>NC_092384.1:79520027-79892527 GCF_030028105.1 Mobula birostris | reverse complement strand
ACAGCACAGTACAGGCCCCTCGGCCCAGGAATAATCCTTGTTAGAACATCGAGCATTAGAGCACAGTACAGGCCCCTCGGCCCAGGAATAATCCTTGTTAGAACACAGAATATTACAGCACAGTACGGGCCCCTCGGCCCAGGAATAATCCTTGTTAGAACATCGAGCATTAGAGCACAGTACAGGCCCCTCGGCCCAGGAATAATCCTTGTTAGAACATCGAGCATTAGAGCACAGTACAGGCCCCTCGGCCCAGGAATAATCCTTGTTAGAACACAGAATATTACAGCACAGTACAGGCCCTTCGGCCCAGTTTGTTCAGACCTTTTAACCATCACTAAGATGAATCTAACCCCTCCCTCCCACATAACCTTCCATTTTTCTGTCATCCATGTGACTTTCTAAGAGTTATTTAAATGCCCCTAATGTATTTGCCTCTACCACCACCCCAGTAGGGCGTTTCACACACGCACCACTCTCTGTGTAAAAAAAAATACATCTAACACCTCCCATAAACTTTCCTCCATTCACCTTAAATATATTGCCCCTTGCATTAGCCATTTCCTCCCTGGGGAAAAGTCTCTGGCTGTCCACTCAATCTATGCCTCTTATCACCTTGTACACCTCTGTCAAATCACTTCTCATCCCCTTTTGCTCCTGAGGAAAGCCCTGACTCTCACAACCTATCCTCATAAGACATGCTCTCCAATCCAGGCAGCATCCTTGTAAATGTCCCCCGCACCCTCTGTAGATCTTCCAGATCTTTCCACCAATGAGGCAAACAGAAGTGAACACAATATTCCAAGTATGGTCTACTAGGGTTTTAACGAGCTGCAACATTACCTCACAACTCTTCAACTCAATCTCAATCACCCGACTGATAAAGGCCAATATTCTAGACATCTTCTTAACTACCCTAACAACGTGCATAGCAACTTGACCCAAAGATCCTTCCTTTTCTCCAGAGATCCCTCAGCATCTCCAATGTCCCTCCATGTCTCCAGAGACCCCTCTGTTCCTTCAAAGTTATCATTGAAAACTTTTGTGTGGCAAAAGTTTTCAAGGGGGAGATGGAATGTCTCCTCGATCCTGCTGGCCTATCAATAAGAGCACAGCTTGTTTTTGCTGCACTCACTCCCTATCTCTGAATTTCTCTAATAAAGACTTGCAAAATATATTATAAAGAGTTTATAGAGGGAGGACAGGAGGATGAATACAGGGCCCTGGTGGATGACACAGCAGATGATGATGAGTATCATTAAAGAAACACTTGGACAGGTACATGAAGGGACAAGGTGTAGAGGGATATGGGCTGAACGTGGTAAATTGGGATGAACTGTGTGGGCACAGACTAGTTGGGCCAAAGGGCTTGTATCCATGCTGCATTGCTCTGTGACTATTATCAAGCTGCCATTTCATCCTCTGCCGGTTCTGTGCCTTCATCCACCAATTCTTCACCTTCCTCATGTCCAGGAAGGATTGGAAGAATGCCCCTCCCCAGACCACAGATCCTGCTGACTCTAACTCTGGTTCCAATGGCTCTGGACACCTCCAGACCACTATCCCTGCCGTCTCCCACTCAGACCTCAATTTGATCATCTGCCTCCACAACACGGATCTCACATCTTCATCCATGGATCCAACAGCCCTGGGTGCTTCCAGACTGGTGTCACAAATGTCGCCAATCCCAGTTCCAATGATCGTGATGTCCATAAGACCATAAGATACAGGAGCAGAAGTAGGCCATTCGGCCCTTTGAGTCTGCTCTGCCATTCAATCATGAGCTTATCCAATTCTTCCAGTCATCCCCACTTCCCCACCTACACCCCATACCCTTTGATGCCTTGGCTAATCGAGAACCCATCTATCTCTGCCTTAAATACACCCAATGACTTAGCCTCCACAGCCACTTGTGGCAACAAATTCCACAGATTTACCACCCTCTGACTAAAGTAAGTTCTCCGCATCTCAGTTCTAAAATGACGTCCTTCAATCCTGAAGTCATGCCCTCTTGTCCTAGAATCCCCTACCATGGGAAATAACTTTGCCATATCTAATCTGTTCAGGCCTTTTATCGATGAGATCCTTCAATATCACATCCCTACTCTTATATTCTATACCTCTAAAAATGAATTGCAACGTTGCATTCACTTTCTTCACAACCGACTCAACCTGGAGGTTACCTTTCAGGGTATCCTGCACAAAGACTCTCAAGTCCCTTTGCATCTCTGCATTTTGAATTCTCTCCCTATCTAAATAATAGTCTGCCCATTTATTTCTTCCACCAAAGTGCATGACCATACACTTTCCAACATCGTATTTCATTTGCCACTTCTTTGCCCATTCCCCTAAACTATCTAAGTCTCTCTGCAGGTTCTCTGTTTCCTTAACACTACCCACTCCTACACCTATCTTTGTATCATCGGCAAATTTAGCCACAAATCCTTTAATCCCATAGTCCAAATCATTGACATACATCGTAAAAAGTAGTGGTCCCAACACCGACCCTTGTGGAACTCCACTGGCAACCGGCAGCCAGCCAGAATAGGATCCCTTTATTCCCACTCTCTGTTTTCTGCCGACCAGCCAGTGCTGCACCCACGCTAGTAACTTCCCTGTAACTCCATGGGCTCTTATCTTGCTAAGCAGCCTCATGTGCAATACCTTGTCAAAGGCCTTCTGAAAATCCAAGTACACCACGTCTACTGCATCTTCTTTGTCTACCCTGTTTGTAATTTCCTCAAAGAATTGCTGTAAGTTTGTCAGGCAGGATTTTCCTTTCAGGAAACTCTGCTGACTTTGGCCTATCTTGTCATGTGCCTCCAGGTACTCCGTAATCTCACCCCTAACAATCAATTCCAACAACTTCCCAACCACTGATGTCAGGCTAACTGGTCTATACTTTCCTCTCTGCTGCCTCCCACCCTTCTTAAATAGCAGAGTACCATTTCCAATTTTCCAGTGGTGTGAGTGTGGAACGAGCTGCCAGTGGCTGTTGTGGTTGCAGGTTCATTTGTAATATTGTAAGAGAAAATTGGGTAGGTAGACAGATAAATGAGGTTTGGAGGGCTGTGGTCCAGGTGCACATCAATGGGTCTGGGCAGAAGATCAGATCTGCATGGACTAGATGGACTGAAGGGCCTGTTTCTGCACTGTAGTATCCTACAAGAACACAAGTGAAACCTGTAACGTTGCACATTTTAAACCAAGTTCTTTTCTGTGCACTTTGAACATAACAACTGTGCAAAGGTTGATCTTGGGAGGCGTGGAGTTGCAACCAAAGAGATTTGATGTCACTGAGTAACCTGAACTCTCGCCGTTCATTCACCCATCGGCCTTGTTTGCTGATCTGTAATGGCACATTCCTATCTTGTTCAAATTCTTTCACAGACCTCCCTTCCAGTGCTACCACCGTCAAATGTTTAGTTGCTTGCAGTTTGAATGTGACGTGTATGTCTTGTACCTTGGCCCCAGAGGAACACTGTTTCATTCAGCAGTCGTCGTTGTGGCTATCCCGCGAGGTCGAGGATGATGGTCTTCGTTCCGTTGATCTATGGGCTCTCAAGTGGGTTATGAGCCAATCTTGGCTTTGAAAGTTCTTTCGCATTCAGGGCGGGTAGTTCCAGATAGTAGATCAGGCTTTGGTTGTTGCTGCCTCTCTTTTCTTCTAATTCAGCACATCTGTTGGCTTCAAAAGTTGCTGTTCCTTCTCGGATGATGGCTTGCCAGAGTTTCCTGTCCTTGGCATTGGTTTTCCAATTGTTGATGTCGATGTTACATTTCTTCATGTTGGCTTTTAAGACATCTTTGAATCTCTTCTGTTGTCCGCCTCTTTTACATTTGCCTTCTTTAAACTGGGAGCAGAAGATTTGTTTCAGCAGACATTCGTCTTTCATCTGAACAACATGACCGCTCCATTTTAGTTGGTTCTTGATGACGTAGGCTTGAATCCTTCTAGTTTTTGCTTCATTTAGCACGCTGATGTTGGTTCTTCTATCTTCCCAGCTGATACTTAAGATGTTTCGAAGACAGCGTTGATGGAACTTTTCAAGTGCCTTCAGATGTCGTCGGTATGTTGTCCAGGTTTCTGATGCATACAGGAGCGTTGGGATTACCACTGCTTTGTACACTAACATTTTGGTTTCTGTTCGGATGTCACGATCATAAATGACTCTTGTTCGGAGACGTCCAAAAGCTGTTCCAGCGCATTTAAGACGATGTTGGATCTCGTCATTAAGGTCGACATTGGAGGAGAGGTGACTTCCAAGATACAGAAAGTGGTCCACGTTTTCCAGGGTTGTTTCATCAAGTTGAATTGATGGTTCTATCCAATTTGTCTCAGTTGGTGACGGTTGATACATGATCTGAGTTTTCTTGGAGTTGACGGTAAGTCCAAGTTTCGTGTATGCACGGTTGAAGGCAGTCAGAATCTGTTGTAGGTGGTTTTCTGAGAGAGCTGCAACACTGTTGTCATTTGTGTATTGGAACTCGATGAGGGAACTCGTGGATGTCTTATTTTTGGACTTGAGACAGGAAAGATTGAAAAGTCTGCCATCTGTTCTGTAGACAATTTCGATTCCTGGGGGTAGGTCGTCCTTGATAATGTGGATGATTGTCGCAATGAAGATGGTGAACTGTTTTACTCCTGATCTAACTTGAAAAGTCTCACAGTTACTGTTGCTGACCATGACTGTGGCAAGCATGCATGCCACAATCATGGTCTCAGGATTCAAATGTACTTTTCAGGGCACCCATAGGTGGGTAGGACATCCCGTAAGAGTTCCCTTGATACCGAGTCATAGGCTTTGGTGAGGTCGATGAATGCCATGTACAAAGGTTGAAATTGTTCATGACATTTTTCTTGTAGTTGTCGCATTGTGAAGATCATGTCGATTGCTCCACGTGATGGTCTAAAACTGGCTTGTGTCTCCGGAAGGATCTACTCGGATAAAGGCTTGAGCCAGCTGTTCATGATGCGGGTGAGGATCTTTCCTGCTGTTGCTAACAGGGAAATTCCATGATAGTTTCCACATTTGGATGGATTGCCTTTCCTTTTGTAGGTGGTAACGATTGCTGAGTCTCTAATGCCAGCTGGTACGTCTTCACTTATCCAGATCTTGATGAGAAGTTGATGCAGTTGATAATGAAGCGGGTTTCCTCCAATTTTGTAGACCTCGGCTGGTATTCCATCGAGTCCAGTGGCCTTGTTGTTTTTCAAGGTTTTGATGGCTTCCTTGACTTCTTCAAGTGTTGGTATTTTGCTTAGGGAGTTGTCAACGGGCTGTTTTGAAATGTTGTTAATCACATTCCCGTCAAATGAGACGGTTTGATTTAGAAGATCTTCAAAGTGCTCCCTCCATCTAGAATTGATGTCAGCATTGCTCCTCAGAATGGTTGAACCATCTTTGCTTTTGAGGGGGGCTTGACCGTAAGTGGATGGGCCAAAAGTAGCTTTAGTTGCGTTGAAAAAGCCTGGAGTGTCGTTGGCGTCTGCTAGTTGTTGGATTTCCTGAGCTTTCTTCCTCCACCGTTGGTTTTTCAGATTTCGGGTGCTCTTCTAGACAGCAGCCTTGCATTCCTGATAGCATTTCCTTTTGGTAGCCGATTGTTGGTCATTTTGTAAGGTGATGAAAGCTTTTCTCTTTTCATCGATGAGTTGTTGGAGTATTTTGTCGCTATCATCGAACCAATCCTGATGGTTGTTTGTCTTGAACCCAATTGTTTCTTTGTAGGAGGTGATGATAGAGTTCTTCAATTGATTCCAGTGTTCTTCTACAGATGGTGGGGTTTGTTGAGGCCGTTGTTCTTGAAGATTTTGTTGGAACTTCTGTACATGATTGATGTCTTGAAGGTTGTCGGCATTGAATTTCTTAATAGTGCTCTGATTTTGGTGTTTCCTTTTGGGCCGAATCTTCATTGTCATGGTGGACAAGATGAGTCGGTGGTCTGTCCAGCACTCGTCAGCACCAGTAACAGCTCTTGTTATCAGTACATCTTGTTGGTCCCGAGATCGTACGATGATGTAGTTGATGAGGTGCTAGTGTTTGGAGTGTGGATGCTGCCAGGAGACTTTGTGCCTGTTTTTCTGGCGAAATAGGCTGTTTGTAATCACCAGGTTGTGTTCAGCACATTTGGTGAGGAGGAGTGTTCCATTGGCGTTGACCTTGCCAACTCCTTCCTTGCTTATTATTCCAGTCCAGAGCCTATGATCTTTCCCGACTCTGGCATTGAAGTCTCCCAAGAGAATGACCTAGCCGTTGTTGGGAACAGAGGAAAGGACGTTGTCAAGTTGGGCGTAGAAGTTCATCTTTATTTCATCTTCAATGTCCAAAGTTGGAGCATAGGCACTGATGATGGTGGCATGTTGGTTCTTGACGAGCTGGATTTTCAGAGTCATGAGACGTTCGCTGATTCCCAGTGGTTTCTCTATCAGCTTCTGAAGTAGGCTGTTTCGGATGGCAAAACCTACTCCATGGATCCTCAGTTGTTCAGGATCAAGTCCTTTCCTTGCTCTTCCTTTAGTTGCCCTTCTCCAGCTCTGCGGGTCTCACTCAGAGCAACAATGTCAAAGTTGAATTTTTGGAGTTCCCGGGCAATAAAGGCAGTTCTCCTCTCTGGTCGGTCTGAGTTTGAGTTATTCATCAGAGTTCGTATATTCCAGGTTCCAAATTTCATAGTTTCACTTCTCGATGTGTTTCGACCACATGATGGTGATCCCTCTGGACGCGGCTTTCCAGACAGGATGAGGTGAAGCGGACTATTTTTAGGGCACCTTTTCTAACCCCTTCGCAGTTCAGGGTGAGCAGAGTGGATCCTAAATAGGGCTGCTCAGACGTGAATACTGCTACCAAACAACTTTCCTGCTTCTGTCCAAAAGTTGAGCGACTGAATCAAGTATTCACCGCTTTCGTGCCAGTTCTTGACTAGGAGCCTCCAGCCATCACATTGCCTGTTCCCGTCGTCCTCCCCCGATCGCCAAAAGACTTGAAGAAGTGGCCGACACAGCGAAGGTGCCTGTGCGTGTATTTGTTTAACGTGTACTTGACGTTGCACTCCAAGAAGCACACGATACTTCACAAATCAGCCAACTGATTCCAATGGCATGGAAACCACGACGATTGGAGCTGATGGATTTGTTGCAGCCTTCATCCGCCTTCACAGTCGTTGACTTCAAAGTAGCCTTGTCCGCCTGTTCCACCGTTGAGGTCTTGGTTGGATTGTTCTTTGTCAGGGACCTCACCCTTGACCTTACCGTCATGGGTGACCCTACCAGGAGCATAGCTCCAGGCAGCATCACTCTCGGGATCTCAGGACTACACAAGCTTCTCCACCACGACAAGGTGACAATCCATGGAGAAGGTTCAGTAGTATTCCGGTGTGGTTGATTGATAATTAAACTTGACTTTGATTTGATTTGAAATAGACTTTTTGGACCATATTGAATGAATATTCTGGGGGAGTTGCAGCTTAAAAATAGAATATAGAACATTACAGTACAGTACAGGCCCTTCGGCCCACAATTTTACGCTGACCTTTAAACTTACTCTAAGATCAATCGAACCCTTCCCTCCCACATAGCTCTCCATTTCTCTATCATCTGCTTGCCTGTGCAAGAGTCTTTGAAATGTCTCCAATGTATCTACCTCTACCACTTCCCCCAACCCCACCCCCACCTCTGGCAGTGCATTCCACACTCCCACCACTCTGTGTTTTAAAAAAAAATCTACCTCTCCTATCGCCCCTGTGCTTTCATCCAATCACCTTACAATTATGCTTCCTGATATTAGCATTTTGGCCGAGCTGTCCAATCTACCTATTCCTTGTATCTTGAACACCTCTATCAATCTCCTCTCATCCTCCTTCGCTACAAAGAGAAAAGCACTAGCACGCTCAGCTTTTACTCATAAAACATGCTCTCTAAACCACACTGTATCCTGGAAAATTCCCTCCGCACCCTCTCTAAAGCCTCCACATCCTTTCTCGAATGAGGCGACCAGAACTGAACACAATATTCCATCTGTGATCTAACCAGGATTTTGCCCCACTTCATCAGTCACAACTTTCTCATCCAACTGGCACATTTCTACATTTCTGTTCTCCTCTTGCCTTTAAAGTTAAGAGAAGCTTCCATTACATGGTGCAAGGGTTACAAATCCCAGAGAAGGTACGGAATCTGGCATTCTGGATGTTAGATTTAATCAGAATAAGCTTTATTATCACTGACTAATCATGAGATTTGTTGCTATGTGGCCACAATACAGCGCATGACATTGTTGGCCGGAAAGAACTACAGTCTGCAAGTCAGTGAATTCGAATGAATCAAGGACAGTGGAAGCAGACGGACCAATTGATTTGTTCTTGCCATGAGGGAGGAAATGGAGGCTGCTATTTTACGAAGAAGACTCGGTTCTCCATTTTGAAAGTCAGTCTCTTGGCTTGATCAATGTTTTAAAGGAGACACAATGATGCCTCAGGTAATGTGCTGAACTGAGGATCATTTCCAAATAAGAAGTTATTTGTGAGGTATTCTTCAGATGGATATAACATTGTGAACGTTGGTCCGCGTGCTTCAAGCTGGTGGCTGATTGAGAACAAAGAACCATAAATTACCCATTGTCACTTGCCGGGAAGAGGGCAATAAATGGATGCTGGCCTGCAATGTAAAGGGGTTAAAGGTCAGACACATGACCTACAGCCAATGATACTGGACTGCAATATTTGATCTGGTAAGAAATGAATATAAAGGCAGATGCTTCAAGTGTGCTGGTGGCAGTAACTCTGTGGGAGAACAACCATACCGGCTGGGATGGATCCCACAGACATGTGGAGATTCGAAATGGGACTACAAGGAATATGTGGCCAGCAGCAGAAATTCCTATTTAACTGGTATTATATTTTCTGTTCTTTGACTGGTCATGGAAAATCAGGAAAAATGAATTGGTAGTTGGTGTACACACAGGTATCGGTTATGTAAGTTCACGTGTTCTTCCATTGAGACAATAAGGGTACTTGTCGGTAAATACAGATTCTCTGGGTCTCTCTAATCATTATTACAAAGGATGATTCTTGTTACAACATAAAATGTCAAAATAGTGCACAAAAAGGAATAATAAGACATAAGCTATAGAAGCAGAATTAGGCCATTCAACCCATCGAATCTGCTCCACTATTCCATCATGGCTGATTCATTATCCCTCTCAACCTCATTCTCCTGTCTTCTCCCTGTCACCTTTGACACCCTGACTAACCAAGAATCTATCAACTTCCACTCTAAATACACCCAATGGCTTGGTCTCCACAGCCATCTGTGCCAATGAATTCCACAGTTTCATCACCCGCTGGCTGAAGAAATTGAAGAAATTCCTCCTCATCTCTGTTCTCCTCCTATTGTGAAGCTGTGCCCTCTGGACCTAGACTTTCTCACTTTCGGAAGCATCCTCCATGTCCTCTCCATCTCAGCTTTTCAATATTCCGTATGTTTCAGTGAGATTTCCCCTCCTTCTTCTAAATTCCAGGAACACAGATCTGACCCATCAAATGAGGTTGGATTCATGACTGTTGAGTAATCTGACAGTGGAGGGAATGAAGCTGTTTCTCAGATAGTCTTCAAGCCCCTGTACCACATCCCTAATGGTAACAATGACAAAAGGGCATAAGACCATAGATGTAGGAGCAGAATTAGGCCATTTGGCCCACTGAGTCTGCTCTGCTATTTCATCATGGCTGATCCAATTTTTCTCTCAGCCCCAATCTCCTACCTTCTCCCCATATCCTTTCCTGCCCTGAATAATCAAGATTCTATCAATCTCTGCTGTAAATATACCCAGTGACTTGGCCTCCACAGCTGCCTGTGGCAACGACTTCCACAGACTCACCCCTCTCTGGCTAAAGAAATTCCTCCTCACCTTCATTCTAAAAGGACACTCCTCTGTTCTGAGGCTGAGTGCTCTAGTGCTGGACTTCCCCACCATAGGAAACATCCTCTCCACATCCACTTTGCTAAGGCATTTCAACACTCAAAAGGTCCCAGATGGTGAGGACCTCCAGTGGTGGATGCCATCTTCCTGAGCCCTTGCCTTTTGAACATGTCCTTGTCGGTTTGTGTCCAGCTGGCTGAATCTACAACCCTCCACAAATTCCTTCAATCCTGTACGTCGGAGCCTTCATACTGTCACGTACCCCGTGATGGGTTAAAGAATCAGCAGAAATGGAAAACATCTTGGAGTCCAGTATTGCTATTAACTAATGGTATTTACTAGTAACTACGCAATACAGTAATATAAAATCAGATAAATCAGACAGGTTAGCAATGATTTTATATATATATGTGTTTGTGTGTGTGTGTGGAAATATATGAAAACTAAGCTTCTTCACATCTAGGGGTACGATGATGAGTAAAGTTCAGTTCAGTTCGTGGTATTGAGTTGAGTAGTGATGGAGAGAGGGAGAGATTTGAGTCTTCAGGTGAGCTGAAGCCGTCAATCTTCCCGTTGTCATCCAAAATCCTTTAGAAGTCACCGAATGTGACCACAAGAAAGGGGACCGTTCTTCTGTGGTGGAATTATCAACCCAGGCGAGGGTCGGTCACACGAATAGCTCCCCACCGGTCACATCCTTTTCACACTGCGAGAACCACTGATCGATTCTCCTGATCGATCCTCCAAAACCCACTTTTTCTGTGGGCACAACAAAGCTCATTCAGTGTCCAGAACCATGTGTCTGTGGGTCTAACAGCTGACCTTCTATTTATCTCACTGTGCTGAACACCAGCTGTCCATCAAGCAGCTCCTCCCTTCTCTCTATGTAAGAACTAGGAAGCTGCCAGTGTCCTTGCAGAAAGTATAAACAAACTGTGAGCAGTCTTCACCTCTCTCTCTCTTCTTTCCTCTCTCTTGTTAACAAGGTGTCTGTGTTGAACAACTCTCTCTCTCTTTTTAAAGGTATAGTCCATAAAAAAATATGACTCCTAGGGGTATATAGCAATACCAGGTGATGATGAAAGCAGTCAGAATGCTCTCCACTGTAGATCTGCACACCAACCTGCCTGCCTTTGACCACCGCCACTATCATGTTGAGGTTAAACAGAAAATAGAGGAACAACACCTCCCACTCCCCCAATGCAGGGCTTTGTTCCTAATGTGAACAATTCCTTCCTCTGTCCAACCCACAGAGCTTCTCCAGCAGCTTGTGAGAATGAGGGGTATTTTCATGAAACTGCACATTGAAGGGCCTAGATAGAGTGGAGCTAGAGAGAATGCTTCCTATAGTAGGACCTGAGGGTACAGCCTCAGAATCGAGGGATGTCCATTTAGAACAGAGGTGAGGGGGGATTTTCTTTACCCAGAGGGTGGTGAATCTGTGGAACTCATTGCCGCAGAAGGCTGTGGGGATCAGTCATTGGGTATATTGCAAGCGGGGTTGATAAGTTCTTGATTAGTGTCAAAAGTAATGAGCAGGCAGAAGAATGAGATTGAGAGAGATGATAAATCAGTCATGGATGAGCTGAATAATCTAATTCTACTCCTATGCCTTGTGTCTTAGGTCTCGGGAGTGAGAATACGATTGATTAGTTCCACCCTAGAGCAGGCATGAATAGTTGCCACCTATCCTGAATTAGGCCATATGTCAGCACAAGAGATTCTGCAGATGCTGGGAATCCAGAGCATCACACACAAAATGCTGGAGGAGCTCAGGTGAGTGGGTAGCAACTATGGAGGGGAGTATACAGCCAATGTTTTGGGCCAAGACCCTTCATCATGACTGGAAGAAAAGTGAGAAGTGGCCAGAATTTTAAGTATGAACTTAATGTATTTTGTGAACCACTGGTATTAAAGGACCCAGATCAGGGATGAACTTGTAGGACTTGGCAGTGAAGTAATTGCTTTCTCGTCCCATGGTTCCTTGAAAACCTCAAAAGAGTTTCTGTAGCTCTGAATCTATCGGCAATTAGGGTTCACCTCCTGCTGCTGTAGGTGAGGAATTTGTATGTTCTTCCCCTGATCAGGTTTGCTTTCTCCAGGGGTTCCAGTTTCCCCCCACTTTCCAAAGATATGCTGGTTCGGATTAGTAAACTGTGGACATGCAATGTTGGCACTGGAAGTCTGGAGAGGCCTGGCAGCTGCCGCAGCACGTCCTCAGGCTGTGTTAGTTGTTGGTGAAAATGATGCATTTCACTGTGTGTTTCAATGTGCACGTGACAAATAAAACTAATCTTTATATAGCTATAAAACTGATTTTTATTGTCACACATACCAAAGAACAGTAAAACAAAACTTTGCTTTGCATGTTATCTGTACAGACCATTTACAACAGTGGATTGAGATAGTCAAAGGAAAACAAATTTAAAAATGTAGATTAAAGAACAACAGTAACAGGGAAGGTGCTGTGCAGGTAGAGAGTAAGGTGTAGAGATCATGGTGAGGTAGGCTGTGTGGTCAAGAGTCTATCTTATTGTACAAGAGGTCCTTTCAAGAGCTTAACAATGAAACTGCCCTTGAATGTGGCAGTATGTTTTCAGATTCTTCTATCTTTTGCCCGATGGGAAAGAGGAGAAAAGAGAATGGACTGTCCCAGGTGCTGGGGTCTGTGACTTTCTGCTGAGGAGTCCATGGAGGGCAGGCTGGTTTCCATCATGGACTGGGCTGTATCCACAACTCCCTGCAGTTTCAACATCAAAGTCAACTCATTATCAAAATACATATTTTTACCATATACAACCCTGAGGTTCATCTTCTTGTGGGCATTCACAGTGAATACAGAGAAACAAAAAAACACAATCAATATTGAGAACATGCAATGAAGAGTCCTTGAAAGTGAGTCCATAGGTTGTGGGGACAGTTCAGTGTTGAGGTGAGTGAGGTTGAGTAAAGTGATTCCCTCTGGTTCAAGAGCCTAATGATTGAGGGGAATTAACTGTTCCTGAACCTGGTGGTGTGGGTTCTGAGGCTCCTGTGCTACCTTCCTGATGGCAGCAGTGAGTAGAGAGCATGGCCGAGATGGTGGAGGTTTTTGATGATGGATGCTGCTTTCCTTTTGCAGCACTCCATGTAGATGTGCTCAGTGCCTTTACCCATGATGGACTGGGTCACATATCCTCTCATTTTTTGTATGCTTTTCCATTCAAGTGCATGGGTGTTTCTATACCAGACCATGATACAGCCAGTCAACATACTCTCCACCGCACATCTATGGAAGTTTGTCAAAGTTTTAGATGATATGCCGAATCTTTGCAAACTTCTGAGAAAGTAGATGCCAAGTGTTTTGGGCAGAGCAGTTGCCATACCTAGCCTATGATGCATTGAGATGGGGTGTTTTTATGTACAAATTGGTGAGTGTCAGTTGGGGCTTGCTAAATTTTTCAATCTTCCATGTTTAGAGGTTACTCAGAAAGCAGTGCATGTGAACACTTTGATTCTAATTTTCACGCTGTTGGTGTCACAGGTTTCCTTGGTCCAAGAACCTGAACCTTCCAGCTTTGCCCCTCAGGCAGGTTTGCCTGTGAGACAGTCTAACAAGGAGTTTCTGCATATTGTACTGACCCTGCTTTGCCTGTCCTTGTCCAGGTGGTCGATCAAGAGAACAGTGTATCAGTCGCCTTCACGCCTACAATCCCTCACTGCAGTATGGCCACACTGATTGGCTTATCCATCAAAGTCAAGCTGCTGCGATCTCTACCCGCCCGCTTCAAGGTGAGAGCTGCATAAGAACGTGGTCCCCCACGGTCGCACACCAGCTACCTGTAGAGCAACAGTGGGTGTGTGTGTATGTGCGAGAGTGCATGTGAAGGAGAGGCCTGCATACTCCAAAGGACCTCAGTCTCCTGAGGAAGTAGAGACAAATCTGGCCCTATTTGTCCACAGCCTCTATGTTGGTGCTCCACTCAAATCTGTCATCCAGGTGCACCCCAGCTACTAGTAGGTCCTTACCACATCCACATCCTCACCATCAATACTAACAGGGAACAGTGCAGGCTTAGCCTTCCTAAAGTCCATCACCATCTCCTTGGTCTTATTAATGTTGAGATGCAGACAATTCAGCTTGCACCATTTGACAAAGCCCTCCACCAGGGCTCTGTATTCATCCTCCCATCCTCCCTTTATTCTCCCAACTATTGCTGAGTCATCAGGGAATTTCTGCAGATGACATGACTCAGTGTTGTATCTAAAGTCCAAGGAAAACAGGGTAAACAGGAAGGGAGCCAATACAGTCCCCTGTGGGGCCTCAGTGCTGCTTATAGCCATGTATGGCACACAGCTCTGAAGTCACACAAGCTGGTCTGCCGGTCAGGTAGTCCATTATCCAGGATGCAATGCAAGTGCCAACCTGCTTTTCCCCCAGCGATGAGGGCTGTATGGTATTGAAGGCACTTGAGAAATCATAAACCATGATCCTCACAGTGCTGCCCTGCTGATCCAGGTGAAGGCTCCATTCATCAGGTAGTTGACAGCCTTGTCGACTCCAATGTGCTCCTGGTAGGCAAACTGCAGGGGATCGAGGGCAAATCTGACTGGGGTCAGAGGTGAGCCAGGATCAGCCTCTCGAGGGTCTTCATGATGTGCAAGGTCAGGGCCACTGGATGGTAGTCATTCAAGACTTTCAGTTGGCCTTTCTTGGGTACTGGAGCCAAACATGATGTTCTCCATATAGTCAGGACCATTTCCCGGCTGAAACTTAGATTGAAAATGCACTGGAGAACCCCATACAGCTGCTCAGCACACTCCTTCAGCACCTTGGGGTTCACACCATCCGGTCCCAAAGCTTTGCCGTGTCTGAGTTTTCCCAGAGCCCGTCTCACCTGCTCAGTAGTGAAGGTGAGTCCACAATGAGGAGCTAGTGGAAGGTGGGAGGTGAAGATCAGTTTGATAGCAGTTGATATGTGGATGTGTGGATGGTAGGTGCAGGCCAAGGAGGGGATGTAGACAGTGGTAGGCTGTGTTGTTCCTCCATGTGTTGAATAGCAGGTGGGAGGAGGGAGGAGTGGAGGCATTGGTGCTGAGAGACCATTAGGAGCCTCGGCACCTGGGCTGGTGTGCTGAGTGGATGTGAACAGGAGGACAGTTGTCAAACCTATTGAAGAATTGGTTTAACTCATTAGCCCATTCACAGCTGCACTCTGAGGCTCTACAGCCAGGCTGATTGAAGCCAATGATGTTCTTCATGCCTCTCCACACCTCCCGTGTGTTACCCTGCCCAAGCTTGTTCTCCAGCTCTCTCCTGTATTCCTCTTTAGCCACCTTGATCTTCTCCTTTAGCTCTCTCTGTGCATGTTTCAATTCCTCCCTGTCTCCTGATCTAAAGGCTCTCTTTTTGTGGTTGAGAAGAGCCTTTAGGTCACTGGTGACCCATGGTTTGTTGTTGGGGAAGCAGTGAACAGTCCTTGGTGGTATTACAGTGTCCACACAGAGGTTGATGTAGCCAGTGATGCCATCAGTAAGTCCATTAACACCCTTCCCATGTGGTTCAGAAAGCACCTGCCAGACAGTAACTCAAAGCAACCTTCAAGGCCTTGATGGGCTCTGGAAACCATTTCTTTACTATCTTGGTGGTAGCTAGCTGTTGTTGTACTTTTGGCTTATACAAGGGCATGAGGTAAACCAGGTTGTGATCTGATCTTCCAAGTGGTGGGTGGGGGGAGGGCTGTGGAGCTGTATGTATCTTTAACATTTGCAAACAAGATCCAGTGTTTTATCTTCTCTTCATATATTACACCTGAGTGAGTTTTGTTGACGAGCTCCCCTCTCTTAAATATTAAAAACTTCCAAGGAGTGGAGTTCCCCATGTTTTTGCAGTTGGTAGAGGTGGTGGGTTTGGAAGGTGATGTCTCAAGCAGCACGTATGGATTCAATCAAAACCTGTTGAATATTGAAAAGCTTAGATAGGGTAGATGTGATGATGTTTCCTATTGTGGGGAATCTAGAATCAGAGGGCACAGCCTCAGAATAAAAGGACATTATTTTAGAACAGAGAAGAGCAGAAAAGAAGTGGTGAATCTGTGGAATTCATTGCCACAGACAGCTGTGGAGGTCAAATCATTGAGTATATCTTAAGCAAAGGTTGATAGGTTCTTGATTGGTCAGGGCATCAAAGGTTACAGAGAGAAGCCAGGAGAATGTGTTTGAGAGGGATAATAAATCTTCCATGATGGAATGGTGGAGCAGACGTGATGGGCCAAATGGCCAAATTTGATCCTATGTTTTATGATCTCACATCTGCTCTAATTACTAATTCGAAGAAAGCT
Source organism: Mobula birostris (assembly GCF_030028105.1). Taxonomy (NCBI): domain Eukaryota; kingdom Metazoa; phylum Chordata; class Chondrichthyes; order Myliobatiformes; family Myliobatidae; genus Mobula; species Mobula birostris. Next base: position 79,876,290 of record NC_092384.1, on the reverse strand, counting down.
GTGCCAATTATTTTCTCACTTTACCACCTCAGAAAAATAATCATTTGAAGCAGATATCAGATTTCCTCGTCTAGTGTAAAGAGCTCCAGCTTTTTTATTGTTGTCCGGGTCAGTTACATTCTTCAAGGATCAAGTTTATTCGCCATATGCATTTACCCGTGTGTAAGGATGCCCTTATGGTGCAGAGCCATTTGGTACTGAAGATCCCTGTGGTCACTGAGTCATCGTACAGAGAATGATCCACCCACAAACAATCTAAGCCTTTCAGACTCCTTCACTCCCTGACTACCAACTTGACTGTGCTGTGTACACCTCCAAAACGCAAGACAGCAGATTACCAAGACAAAGGCAGCACCTCCTAGACAATGGAGACACAAGAGATAGCAGATGCCGGGATCTGGAGCACCACACAAATTGATACGTTGCCTTCTTGGTGCCAGGATCAGTGATGTCTCAGATCGTGTCCATGGCATTTTCAAGAGTGAAGGTGAGCAGTCAGAAGTCTTGGTGCATATTGGCACCAATGACATAGGTACACCAGGTGAGGAGGTCCTGAAGAGAGATTTTCAGGAGCCAGGTAGAAAGCTGAGAAACAGTCCCTCCAGGGATGTAATCTCTGGATTGCTGCCTGTGCTAAGTACCAGTGAGGCTATGGAGAGGATGACTTGGCACAGGAATGTTTGGCTGAGGAACAGGTGCTGGGGGAAGGGGTTCAGATTTATGGACCATTGGGATCTCTTCTGGGGAAGGTATGACCTGTACAAAAGGGATGGGTTACACCTGAATCAGAGGGGGTCCAATATCCATGCAAGCTGGTTGGCTAGAGTTGTGCAGAAGGGTTTAAACAAATTTGGCAGGGGGGCTGAGAAGTGGCGTGATAGTGCTGAAGTTGAGGTAGCTGGTTTACAAAAGGAGGCAATGTGCAGTCAGGAGAGGCTGTTGATAGGGTAAAATTTCAAAAGGTTCAAAGGTACATTTAATGTCAGAGAAATGTATACAATATACATCCTGAAATGCCTTTTCTTCGCAAACATCCACAAAAACAGAGGAGTGCCCCAAAAAATGAATGACAGTTAAATGTTAGAACCCCAAAGTCCCCCCACCAGCTCCCCTCCCTCCCACATGTAAGCGGCAGCGAGCAACGATACCCCCTCCCCCCACCGGGAAAAATAAAGCACACCCGCTACCAGCACTCAAGCGTGAGCAAAGACACAGACTTGCAGTTACCCCAAAGACTACATTGTTCACCCGATAATTCAACGTGCTGCAGGCTCTCAGTCAACAGGATAAGATGCAATGTAAAAGGAGAACAAAATTGAAAAGAATACAGAACTGAAGGTGTTACGTTTCAATGAGCACAGTGTGTGGAATAAGGTGGAGAAAATCTGCGAAGCTGGAAATCAAAGTAACGCACACAAAATGTCGAGCGAACTCAGCAGGCCAGGCAGCATCTATGGAAAAGAGTAAACAGTCAACAATTCAGGCCAAGACCCTTCATCAGGAAATAGAATTTAAATTGGTTCATTATTGTTACATATACAAGTACAGTGAAAAGAACACACACAAAATGCTGAGGAACTCAACAGGTCAGGCAGCATCAATGGAGGAAAATGAACAGTCAATATTTCAGGCCAAAATCCTTCATCAGAACAGGTTTCAGCCCAAAACGTCTACTGTTTACTCTTGTCCATAGATGTTGTCTTACCTGTCGAGTTCCTCCAGCATTGTGTGGGTGTTGCTCTGGATTTCCAGCATTTGCAGAATCTCTTGTGTTTATGTACAGTGAAAAGTTCGTCTTTCATACAGATCAGTACAAGGTAAAATAGTAAGTTTGCAGAAGAAAGTGTAAGTGCAATTTAGATAACCGATAAAGTGCAAGATCATAATGAGGTAGGTGGTGAGGTTCAGAGTCCATTTTATCATACCAGGAAAGATTATTGAATAATAAGATGTACTCTTGACCTCACAACCTGCCTGGCTGTGATTTTGCACTTTTTGGTACCTGCACAGCACTTTCCCTGTTACACTATATTCTCCTGTCTTACTTTGATGGACTGATGTAATGAAATGATCTGTATGGATAGCGTACAAAGACAAGCTTTTCACTGTACCTCGGTCGGGACATGTGACAATTGTAAACAAATTTACTACTTCACCCCTCAGCCTCCTACACTCCAGTGAGAACATAGCCAGTTTCTCCAGAGTCTGTTTGTAACTCAAGTCCTCCAGGACCCACAGTCTCTCATGAATCTGTTCTACGCTCTTAATCACATCCCCTTAACTCATTTTCTAAAAGATATTACACAGAACAGATATAAATAAGGTTGAAAGAGTGCAGAGAAGGTTTACAAGGATGTTGCTGGCACTTGAGAAACTCAGTTACAGAGAAAGGTTGAATACGTTAGGACTTTATTCCCTGGAGCGTAGAAGAATGAGGGGAGATTTGATAGAGGTATATAAAATTATGATGGGTATAGATAGAGTGAATGCAAGCAGGCTTTTTCCACTGAGGCAAGGGGAGAAAAAAACCAGAGGACATGGGTTAAGGGTGAGGGGGGAAAAGTTTAAAGGGAACATTAGGGGGGGCTTCTTCACACAGAGAGTGGTGGGAGTATGGAATGAGCTGCCAGACGAGGTGGTAAATGTGGGTCTTTTTTAACATTTAAGAATAAATTGGACAGATACATGGATGGGAGGTGTATGGAGGGATATGGTCCGTGTGTAGGTCAGTGGGACTAGGCAGAAAATGGTTCGGCACAGCCAAGAAGGGCCAAAAGGCCTGTTTCTGTGCTGTAGTTTCTATGGTTTCTATGGTTTCTAGAACAGTTAATTTCACAATGAATCCAGTAATCACTCATCCAGTTGGGAAATACAGAGGAGACTTGACCCAAAAGCAGAGCAGAGGAGATGATTTAGTGGTTAGGGATGACTTTACTAATTGACAGCAAAATAACAAGCCATGAGGGGGCACAAAACAAGAGGGAACAGATACTAAACATAACCAGCAACAAGGTATCTGAAGCTGAGGAGCAACTGGTTGAGACCAGCTGGTTCAATGAATGAACAAAGCCTGGGGTTAAATAGGCTGCAGGTGATGAGTCTGGAATGAGCGACAGGTGAATCTTTTTAGCTGGGCAGAGACCGCGAGGTGCTGACATGTGAAGGCCTGACAAAAGGATATTAAAGAATGAATTGCCCTCGCAGCTTATGGCTGGAATCAAATCCTGACGTCATGAAAACAGTGAAGATGACAACGAGCTGTAATGTCCATCAATGTTTTGGCTCAAACTTGGTTGTGTTTTAGGTTTGTAGGGACGGTTTTGAGGGAACTGCAAGGAATTCTATTCAAGATTATTTATTTATCTCATGTACATCAAAACATACAGTTAACAACAACACACCTGAAGGTGTGCTGGGGGCAGCCAGCAAATGTCACCACACATTCTGGTGCCAACGCAGCATTCCCACAATACTCGACAAAACAACACAGAACACAACAAGCTTCAAAACAACAACAGTAAAACAAGCCCCGTTCCTCCCATCCACCCCTGCACACACACACATCGTCCTCCAGACCCAGGACAGTACATATTCTTCAGCCTCCAGTAGACTCAGATTCACACTGATGTTCTGGGGTAGGTTAGTGTTTAGGGGGCAGGGGCCAAGGGCAGTTAGAGGTCAGGGGTAGTAAATGTAAAATGGGGGCAGGAACAGCAGTTTGGAGTTTGTCTGCGAGTCCCAGGTCAGAGGTCAGTATGGGTGGGAGACATGAGGATTGATGGCTCTCACCACCTCCCCTCTGGTCACTAATGTCATTAGTCTGTGCAATTTTGGAAGTTGAGGCCCAAAGGTCAAACCCATGAGCAATGAGTCCTGCTGCTGATGCCCAGGTCAGCTAAAACCAGAGGGCAAAGTCCAGAGCTCGTCAAGTGTGGAGACAGAGGCCCAAAGGTTGAAGCCCTGACTGGGTTGGCTTGTCTGCAAGTCAGAGATCAGATGTCTGAGAGTCTGTCCCAGGGGCTGAAAGTTGGAGACCACCGTCTGTGAGTCTGAGAGTCTGGACAAGGTTTGGAGGCCTGGAGATGACCTGTCCTTGTGTTGGAGGCCTGTGTGTCTGTGTGGGTGAGTGGGTGAGTGGGTGGGAGGGTGGGAAGGGGCTTGCTTTGCTATTGTTGTCTTCTTTTGTTCTTGTTCTGTTCTGTTCTGTTCTGTTGAACATTGTGGCCGTGCTATATTGGCACCAGAACGGGTGTTGACACTTGCAAGCTGCCCCGAACACATCCTTGGGTGTATTGGTTGTTAAAGCAAACAACACATTTCCCAGAAGACATAGTCCATTCAGCCCATCGAGTCTGCCCCACCATTCTATCATGGCCAATTTATTATCCCTCTCAACCCTATTCTCCAGTCTTCTCTCCATAACCTTTGGCATCCTGATCAATCAAGGACCTATCAACCTCTGCTTTAAATATACCCAATGACTTGGCCTCCACTGCTATCCATGGTAATAAATTTCACAGACTTCACTGACTGTTTAGATGTACAGTGGTATGCAAAAGTTTGGGCGCCCCTGGTCAAAATTTCTGTTACTGTGAATAGCTAAGCGAGTAAAAGATGAACTGATTTCCGAAAGGCATAAGGTTAAAGATGACACATTTCTTTAATATTTTAAGTAAGAAAACTTTTTTATTTCCATCTTTTAGTTTCAAAATAATAAAAAGGGAAAAGAGCCCAAAGCAAAAGTGCATGGCAGTACTTAGTCACACCCCTTCTGGCAAGTACCACAGCTTGTAAACACTTTCTGTAGCCAGCTAAGAGTCTTGATTGATCTACCCCTGTGCTTAACAGTTGGAGAGGTGTTCTTTTCATGAAATTCCGCACCCTTTTTTCTCCAAACATACCTTTGCTCATTGTGGCCAAAAAGTTCTATTTTAACTTCATCAGTCCACAGGACTTGTTTCCAAAATGCATCAGGCTTGTTTAGATGTTCCTTTGAACCTTTTGAATAGAACTTTTTGGCTGCAATAAGCAAAGGTATGTTTGGAGAAAAAAAAGGTGCAGAATTTCATGAAAAGAACCCCTCTCCAACTGTTAAACACGGGGGTGGATCAATCATGCTTTGGGCTTGTGTTGTAGCCAGTGGCACGGGGAACATTTACTGGTAGAGGGAAGAATGAATTCATTTAAATACCAGCAAATTCTGGAAGCAAACATCACACCATCTGTAAAAAAGCCGAAGATGAAAAGAGAATGGCTTCTACAACAGGATAACAAATCTAAACATACCTCAAAATCCACAATCGACTACCTCAAGAGGTGCAAGCTGAAGGTTTTGCCATGGCCCTCACAGTCCCCTGAACCTAAACATCATCAAAAATCTGTGGATAGACCTCAAAAGAGCAGTGCATGCAAGACGGCCCAAGAATCTCACAGAAGTAGAAACCTTTTGCAAGGAAGAATTGAAAGACTCTTGGCTGGCTACAAAAAGCGTTTACAAGCTGTGATACTTCCCAAAGGGAGTGTTACTAAGTACTGCCATGCAGGGTGCCCAAACTTTTGCTTCGGGCCCTTTTCCTTTTTTGTTAATTTGAAACTGTAAAAGATTTCTTGCTTAAAATATTAAAGAAATGTGTCATGTTTGGAAATCAGTTCATCTTTTACTCACTTAGCTATTCACAGTAACAGAAATTTTGACCAGGGGTGCCCAAACTTTTGCATGCCACTGTACATATGACAAACCTGAATTTGGTCAACGATCTGTGGTGGCAAAGTCCATGAATGTATGACAATTAATGTTTAGCCCACTCCCATCGGGTAGGAGGCTGTGTAACATCCACGCCTGGACCACCAGACTCAAACAGTAACCAGTACCGTCAGGAAGAATCCTCCCACCCACCCCGCTCACGGACTGTTTGTCCCTCTCCCATCAGGGTGGAGGCTACGTAGTGTCCACACCAGGACGGCCATACTCAAAAACAGTTACTTTCCTCAAGCAAGGCTGATCAACACCTCCGCCTACTAACCCACCCCTCTACACGCCCAGATAGCACTACTTTATCACTTCCTGCCAGTCACCTTGTGTACAGACACTCCTGTGCCAAGCGTCACTTCATGGACATACAGTCAGTCTGTGTATATAAACTAACTGATATATTTACATTGATTGTGTTCTTCAGTAGAGATTATTATTATTGTGTTCTTTATCTTTTTGTGTTTCTTGTGCATTATCGGATCCGGAGTAACAATTATTTCGTCCTCCTTTACACTTGTGTACTGGAAATGGCTCTAAACAATCTTGAAACGTGTATCTTTTGTGAGTGTATAAAACGATTAAAGGTTGAAATAAAAATGAAATGTTGATTGTTTTGCAAAGTTCATTCCCCTTTCACAATCGTCGGTTTCGGAATTTGTCAGGGTACAGTTTTGGGGACTGTCTCTAAGTGTGCAGCGCGCACGCGTTTTTCGCCCGGCTGACAGAACGACATTGTCACCACGCTCCCTCCCGAGCCGGTGTATCAGCGGCCGCCGGAGGCGGCCACCTTCAGTGAGCGCGATGCCGTCGGGCTGGTTTGTGCTGTTGCTGCTCGGCGTCATGGTGGTGGCTTCGGCCGCAGGTGAGGGGCTGATCCGGCGGGAACGTGCGCACCCTCACCCCCTTTTGCTCCCCTGTAGAGAGGATGGTCCCAAGCAATCGTCCTGCTGGTTCGAGCAGCTTCATTGCTGATTTGGGTCCTGCTGTACCGGGGCGGGTACGGTACGGTGGTGTGAGAGGGTTATTGTTGAGCTGACGGGCCGGGGCTGGCACGCAGTTTACTCTGGAGAAGTTTAACAGTTTGAAATTAATCGGCTGTGGAGGTTAAAGCAGAGTTTGATAGGTATTTAATTAGTAAGGGCTTCAAAGGCTGCGGGGAGAAGACAAGACAATGGCGTTGAGAGTGTTAATGAATCAGCCGTGATGGAATGCTGGGGTAGACTTTGATGGGCCAAATAACCTAATTCTGTTCTTGTCTCTTATGGTGGACGGGGAACAAGCGATAGTAAAACCGGAAACAAAGCGAGCGGAATTTAGGAGTTCAAATCCAAAACTCAATCTAAGACTATGAGATCAGCCCACAGAGAGCCCCCAGGGTGGGGATAGGAACTCACTTGTGTCAAGGTCACTGCAGGGCAGCAGTGAAGTTTTGGGGTCTTTTCCCAGGAAAGACGTGGAGAGGGGGCAGGAGGGGTTTATCAGGATTGGAGGAGATGATTGGCGTGGTGGAGATACGCCTCTCCAAAGGAGGTGTCAGGCGCTCTTTCCCTCCGCAAGTATGTCCAAGAGAGACCTACGAGGTGTAGCACCTGCTTGGCCCCGACCCCGCACCTCCCACCAGATCAGGGTCACGTGAAGCCATGGGGGCAGGTGGTGGATGGATGGTCATAGGAGCAGCTGGTGCACATAACAAGTCTTGGCTATGAGACCACTGACGCCAGGCAGACAATCTCTGAAGAGTATTGATAATGGCTGGGGTCCCGCGTCTTATAAAGACACTGCCTAGACGAAGACAATGGCAAACCACTTCAGAAAATTTGCCAAGAATAATCATGGTCATGGAAAGACCACGAATGCCCACGTCATGCGACATGGTGCATAATAATAATAATAATGATGCTTTGTTTTTGTAACTTTGTATTCTTTCTCTTGCACTGTACTGCCAAACATAGCAGTGACAGTTACCCGATTCTGAATTTCCTTTCACTTTCAGCTTCAAGCATCATTGTAGATTACAAAACTGATGGAATCCCAGGTTCCCTGAGAACATAGAAAATCTACAGCCCTTCGGCCCAGAATGTAGCGCTGACCATGTAACTACTTTAGAAGCTGCCTAGATTTTCCCTACCGCATTGCACTTTATTTTTCAAACCTCCCTGTGCCTATCTAAGAGTCTCTTAAAAGACCCTATTGTGTCCGCCCCTGCCTACTCTGTCTATGCCTCTCATAAGCTTATAAACCTCTATCTGATTTCATCTCAGCCTCTGCCGCTCCGGAGAAGTCACCCCAAGTTTCCTATCTCTTCTCAGAGCTCGGAGGTGTTGATCAGCCTTAGTGGCTGAGGAGAGTAACTGTTTTTGTGTCTGGGGACCCTGACGTGGATGCTATGTAGCCTCCTCCCTGATGGGAGTCATCAGATGGGACTTATCAACCTCCCTGCAGGTTAACGTGATTGAGCTCTCTTGGCAGGTTAACGTGATTGAGCTCTCCTGCAATTATGAAGACACCACCTGGGTGCTTGCTTTTGTGGAGAGCTGTCGAAACTATAAAGTTCTCCCAGGGTGGCCTTGGCGTTTGCGCTCAGGGGGCAGGATGAAGGCGGCGGTGATGAACACAGCAGTAAGCTCCCTGAGCAGGCACGTCTCCTAGCAAAGAGGCGGGTCCCCTGGTTACTTCGCTCGGGTGCAGAGTTTTATTTCCGAATGCACAAGACTGCAAAATCAATGCAGGAGGTTATGACGAACAATGCTCGGCGGTTCTGCGTGTTCTCTCATTTCACTCGGTCCTGTAGTTTTTCCTGGCAAGCGTTCACATGTGTTTTGTTTTGTGACAGCTGTACATTGCAATGCATAATAATAAAAAGCTTTTAATTACAATAATACATATAATTAAATTAAGCGAGTGGTGTAAAAGGAGAATAAAACAAGTAAAAGTAGTGAGGTAGAGTTCATGGGTTCATTTTTCATTCAGAACCTGATGGCGGAGGGGAAGAATTTGTCACTGAAGTGTTGAGTGTTTCTTTGGGCTCCTGTCCCCGCTCCCTGATGGCACGGGAGAAGAAGACGTGTCTCACTCCGTGATTTCAAAAGCCTCCTGTAAATGAAGTGTGGAGACATGACCTTTCCATCTCGCGTTTCCAGACTTCTGTTACCGAAAGTTTGTGAAATCACTTCCTGAAATATTGCGACGTTAAATTTTTAGTAAGTTCCTCAATAGTTAAAGGAGGAATCAAAGATTGGTTTCAATCTATTTCAGGAGACCAGTTACTATTTCAGAGTCCCGGGAGTTTGCCGGCACAATTGTCCAAAAGTCACCCCATGCTTTTCCTTCTTTGTGTAAAGGTGAATTTCCTTCTGTGAGAACAAACTCTCACCTCAACTCTGAACTTTCATCAACTCGTGTTCTCTGTCTGTGTCGATCTACCTATCTTTCTATATGCAGTTTGTCTTTTGCTCATTGGTTGTTTTTGTCTTTGAGTGTCGTTTTTCATTGATTTTATTGTGTTTCTCTGTTGTAATGTGAATGCCCCTAAGGGTAGAATATGACAGCTCTGATAATAAATTTACTTTGAACTATGAAATTAACTTTGTAGATCAAAACACACTGATTCAAAAATTTGGAAACTGGCTTCTATAGCATACGACTGAGCAGAACAAAAACGTTACCCATAGGACACCATTGTTGTTCTTGTCCCACCGATACTGTACGTGACAGATACGTTTCACTGTGGAAGTTCAGAAGCATGTTGACGGGAACGCTGGGAGAATGAGGTCAGATGTGAAGATATTTGCGTTCTGTCCAGGATGGAGAGCGAATGACTGACTCTATTCTTCGCATTTCAGATTCAAGTTTATCGTCAGCAGACTCGACGGGCTGAATGGCCTAATTCTGCTCCTAATCCTTATGGTCCGATAGGATAAATGCCGTAAAAATGAGCCATCTCCCAGCAGCAGAACAGTATATCACAAATATGATACTTATAAATTACATCAACTTAACGTAAATTACACATACACAACATAAAATACAAAAATATACGTTACGAGGGCATGTCTTATGAGGATAGGTTAAGTGAGCTGAGGCTTTTCTCTTCGGAATGAAGGACGATTCGAGGTGAAGTGACAGAGGTGTACAAGATGATATTGGGCATAGATAGAGTAGACAGCCAGAGACTTTTTCACACGTGGAAATAGCAAATACAAGGGGGCATCATTTCAAGTTGATTGGAGGAAAGTTTCAGTGAGATGTCAGAGGTAAATTTTTTTTTTTTTTTTTACACAGAGTCTTGGGTGCATAGAACACCCTGCCCAGGGGTGGTGATAGTGACATATACCGAGACTCTTAGATAGGCACATGGATGCAAGAAAAATGGAGGGTTCTGTGGGAGGGAAGGGTTAGCTGGATCTTGGAATATGTTGAATGGTTGGCATGTCGTTGTGGGCCGAAGGGCCTGTACTGTTCCGTAACATTCTATGTTCTAACGAGACGTTCAGAGAAGTATAGTCCAAGGGCCACTTTGTGTTTTAGGGTTGGTTTAAGACCCTGCTGGCAGTGGAGAAGAAGTTGTTGTTGAACATTGGCGTCTACGTGTTGGAACAGGACAAACTTGTAATGTGTACTCCGAGGAACTTGACGCTGTCAATCCTGTCAACCTCAGTATCATTATTGTAGACAGGAACTTGCGCACCACTTCCCCCTTCCTGAATTTAATGACCACCTCTTCTGTTTAGCTGATTCTGAGGAAGCCACTAACAGGTCCAGGTGGCAGGCAGTCGAGGGCTCTGCCCAAGCTGACTACCTACCCCTCCTCCAGGATTACGTCCTTGCCAGGGTGAACATAGACAAGGTAAACACAGTCTCTATGGGAATTATGGGGGTTTCTGAAACCAGCGAGGCCTGGAGCGTAGAGATGAGGCGCGAGCCCGTGGTTGACTCCACTTCTCGCTGATTAAAGTATCGAGGAAGGTCGAGACATCGAGGTGAATGTGAACAGTGAGTGAGTATTCAGCACCACCGACCAGTGACTTGCTCGCTGCTGCTGGAGAAGGGTGTCTATGTGTGACAGTCTCACCACTCCCGAGGTACTGCCCGGTGGTCGGGAGGTCTCTCTCTCCCGCAATGCTGTCGGAGGATGATACCGAAGTTCTGGATTTGTCTGCAGCTCCGTTGGACTCTTTCAGTTTCTGTGGTTTCACCTGTTCTTTCTTTTTGCAGTTTGTGCAATTTGTTTTTTTTTGCAAATTGGGCGTGGAGGTTGATTATCCTGATGCTGCTTGCGCAATTTGTTTGTTTTTTGCAAGGGGGTGGGGTTTGAAGTTTTTCTTTGAATGGCTACCATGGTTTTGTTTCGTGGCTGTCTGTTGAAGGTGAATCTCAGAGTTGCATACTGCATATATACTTTGATAATAAATGAACTTTGAACGTTGAACACTAGGTATATTTAAAAAGGAAGTTGATAGATACTTGATTAGTCAGGGTGTCAAATGTTATGGGGAGAAGTCAGAAGAATGGGGTTGAGAGAGATAATAAATCAGCCATTATGGAATGGTAGAGCAGACTCAATGAGCCAGATGTCTTATTGCCCTGTTATTGTATAGAGTTCTGTTGGCGAATATTTTTTTAAAAAGGGAGTGGGCGATGGGTCAGAGTGAAAATGTGAGTCACTAACCCTGTCCCGGTCTCTCTCAGACGTAGATGATGGACCTCCAATTGTCGACACCAAGTACGGAGCCCTGGAAGGGAAGCAGGTGTCGGTGAAGGGAACAGCCAAGCCCGTCTATAACTACCTCAGTATCCCTTTTGCGAAGCCGCCAGTCGGTCCCTTGAGGTTCTCCGTCCCGCAGACTCCAGAGACGTGGACTGGAACACGGAAAGCGACGACCTTCGCTCCAGGGTAAAAATTACAGATCTGCTTTATTTGTCAGATGCACATCGAAACATGCAGTAAAATGTGTTGTTCACAGTAAATTAAATCAGCGAGGGTTGTGCTTGGGGCTTCCTGCAAGTATCGCCTTGCTTCTGCCGGCAAAATAGCATGTCCACAACTTACTAACCCTAACCAGTATGTCTTCAGAACAACTACAGCTTACTAATCCTAACCAGTACGTCTTCAGGATGACCACAACTTACTAACCCTAACCAGTACGTCTTCAGAATGACCACAGCTCACTAACCCTAACCAGTACGTCTTCAGAACGACCACAACTTACTAACCCTAACCAGTACGTCTTCAGAACGACCACAACTTACTAACCCTAACCAGTATGTATTCAGAACGACCACAACTTACTAACCCTAACCAGTATGTATTCAGAATGACGACAGCTCACTAACCCTAACCAGTACGTCTTCAGAATGTGGGAGGGAACTGGGGCACCCAGCGGAAACCCAGGCAGTCACAAGGAGAACGTACAAACTCCCTACAGTGGCGCGAATTGAACCCTGGTCTTACAGTTGGCATTGTAAAGCATTGTAATAACCACCTTGCTACCCTGCTGTCAAGGTTAGTGGCAGTGGGAATAGCTCGTCATTGCCAACTCTTGCCGTGAAAGCTCACCAACACCTCTACATCCTCTGGGAGCTAAAGAAATTTGGCAAGTCAGTGTCGACCCCCACCAATTTTTTATTGGTGCACCACAGAGAGCATTCTGTCTGGATGTATCACAGTTTGGTGTGGCAACTGATGTGCCCGTAACCGCAAGAAACTGCAGAGTTGTGGACACTGCTCAGCACACCCAGCGGGAATCAGATGATAAGATGGGATCTTGGCCTCACAATCTACCTCATTGTGACCTTCCACCTTATCATCTACCTACACTGCTCTTCCTCTGTAACTGTAGCTCTTTATTCTGCATTGTTATTGTTTTACCTTATTCTACCCCAATGCACTGTGCAATGATCCGATCAGAATGAGCTTTTCCCCAGGGCCCAAGTGGCTAATACAAGGGGCGTAATTTGAATGTGATTGGCGGAAAGTGTCAGGGGATGTCAGAGGTAGATTTCTTTTAGAGTGGTAAGTGTGTGTGGAATGTGCTGTCTGGGTGGTGGTAGAGGCAGATATATTAAAACATTTAAGACTCTCCAAATTAGGCGCGTAAATAAAAGAAAAATCGTGCGCCATGTGGGGGGGGGGTTGGTGTTTGACTGATCTTGGAATAGGTTAAAAGATCAGCAGACTATCATGGGCTGTAGGGCCTGTACTGTGTAGTACAGGTCTATGTTCTAACAGTATGCACAAAAAGATCAAAGGAGAAGGGTTCGACCAGTCAGTCTATTGAGTCTGTTCCGCCAATCCATCATGACGGATTTATTATCCCTTTCAACCATGTTCTCCTGCCTTCTCCCCGTAACCTTTCATGCCCTAAAGTACCGATCTCCACTATAGTTGTACTCAGTGACATGGTCCCCAGACCCGTCTGGCAGTTAATTAATTGAGAAAGTGGCTGTGATTCCCTTTGTCTATTTGGGACACTGTGCCACTGAATTGGGACAGGAGACTGTTGCCTACAGTTTCTAACTGGCATCAGTTGTGTCCACTTGTTAAACACTAAACTGTGCTGAGAGAGAACCATTTTTAAATAGTGTCTATTTGTGTGCTTGTGTTATATTATCCATTTGGGCTGACAGATGCTGGTTCAAAAAGCAGCAATTTTTGATTTTTTTATTATTTGACTTTATTCAGAAAGACAATGAAGGCAGTCCATATCTGTACGAGGTATTTCTGCTGATTTTGTTCACTTACTGTCAATCAAAAGAACACGGTACAGTACACTCCGTGAATTCCTCCATGGATAACTATTAGGAACTAACACACAGGTTTATAGTACTGTAGTAGTATTGGTAGTATTCTAACCTGTTCTGTACTTGTTACTCAGTTAAATGGGAGTTTGTCTTTGTGTTTTAACTGTTTTAATGAAACTTCGTCTAATTGAGTCAGCCACTTAGTTGGGCCAGAAAGTCCTGATGTGTCCCAATTAACTGGAATCCACTGTATTTATTAAGAAAATAAAGACAAACAATAAAACGTTCACTAAAAATTAAGTTACGTAGATGCTTATCTAAGTGTGCACATGGACCCTTTATCTGCAGCACATTTCTGACCTTTCCGTGTCACTGATCGCAACCCCAGACCGTGGTGAGCCCCCAAAACAAGAGCGAGTGCTCCCCATGTGCTATATTTAGACTACAGCAGCACTTGGATGCAGGAAGTGGTGCCAGAAGTGTTCTTTAAACAGGCCACTCAAGAACTAACATGGCGGCAGTGGCTTTGGACCGGCAGATGGTGTTAAACGTTCACACTAAAACGAGATAGATTAGAGATCAAGTTCATTTTCACAGCAGGATAGAAGCTGTCCTTGAGCCCGGTGGTAAATGCTTACAGACTTTTGTATCTTCTGCCTGATGGGAGAGGGGGAAAAAGAGAATGCCCAGGGTGGGAGCGGGTCTTTAATTATTTTGTCTTCTTCACCAAGGCAGTGGGAAGTGTAGACAATGTCCATGCAGGGGAGGTCGGTTCCTGTGAAGTGCACAGCTGGGTCCAATACTCTCTGCCGTTACCATATGAAGCTGAGATGCATCTGGAGAGGATGCCTCTATGATGCTCCAATAAATATTGGTGAGGGTCAAAGGGGTCATGCCGAGTAGTAGCAAAGGACGTGAAGAGGGGTAGTGACACACCTACTGAGATTCCAGAATACGGGATTCAACAGGGAACAAGCTGGGGGATACCCAGTGCCAATTTGTGCACAGCAAACCCCAGCAACGTTGAAAATAAATTTATTATCAACGTACATCTATGTCACCATAAGGAACCCTGAGATTCGCTTTCTTGTGGGCATTCACAGTAGAAAAGAAATAGAAACAAATCAGTGAAAATCTACAAGAACTGACGAACAGCTGATATTCAAAAGAAGGCAAACTGTGTGACTACAAAATTAAACTAAAAATAATAATAGATAAGGACATAAATATTGCAGAGAACATGAGTTGTCAAGTTGTTGAAAGTGAATCCATAGTTTGTGGAGTCAGATCAAAGTTGAGGTGAGTGAAGTTATCCACACCAGTTTGGGAGCCTGGTGGGGTAGGGAATAATTTCCCAGTCCTCAGGGTCTGTACCTCCTCCCGACAACAGAGATGAGATCACAGCCTGCTACTGTGTCCATGGAAGGGAGGCTGCTTTCTTTGATGTACTAGTGTGTCCACAGCTCTGCAGTTCCTTGCGGTCTCAGGCAGAGCAGTTGCCATAACCAAGCCGTGATTCATCTGGATAGGATGCTTTCTGTGGGGAAGTGGTGAGGGAAGAGGAGGACTGAGGAGAAAGCAGTGGTAGAAAGGCTTCATTGAAATGGCCAGCCAAGGTTAAAATAATGGCCACAGCTTGACGGCTCCTGGTTATTTGGCAGACTGAATTGGGTTATTCTCCTGTACGCAGGGTCACTGACCTGCATTCGTACTCAATCCATCGCTCTTTCTCCCCCTCTGTCCCCCTCTCCCTCTTGTCCCAGATGTCTACAGAATTCATCTTTGACAGAGTTCCTGGCAGATATACTCTCAATTACCTCAGGACCAGCAACGTACAGTGAGAATTGCCTGTACCTGAATGTGCACACGTCTGTCCGGCCCACTGACACCAAGACCAAGCTTCCCGTGAGTACTGTATGGGGTTATTGATGGTCTTGGGTTTGCTGACTGAATCTCTAAACTCAAACAAAGATTTTACGTTCTATCAGACATAAATAGCAATGGGTACCCTCACTAAAGGAAGGTTACACTGTGACTATCCAATCTACAAAGACCAGTCCACTTCCTGTTTATTCCCCACACTGATTTCAGCGTCAATACCCACTATTGGAATGGTGGGTCCCCTCACCCTACCAATGAGAAGATACTTACAGCTAACAAAATAGTTTAAAACATATTTCATTTATTTTCAGTGACACATGTTTAAGTTCGGACAACGTACTTCAAACACATTTAAGATTCAGGATTTTTGTCTTGTAACTGGGTTAAGGGTGAAAGGTGATAAGTTTAAGGGGAACATGAGGGGAAACTTCTTCACAGAAAGTGGTGAGGGTCTTGAATGAGCTCCCAGTACAAGTGGTGGATATGCTTTTGATTTCAACGAACAAGGTAAGTTTGGGTAGGTACATGGATGGGACAGGTATGGAGGGCTATGGTCCAGGTGCAAGTCGATGGGACGAGGTGGTTTAAATGGTTCAGCATGGAGTAGATGGGCCAAAGGGCCTCGTTCTCTGCTGTACTTTTCTACGACTGTAAAAGACGTTCAAAGTACAAACCATTTCATAAACACAATGGATTTCCAAAACACAAACACAATTCCAATAAACTAAAAAGACACACTAACAATGCAGGTGAACCAGTCATCCATTGCAGAAATCAAAGGCAGAGGAATAGACTCTTATTCACCCTGTGTTTCTTTCATGCTTCTTGATGTTCCTTACTTCACTCCAAATCAGCCTGGACTGCTCTCTCCTTTCATACTGTTTCATTGCTACTTGGGTGACCTCACACACATGATATTCTTTCAGATACCCCTTTACACAAACTGTCTAAAAGCTACCAGTTACCGACAAGAAATGCTGTGAAGCTAACTCCATGAAAGCGCACACCTTCCAACTTAATAATACATCAATTATTGATGTACTAAGTGATTGTCCCCATCTGGTCTGCAAGCTTCCTGGAATTAAGCAACTTGGCCAACATTGTCTGTTCGAAAAAAAAAGCGCTGAATTAAATAACCCATCATCTTACATTACACCTCTTCAGCAACAGGAAGGTGTGAGTGACCCGACAAGTCTACACCAGCTTATGCAGTGCTTGTTTGCAAAGATGAGTTTTCTCAACTTCAAGCTGATTACTGCTTTCCATTTGCATTTTAAGAGTTAAAGACTGGCTCCCATTTACAGCAGATGCTAAACAAAGAACATTAGTTGGAGGTTTACCTTGGACTGTTTAATTTTTACAAGTCGCAGCTTTTGTGTTTGGAAAGCAGGGGCACCGCTCCCCCAACCCCAGGAAGTGAACATCCATCACAGTTTACACCACAACACGGCAGAGGAGTGTCAGGGGGTGCAGGCCAGGAGTACATCCTGATTCAGAGACAGTCAGTGAGTGCATGGTGGGGGGGGGGATGGAGTGGGACCGACAGGGGGAGGGGGGATGGGGGAGAGGGGAGGACTGATAAGGGGAGTGGGAAGGGGGGGCTGACTAGGAGACTGATGGGGAGGGGGCAGAGGTGGAACTGACAAGAGGGGGACTGATGGGGGAGGGGGTGAGAGGGGGACTGATGGGGGAGGGGGTAGGGGGTGACTGACAGGGGAGTGGGAAGGATGTGACTGACGGGAGGGAGAGAATGGTGACTGATGGGGAAGGGGGTGAATGGAGGGGGAGGAGGGAGAGGGAAGGACTGAGAGGGCAGGGGGCACTGACGAGGAAGGGACTGATGGAGAGGGGAGACTGGTGGGGGAAGGAGTACTCACAGTGGGAGGGGGAGAGGAGATGAATGATGGAGGGTGGGTGGCAAGAGAGTGACTGACGGGGGATGAGGAGGACTGCTGAGGGGGGACATGGGAGATGTGGAGGGGGTGACTGGCAGGGAGAGGGGAGGATTGATGAGGGGGACATGGGGGGAGAGGGGTGAATGGTGGGGGGGAGTGAGTGGGGAGGGTGTGAACGGGGGAAGAGAGGTGACTGATGGGGTTAGGAATTAGGAGAAGGGCTGACTGACAGGGAAAGGGGGAGAGTAGGGGACCTGGCAGGGGGATGGGGGAGAGGGGAAGACTGATGGGGAGGGGGGAAGGAGGGACTGATAAGGAGGGGACTGATGGGTGAGGGGGGAAGAAGAGTGGCAGAGTAGGGGGAAGAGGGGGTGACTGGTGGGGGAGGGGGAGAGGGGGGACTGACAGAGAGAGGGAGAGGGGAACTGCTGAGAGGGTGACTGACGGGGGGAAGAAGAGACTGATGGGGTATGGGGGAGAGTGGGTGACTGGTGAGGGAGATGGAGAGGGGGACTGATGAGGCTGAAAATGGGGAGGGGGAGAGGGGTTGACTGGTGGGGTGGGTGGGAGAGGTGGGAGTGACTGACGGGACAGGGTGACTGGCAGGGGAGGGTGGAGAAGGGGTGACTGACATGGGAGGGGGGGGAGAGCAGGGGGCCTGGCGGGGTAGAGGGGAGGGATGACGGTGCTGACGGGGGAGAGGGGGTGACAGGGAGGGTGATGGGGAGAGGGAGTGACGAGGGTGTGTCAGGGTAGAATGGGGCGACAGAGGAGAAGGGATGACTGACAGGGATGATGGGGGAGAGAGGGTGACTGATGGGGAGAGGGGTGGCTAACGGAGGAGAGAGGGTGACTGACAGGGAAGGGGGGAGGCGGAAGAGGGGGGACTGACGGGGGATGGGAGGAACCGATGTTGGGGGGGAGAGAGAGTCTGACTGAGGGAGGGGGAGAGAGAGGGAGACTGACTGAGGGAGGGGGAGAGAGAGGGAGACTGACTGAGGGAGGGGGAGAGAGAGGGAGACTGACTGAGGGAGGGGGTGAGAGAGAGGGAGACTGACTGAGGGAGGGGGTGAGAGAGAGGGAGACTGACTGAGGGAGGGGGTGAGAGAGGGGGAGACTGACTGAGGGAGGGGGTGAGAGAGGGGGAGACTGACTGAGGGAGGGGGTGAGAGAGAGGGAGACTGACTGAGGGAGGGGGTGAGAGAGAGGGAGACTGACTGAGGGAGGGGGTGAGAGAGAGAGAGAGGGAGACTGACTGAGGGAGGGGTGAGAGAGAGAGAGAGGGAGACTGACTGAGGGAGGGGTGAGAGAGAGAGAGAGGGAGACTGACTGAGGGAGGGGTGAGAGAGAGAGAGAGGGAGACTGACTGAGGGAGGGGTGAGAGAGAGAGGGAGACTGACTGAGGGAGGGGTGAGAGAGAGAGAGAGGGAGACTGACTGAGGGAGGGGTGAGAGAGAGGGAGACTGAGGGAGGGGTGAGAGAGAGGGAGACTGAGGGAGGGGGAGAGAGAGGGAGGGAGACTGAGGGAGGGGGAGAGAGAGGGAGACTGAGGGAGGGGGAGAGAGAGGGAGACTGACTGAGGGAGGGGGTGAGAGAGAGGGAGACTGACTGAGGGACGGGAGAGAGAGAGAGGGAGATTGACTGAGGGACGGGAGAGAGAGAGGGGGAGACTGACTGAGGGACGGGAGAGAGAGAGGGGGAGACTGACTGAGGGACGGGAGAGAGAGAGGGGGAGACTGACTGAGGGAGGGGTGAGAGAGAGGGAGACTGACTGAGGGAGGGGTGAGAGAGAGGGAGACTGACTGAGGGAGGGGAGGCAGAGAGAGAGAGGGAGACTGACTGAGGGAGGGGAGACAGTGACTGAGGGAGGGGATGAGGGAGGGGAGACAGATAGGGAGACTGACTGAGGGAGGGGGAGAGAGGGAGACTGACTGAGGGAGGGGGAGAGAGGGAGACTGACTGAGGGACGGGGAGAGAGAGGGATACTGACTGAAGGAGGGAGGAGAGAGAGGGAGACTGTGAGGGAGGGGGAGAGAGGGAGGGGGGAGAGAGGGAGACTGACTGAGGCAGGGGGAGAGAGACTGAATGGGGGGAGAGAGGCGTGTGTATATATATATATATATATATATATATATATATAGAGAGAGAGAGAGAAACACAGAGACACATATGCAGAGAGATTGCGCACACAGATGTGCGTGTGAAGGCTGGCAGAAACTCAGACTTGCATAGAGAAAGTGTGAGGGAATATATCCATCTATGTCGACAGCACATCTGTAGAAACTTGCTGGAGTCTTTGGGGGCATACCAGATCTCATCACATTCCTAATGAAATCTGACTGCCATTGTGCCTTCTTTGTAATTGCAACAATATGTTGAACCCAGGAGAGATGTTGATGCCCAGGCGCCGAAAATGCTCACCGTTTCCTTGATGAGGACTGAATTGTGCTCCCTCCATATCTTCTTCCTGAAGGCTACAATCAATTCCTTGGTCCTTGGGGATGGCTGTTTTATGAAATGTGACAAGAACAAAGAATAAACAAAAAGAAAGGAAGTTGTGGTGGCCTCAGACTCAGACTGGAGATAACAACATTCCTTTAACTTTCTCCCCTCACCCCTACTGGGGCATAGGCCTCTGACAGTAGCTCCCCAGAGTGCTCTGTCCTGGGCCGACCTTTCCCCATTGTCCCCATGTGTAGCCAAATCGAAGATCTTTCCCCTTCCAGGAATGAAGCCTTCAAAGCTTCTGTTGACATTTCTGTACCTTTGGGTTTTTATGGGATGGAGTTGCCAGCCACATGTACAACCCTTCTCTTTTCACAGCCAGACCTGGGATCATCCATGGCAGAGTTATCAACATTTTAGTGATAAGAATTAGCATAGAAGATAGCCAGATTCAAGTAGCATGACCTCTGCCGTAGAAAAATCAAGAAGCTTCTGGAAAACTACCCAATCAATTAAACTACAATTACTAGAAAATTCACTGAACAATTACATCTCATTAAGATTTACATGTGTAATTTAATATATAATCATTGTTTAATATTGCTAGAATTATATTTAATTATTATAATTTTTAATTATAACTGTTATGATTATATAAAAATTACAGTCACTTAGGGAACTTGAACCACAAGGAAAATACAAGCAAAATAACAATTCTTCACCCTAATTGAAGAAAGCACTCACTGGCTCAGTACACCATAAAGTAACACAAGATGGCCACAGGCTTCTTTCAACACCGCAGGTCCAATGAAAGGAGGGAGGAAGGCAAAAGAAAGGGAATTATAGGCCAGTTAGCCTAACCCCAGTGGTTGGGAAAGTGTTGGGGTCTATTATTAAGGATGAGGTTTCGAGGTAATTTGAGACTGAAGATAAAATAAGTCAAAGCCAGCATGGTTTCTCTGAACGGAAATCTTGCCTGACAAATCTGTTAGAGTTCTTTGAGGAAGTAACAAGCAGTGTGCACAAAGGAGAGGCAGTGGATGTCATTCACTTGGATTTTCAGAATCCATTTGATAAGGTATTTCATATGTTTAGGGTCTTATCCAGATAGCCGCTTAGCAAGATAAAATCCTATGGTGTTACAGGAAAGATGCTGGGATGGATAGAGGAATGGCTGACAGACAGGAGGCAGCAAGTGGGATAAAAGGGGCTTTTTCTGGTGGCTGCCAGTGACTAGTGGTGTTCCTCAGGGTCAGTATTTTTCACATTGTTTGTCAATGATTTGTATAATGGAATTGATGGCTTTTTGGCAAAGTTTGCGGATGATGAGAAGATAGGTGGAGGGGTAGGAGGTACTGAGGAAGCAATGCGATTGCAGTAGGACTTAGACAAACTGGAAGAATGGCCAAAAAAGTGGCAGATGGAATACAGTGGGAAATGAATGGTAATGCATTTTGGTAAAAGGAACAATAGTGCAGAATATTATCTAAGTGGGGAGAAAATTCAATCATCAGAGGTGCAGAGGTACTTAGGAGTCCTTATGCAAGACTCCTAGAAGGTCAATTTACAGGTTGATTCTGTGATAAAGATGGCAAATGCAATGTTGGCATTTATTTCAATATAAAAGCAAGGAGATAGTGAGACCTTATAAGACAAAGGTCAGGCTGCACTTGGAGCATTGTCAACAGTTTTGGGCTCCATATCTCAGAAAGGGTGTGTTGTCATTGGAGAGAGTCCAGAGGAGATTTATGAGGATGATTCTGAGAATGAAAGGGTTAACATATGAGGAGCATTTGGCAGCTCTAGAATTTGGAAGAATGCAGGGGGATCTCATTGAAACCTGCCGAGTGTTGAAAGGACTAGATGAGGTGGATGTGGAGAGGATGTTTAGATAGATAGATAGATATTTTATTGATCCCGAGGGAAATTGGGTTTCGTTACAGCCGCACCAACCAAGAATAGAGCATAAATATAGCAAAACAAAATCCACAAACAATCAAACAACAAAATGCAAACTATGCCAGATGGAAATAAGTCCAGGACCAGCCTATGGTGAGGGTGTCCAGATCTAGAGGACACAACCTCAACTGAGCCGCGACCTTCTAGAATGGAGGTAAGGAGAAATTCTTTTAGCCAGACACTGGTGAATCTGTGGAATGCTCTGCCACGGACTGCAGTGGAGACCAAGTCCTTGGGTATATTTAAGGCAGAAGTTAATAGTTTCGTGATCGGTCAGGTTATCAAAGGATATGGTGAGAAAGCAGGTGTATGGACTTGAGTGGAATCTGGAATCAGCCATAATGGAATGGCGGAGCAGATTCAATGGGCCAAATGGCCTAATTCTGCTCCTATGTCTTATGGTCTTCATATCTAATCAACTAATCATGTGGCAGCAACTCAATGAATAAAACCATGCAGACATGGTCAAAAAGTTCAATTGTTGGTTAGACCAAACATCAGAATGGGGAAGAAATGTGATCTAAGTGACTTTGACTGTGGAATGATTGTGAGTGCCAGATGGGGTGGATTAAGTATCTCTGTAATTGCTGATCTCCTGGGACTTTCGTGCACAACAGTCTCCAGAGTTTGTAGATAATGGTGCAAAAAAACAATAAACACTCAGTGAGTGGCAGTGGTGAAAATGCCTTGTTAATGAAAGAACCTTCAAGCGTGTTTACCATGCTATCCCACACCCACATTTTAGAAAGTCTGATAACGTGGCTGTACTTCTACTCCCTGAGTATAGGCAGAGACTGAAGACTGCAGCACCAGAAGAGAGGACACCAAGAAGGTACGGATAAGGGGGGCGCAGGAGTGCTTACAGGACCACTTTGAATCAGCGGACTTGACTGTATTCTCCGATTCATCTTAGAGTCTGAATGAGCTCACCACAGCTGTCACTGACTTCATTAAAAGCTGTGTGGATGAGTGTGTGCCTACGGGAAAATACTGTACATACCCAAATCAAAAGCTGCGGATGAAACAGGAGGTAGTCTGCTGAGGGCTAGATCTGTGGCATTCAAGACTGGCAAACCCAGGACTACACAAGAAAACCAGGTGCGACTTTCCCAGGGCTATCTCAACAGCAAAGAAACAATTCAGAATGAGGTTAAATGAAGAATTGGATGTATGTCAACTCTGTCAGGGTTTGCTGGCCATTACTTCTTACAAAGCAAAATCTAACGTGAATGGTTGTGATGCTTCACTCCCAGATGAGCTCAATGCCTTTTATGTACACTTTGAAAGGGAGAATAAAACAACAGCTATGAGGATCCCTGCAGCACCCAGTGACCCTACGATCTTGATCTTGGAAGCCGACGTCAGACTGTCTTTCAAGAGATTGAACTCTCGCAAGGTGACAGTGCCCAATGGAATACCTGGTGGGGCTCTGAAAACCTGTGCCAACCAACTGGTGGGCGTGTTCAAAATCATTTTCAATCTTTCAATGGCTACAGTTGGAAGTTCCCACCTGCTTCAAAGGGGCAGCAATTATACCAGTACCCAAAAGAACAGTGTGAACTGCCTTAATGACTATCGCCCAGTAGCACTCACATCTATGGTGATGAAATGCTTTGAGACGTTGATCATGGCTAGAATCAACTCCTGCCTCAGCAAGGACCTAGACCCACTGCAGTTTGCCTATCACCACAATAGATCAACAGCAATCTCAATGCCTCTTCACACTGCCTTAGATCACTTGCACAACACAAATACCTATGTCAGGATGCTGTTTGTCATCTACAGCTCAGTGTTTAACAACAGTTCCGATCAAAAAGCTCCAGAACTTGGACCTCTGTACCTCCCTCTGCAAATGGATTCACGACTTCCTAACCATAAGACCATAACCATAAGACCATAAGACAAAGGAGCAGAAGTCAGCCATTCGGCCCATCGAGTCTGCTCCAACATTTTATCATAAACTGATCCATTCTCCCATTTAGTCCCACTCCCCCGCCTTCTCACCATAACCTTTGATGCCCTGGCTACTCAGATACCTATCAATCTCTGCCTTAAATACACCCAATGACTTGGGCTCCATTGCTGCCCGTGGCAACAAATTCCATAGATTCACCACCCTCTGACTAAAAAAATTTCTTCGCATTTCTGTTCTGAATGGGCACCCTTCAATCCTTAAGTCACGCACTCTCGTACTAGACTCCCCCATCATGGGAAACAACTTTGCCACATCCACTCTGTCCATGGTTTACAACATTCGAAATGTTTCTATGAGGTCTCCCCTCATTCTTCTAAACTCCAAGGAATACAGTCCAAGAGCGGACAAATGTTCCTCATATGTTAACCCTCTCATTCCCGGAATCATTCTAGTGAATCTTCTCTGTACCCTCTCCAATGTCAGCATATCCTTTCTTAAATAAGGAGACCAAAACTGCCCACAGTACTCCAAGTGAGGTCTCACCAGCGCCTTATAGAGCCTCAACATCACATCCCTGCTCCTATACTCTATTCCTCTGGAAATGAATGCCAACATTGCATTCGCCTTCTTCACTACCGACTCAACCTGGAGGTTAACCTTAAGGGTATCCTGTACGAGGACTCCCAAGTCCCTTTGCATCTCAGAACTTTGAATACTTTCCCCATTTAAATAATAGTCTGCCTGTTTATTTCTTCTGCCAAAGTGCATAACCATACACTTTCCAACATTGTATTTCATTTGCCACTTCTTTGCCCATTCTTCCAATCTATCCAAGTCTCTCTGCAGACTCTCTGTTTCCTCAGTACTACCGGCCCCTCCACCTATCTTCGTATCGTCAGCAAACTTAGCCACAAAGCCATCTATTCCATAGTCCAAATCGTTGATGTACAATGTAAAAAGAAGCGGCCCCAACACGGACCCCTGTGGAACACCACTGGTAACCGGCAGCCAACCAGAATAGGATCCCTTTATTCCCACTCTGTTTCCTGCCAATCAGCCAACGCTCTATCCACGTATGTAACTTCCCCATAATTCCATGGGCCCTTATCTTGTTAAGTAGCCTCGTGTGGCACCTTGTCAAAGGCCTTCTGAAAATCCAAATATACAACATCCACTACATCTCCCTTGTCTAGCCTACTGGTAATATCCTCAAAAAATTGTAGTTAGGCAGGATTTTCCTTTAAGGAATCCATGCTGAGTTCTGCCTATCTTGTCATATGCCTCCAGGTACTCTGTAACCTCATCCTTGACAATCGACTCCAACAACTTCCCAACCACCAATATCAAGCTAACAGGTCTATAATTTCCTTTTTGTTTCCTTGCCCCCTTCTTAAATAGCGGAGTGACATTTGCAATCTTCCAGTCCTCTGGAATCATGCCAGAATCTATTGACTTTTGAAAGATCATCACTAATGCCCCCGCAATCTCTATAGCTACTTCCTTCAGAACACGAGGCTGCATTCCATCTGGTCTGGGAGATTTATCTACCTTTAGACTATTCAGCTTCCTGAGTACTTTCTCTGTCGTAATTGTGACTGCGCAGACTTCTCTCCCCTGCCACCCATGAGTGTCCGGTATATTGCTGATATCTTCCTCAGTGAAGATTAATGCAAAATACTTGTTCAGTTCCTCCGCCATATCCTTATCTCCCATTACAATTTCTCCAGCATCATCTTCTATCGGTCCTATATCTACTCTAGTCATAGTCATACTTTATTGATCCTGGGGGAAATTGGTTTTCGTTACAGTTGCACCATAAATAATAAATAGTAATAGAACCATAAATAGTTAAATAGTAATATGTAAATTATACCAGTAAATTATGAAATAAGTCCAGGACCAGCCTATTGGCTCAGGGTGTCTGACCCTCCAAGGGAGGAGCTGTAAAGTTTGATGACCACAGGCAGGAATGATTTCCTATGAAGCTCTGTGCTGCATCTCGGTGGAATGAGTCTCTGGCTGAATGTACTCCTGTGCCCACCCAGTACATTATGTAGTGGATGGGAGACATTGACCAAGATGGCATGCAACTTAGACAGCATCCTCTTTTCAGACACCACCGTGAGAGAGTCCAGTTCCATCCCCACAACATCACTGGCCTTACGAATGAGTTTGTTGATTCTGTTGGTGTCTGCTACCCTCAGCCTGCTGCCCCAGCACACAACAGCAAACATGATAGCACTGGCCACCACAGACTCGTAGAACATCCTCAGCATCGTCCGGCAGATGTTAAAGGACCTCAGTCTCCTCAGGAAATAGAGACGGCTCTGACCCTTCTTGTAGACAGCCTCAGTGTTCTTTGACCAGTCCAGTTTATTGTCAAATACTCTCACCTGTCTTTTACTCTTTATATACTTAAAAAAGCTTTCAGTATCCTCTTTGGTATTATTTGCCAGCTTCCTTTCATAGTTAATCTTTTCCCTCTTAATGACCTCCTTAGTTTCCTTTTGTAAGGTTTTAAAAACTTCCCATTCCTCTGTCTCCCCACTAATTTTTGCTTCCTTGTATGCCCTCTCCTTTGCTTTAACTTTGGCTTTGACTTCTCTTGTCAACCACGGTTGCATCCTTTTTCTATTCGAAAATTTCTTCTTTTTTGGAATATACCTGTCTTGCACCTTCCTCACTTCTCACATAAACGCCAGCCACTGCTGCCCTGCCATCCTTCCCACTAGTGTTCCTTTCCAGTCAACTTTGGCCAGTTCCTCTCTCGTGCCACTGTAATTTCCTTTACTCCACTGAAATACCGACACATCAGATTTCGGCTTCTCTTTTTCAAATTTCACAGTGAACTCAATCATGTTATGATCACTGTCTCCTAAGGGTTCCTTCACCTCAATCTCTCTAATCACCTCCGGTTCATTACACAATACCCAATCCATTACAGCCGATCCCCTAGTGGGCTCAGCAACAAGCTGTTCTAAAAAGCCATCTCGCAGACATTCTACAAATTCTCTCTCTTGAGATCCAGTGCCGACCTGATTTTCCCAATCTACTCGAATGTTAAAATCACCCACAATTATCATAACACTGCCCTTCTGACAAGCCTTTTCTATTTCCTGTTGTAATTTGTAGTCCACATCACTGCAGCTGTTTGGCCTATAAATAACTGCCATCAGGATCCTTTTACCCCTGCGATTTCTTAGCTCAACCCATAAAGATTCTGCACCTTCCGATCCTATATCACCTCTTTCTAATGATTTAATATCATTTCTTCCCAATAAAGCCATGCCTCCCCCTCTGCCTACCTTCCTATCCTTCCGATACACCGTGTATCCTTGGACGTTCAGCTCCCAGAGACATGCATCCTTTAGCCACGTCTCAGTGATGGCCACAATATCATACCCGCCAATCTGTAGCTGTGCGACAAGATCATCCACCTTATTCCTTATGCTGCATGCATTCAAGTATAACACCTTAAGACCAGTATTTGGTACTTGTCGCTTTTATTTCACTGCAACTTTATTGCACTGCAACTCATCCCAATGGCTACAAATTTGCCCCATCACCTGCCTGTCTTTCCTGACATCTTTACTGCTCACTATCTTAGATTTATTTCTGTTTTCTCCTTCCTCCACTCTGTCATTCCGGTTCCCATCCCCCTGCCAAATTAGTTTAAACCCTCCCTAACAGCTCTATTAAACTTTCCCACCAGGATATTGGTCCCCTTTGGGTTCAGGTGTAACCTGTCTTTTTTGAACAGGTCATACTTCCCCCAGAAGAGATCCCAATTATCCAAGAATCTGAAGCCCTGCTCCCTGCACCAGTCTCTCAGCCACACATTCATCTGCCTGATCCTACTATTCTTGCACTCACTAGCACGTGGCACAGGTAGCAATCCCGAGATTACTACCCTGGAGGTCCTGCTTCTCAGCTTCCTTCCTAACTCCTGAAAATCTCTCTTCAGGACCTCCTGCTTTGTCCTATCTATGTCATTGGTACCAACATGTACCAAGACAACTAACTGGCTGCTCACCCTCCCCCTTCAGAATATTCTGGACCCAATCCGAGACATCCCGTACCCTGGCACCTGGGAGGCAACACACCATGCGGGTATCTTTATCAGGCTCACAGAATCTCCTGTCCGTTCCACTGACTATGGAACAACCTATGTGGATCAGAAATAACATCTCCACCTCACTGACAATTAACACTGGTGCTCTACAGGATGTGTACTTAGCCCACTGTTCCTCTATGTCTATGCCCATGACTGCGTTGCTAGGCACAGTTTTCAAGGAGCAACGCCTAAAAAGAGCAGAATCCACCATTAAGGACTCCCATCACCTGGTTCTCATTGTTACCATCAGGAAGGAGATACAGAACTCTGAAGGCACACACTCAATAGTTCAGGAACAGAGTCTTCCCCTCCGCCATCCAATTTCTGAAAGGACATTGAACCCATGAACACTACCTCACTACTCTTTTATTTCTATTTTTGCACTACTTATTTAGTTTCACTGTTTAATATATACTTCAATTTGTGTTCTTTTCATATTATTATGCATTGCAATCTACTACTGCCACAAAGACAAAATATTTCATGACATATGCCAGTGATATTAAACCTGATTCTGATTCTTATGTCAGAGGAGAATGGCCAGACTGGTTCAAGCTGACAAGAAGGTGACAGTAACTCAATTAGCTACACGTTACCACAGTGGCTTGCAGAAGAACATCTCTGAATGCACAGTACATTGAACCTTGAAGAGGGTGGGCTACAGCAGCAGAAGACCACAGACATACAGTCAGTGGCCACTTTATCAGGTACAGGAGGTAACTAATAATGTGGCCACTGAGTGTATGTTCTTACCAGTCTGTGTGTGGAAAAACTTGCCCCTTGAATTTCAACGTCAATTCATTCTCAAAGCACCTGTCAGTGACCAGACCTTGAGATTCATTTCCTTGCAGGCTTTTACTGAAAAAAAGAAATACAGTAGTTTATGAACAACTATACATAAAGGCTGACAAACAACCAATGTTCAGAAGAATACAAACTGTGAAAATAAATATAAATGATACTGAGAATGAGTTGTAGAGTTTGTAGAATCAGTTCCGAGATAAGTTGAATGAAATAATCCAAGCTGGTTCACGATTGCTGTAGGTTATAATTTTTTCCAAATCTGGCAGTGTGGGACCTTGGAACCACTTCTAGATCTTTCCTCTATCACCCTAAACCAAGGATACCTGTGAAGGATCACTGTGCAGAAACAAAGCCATTCGAACCAATGAGCCTTGTCTCTCTGCCGGCTCTCAGCTCCTCCTGCAGCCAGTTAGCGGAGGCCCAGGACAGGTTCTAACCACAGGCTTCTTTGTCCTAGGTTATGGTCTGGATCCATGGTGGGGGCTTTGTGTTGGGGAGTTCATTATTCTACGATGGATCTCCACTTGCAGCGTACGAGGATGTGGTGGTCGTGGTGATCCAGTATCGGCTGGGAGTTCTTGGATTCCTCAGGTGAATGGCCTCTCCTCCTCTACAATCCTTTCTTCATCATCTCTTCCTTGCACTGCTTAATCCCCAAGTAACGGAACAGGATTCATCTCCCTCCCCATCCTCCCATCACACACTCCCAGGATCAGACCCAGAGTGAAACTCCCTCCACATCCTCCCATCACACACTCTCGGGGTCAGACCCAGAGTGAAACTCCCTCCACATCTTCCCATTACTCATTCCCAGGGTCAGTCCCAGAGTGAAACTCCCTCCACATCCTCCCATCACACACTCCCGCGGTCAGACCCAGAGTGAAACTCCCGTCACACACTCCCAGGGTCAGACCCAGAGTGAAACGCCCTGTACACTGTCCAATCACACATTCCCAGGGTCAGTCCCAGAGTGAAACTCCCTCCACATCCTCCCATCACACACTCCTGGGGTCAGACACAGAGTGAAACTCCCTCCATACTGTCCCATCACACACTCCCAGGGTCAGACCCAGAGTGAAACTCCCTCCACATCCTCCCATCACACACTCCTTGGATCAGGCACAGAGTGAAACTCCCATCACACACTCCCGGGATCAGGCACAGAGTGAAACTCCCTCCACATCCTCCCATTACACATTCCCAGGGTCAGACCCAGAGTGAGACTCCCTCCACATCTTCCCATCACACAATTCTGGGATCAGGCACAGAGTGAAGCTCCCTCTGTTTTCCATGATGTACACCTGCTCTGCACTTTCTCTGTAACTATAGGATTTTGTTCTGTTGTAATATTTTACCTTGTTCTGTCTCCCTGTGTAATGATCTGATCTGCATGAACAGTATTCAAGACAGTATTCTATTGTATCAATACGTGACAATAATAAACCGCTTCCAATAACCTCCACCCTTTCCGCACATTTTACCAGTCTTCACCCCCCAATATTCCCTGCTGAAAAAAGTTGTAAGCTCTGCCAATAGTCTCCCCAGCATCCAGGTCACCTTCAAAACATGAAGCCTCAGAATGTAAGCATCCATCATTAAGGATTGCCATCACCCAGGATGAGCTCTCTTCTCATTGCTGTCATCAGAGTGGAGGGACAGGAGACAGAAGATGCACACTAAAGAGACCATAAGTCATAGGACCAGAATTGGGCCATTTGGCCCTTCGAGTCTGCTCTGATATTTCATCACTTCTGACCCATTTCCCTCTCAGCCCAATCTCTTGCCTACTCCCTGTATCCCTTCCTGCACTGACCAATCAAGAACCTATCAACCTCTGCCTTAAATATACGTACAACTCCACAGCTGCCTGTGACAATGCATTCCACAAATTTACCTTTCCCTGGCTAAACAAATTCCTCCTATCCATTCCAAAAGGACACCCCTCTATTCTGAGACTGTGTCCTCTGGTCCTAGACTCTCCCACCATCAGAAACATCCTCTCCACAGCCACTCTATTAAGGCCTTTCACCATTCGATAGGTTTCAATGAGATCACCCCCCATTCTTCTGAATTCTAGTGAATACAGGCCTATCTCCATCAAACATTCTTCATATTACAAGCTGTTCCAAGCTGGAATCATTTTCATGAACCTTCTTTGAACCCTGTCCAGTTCAACACATCCCTTCTAAGATAAAGGGCCCAAAACTGCTCACAATGCTCCAAGAGAGGCCTCACCAGTGCTTTATAAAGTTTCAACATTACATCCTTACTTTTATATTCTCGTCCTCTTGAAATGAATGCTAACATCTCATTTGCCTTCCTCACCACAGACTCAACCTGCAAATGAACCTTTAGGGAGCCCTGCACAAGAGCTCCCCAGTCCCTTTGCACCTCAGATTTTGAATTTTCTTTCCATTTAGAAAATATTCTACCCTATTTTTCTTTGACCAAAATGCATGACTATACACTTACTGACACGGCAAGTTGTTCCTTCAGCTCAGGGGACGAGCATATGCCGGCAAACCTGGGAATGTTGGATCAGATCGAAGCGCTGAAGTGGGTCCAAGAAAATATCAAGAGCTTCGGAGGAGATCCCAACTCGGTCACCATATTCGGGGAGTCTGCTGGAGGAATAGCTGTATCGTTGCTCGTAAGCTTTTTGTCTTCCATTTCTTTCAGTTAGTCGACATTTCCCCTGACTGGCCCCAGCTAAGGGAGTTCACTGGAATCTTTCTCACTGAACTCTCTCTCTTCACTCCTGAACAACACACACAAAATACTGAAGGACTTCACAGGTCAGGCAGCATGTATGGAGGGGAATAAGCAGTTGACATTTCAGTCCAGACTGGAGAGGAAGGGGGAAGATGCCAGAATAAGAATGTTGGTGAGAGAAAGCAGTACAAACTGGAAGGTAATCAGTGAAAATACCATCTCAGGTGTTTTGTTTCCTAAAATTCCTGCTCTTAACCCCATAATAATGCAGTTCTTCTTCTCGTCTTCCCTCCTTCCTTTAGTAGTAGTAGTATTGAGTTCGCAGTTTTCTAGTCCTCTGACACCTCTCCACATTCAAGGCAATTTCAGTCGATTCTGATTAAGATTCCTTTATTTATCACATATATCCCATTACAGCCACTGGGGAATCCTGCTGCACTGTATCTTGGTACAACAGTAAACCAACTTACATGAGTGGAACAGTGATGCAGCGTGACAGCCCTACGTCCCAAGTCAGCCTCTGCTGGTCTGAGGGCTGGGACCCAGCTTCCGGCCTGATGTCTCACCTCAGCACCAGCCACTCACTGTGTACTTCATCCTACAGTAGGAACCAATATTTCACCAGTCTCATTGACTGAGGACCCTTGCCATCCAGGATGTGCCCTCTTCTCATTACTACTATCAGAGAGGAGGTACATGAGCCTGACAACCCACAAACAATATTCAACGAACCACTTCTTCCCCTCTGCTGTCAGATTTCTAAATGAACCAATGGACACTACCCCATTACTCCTTTGTTTTCGCAATATTTATTTTGTAATTTATAATAATTTTACACCTCATTGTACTGCTACTGCAAAGCAACAAACTTCACGTGAATCCTGATGAAGGTCAAATTCCGATTCAGATTCGGCCCAAAGCGTTGGCTGTTTATTCCCTCCATAGATGCTGCCTACCGTGCTGAGAAAAACTGTTCAGCACCAGCAGTGTCGCTGGAGTTGCTAGTCAGTGTTGAATGCGATGTATGACTGCCTTCGGGTCCCCAGCTCCAGATTTTTTGGGGGTTTGCTCCTGAAGCCTTTCCCATGAGTTGGTATAGCTGCAAGGCTGTGCGGTTTGAGTTCAGTTGTCCTTCTCCTTGATGAGCTGCCAATCATGGCTGCCAATCCCCATCTCCCTGAAGCGACTTGCGTTAAGGCACTGGTAACCTGCCTTTGCTACTTCTCCTGTCTGTAGAAACAGTTCAGCCGGGCTTGGTAGTTCAGCCACACATGAAAGTCAGGAGCTGGACTTAACTGTCAGAGGCTATATGAGGCATACGCCATTGGGAGCATTTAATAGGGAGTGAGAACTTATCCCCACTACCACTGCCCCCGCCCACTGCTCTGGCTGACAAAGAACCAGCTGAAATGATCACATCTGTTGCTTACACAGCTTGCTTCCCCCTTGGCGAAAGGTCTGTTCCACAAGGCGATATCCGAGAGTGGCACTGCTCTGTACGAAATATTTTATAACAGAAAACCAAACACGACAGTTCAGGTAAGTAACTTCTTTCAGAGCTCACGTTCAGATTTATTTCTCACAGGTACATACAGTCAAATAGACACACATCCGGTGTTCCCGATGCCGTCTCCTCTACCCATCTAAAGAATTTTCCTTGTCTGATTATAAAAGTGATAGATCTTTCAGAGGCACCATTTTGCCGCCTTTATACTTCTTGTCCGCATTGATTCTACTCTCAGCGTCATTTCTCAGCTCTTTATTTATCTTGTAGAGGATCTGATGTTTGTTTGTGCTCTAAAGCAAACTGAAATCCAGAAGAATCTGAAGGATCAGAAACCAGAGATCAAACAAACCCGATGTAGACGGTGGATACTCTCGCATTTCTGGCGTTTTGCGAGTGTCTTCCACAGAGACTGTCACAAAATACTTATTAAGTTTGTCCACCATTTCTTTCTCCCCCATTACCATCTCCCCAGCGTCATTTTGCATCAGTCTTATATCCACTCTCATCTCCCTTTTTAAGTATCTGGAAAAAAAATTGGTATCCTTTTTTATATTATTGGCTTGCTTACCTTCATATTTCATCTTTTTCCTCCACTGCCTTTTTAATTTGCCTTCTATTGGTTTTTAAAAGCTTCCTCATCCCCCAACTTCCCACAAATTTTTGCTCTATTATATACCCTCACTGATACATTCAATTATCTGCTTCTCAAACTGAAGGATAAACTATCATATTTTGATCTCTGTCTCCAACCTTAAGCTCCCTAATCAATTCTGGGTCTTTACATAAAACCCAACCCAGAATTGCCATTCCCCTCGTGGGCTCAACCACAAGCCACTCTGAAAAGCCATCTCGCAGACATTCTATGAATTTGCTCCATTGGAATCCAGCACCAAATGGATTTTCCCAATCTACCTGCATATTGAAATCCCCTATAATTATCACAGCATTGCCCCTTTTACATGCCTTTTCTATCTCCCATTCTAATTTGTAGCCCACATCCTGGCCACCATTCAGAGGCCTGTATATAACTCCCATCATGGTCTTTTTACCCTTGCAGTTTCTTCACTCTAGCCACAAGGATTCTACATCTTCTGATCCTATATCACCCCTTTCAAGGATTTGATTTTTTTTACCAGTAGTGCCACCCAACCTGCCTACCTGCCTGTCCTTTCGATATGACGTAAACCTTGGATGTTAAGCTCCCAAGTATAGTCTTCTTTCAGCCGTGACTCAGAATTGCCCGCAATCTCATCCCTACTACAACAGCAGGAGATAACCTGCTAATTGTGCAACAAGATCATCTACCTCATTCCACATTCTACCTCCATTCAAATATAAAACCTCCAGCAACACACATCAAAGTTGCTGGTGAATGCAGCTGGCCAGCCAGCATCTCTAGGAAGAGGTACAGTCGACGTTTCAGGCCGAGACCTTCGTCAGGACTCATAAAACGTCCAGTCCTGTATTCATCACCCTTTGTGATTTTGCCCCCTGTTAAATGTTAACATCCCGCTGACTGAAATTTTGCCCTATCATCTGCCTGTGCTTCCTGACAGTCTCACTCCAGATCGCATCTAGATGTAGCCCCCACCCTCAGGCCTATCATTCTGGTTCCTATGTCACTGCCAGGTTAGTTTAAACCCTCCCCAACAGCTCTAGCAGCTCTAGCTCTGCATGCAAGGGCATTGGGTTCAGGTGTATCCCGTCCTCCTGTGGCAGGTCTCACCTTCCTCAAGACATCCCAATGTTCCAGAAATCTGCAACCCTGCCCCCTGCACCAATACCTCAGCCATGCTTTCATCTGCCAAATCATCCTATTCTTCCCCTCACTAGACTGTGCCAATCTATTACTCTGCCCAGTCCCATCAGCCTGCACCCGGACCATAGCCCTCCGTACCCTCCCATCCGTGTACCTGTCCAAATTTCTTGTAAATGTTCAGATTGACTCCACATCCACCACTTCCACTGGCAGCTCAATCCACATTCTCACCATCGTCTGATTGGAGAGGTTCCCCCGAAGCGTTTCACCTTTCAACCTGAACCCATGACCTTTATTTCTAGCCTCACCAAACCTCCGTGGGGAAAAAGCCTGCTTGCAGTTATGCTATCTAAACCGCTCATAATTTAGTGTACCTCTATCAAAGCTCTCCTCATTCTCTGCTCTCGGGAATAAAGTGCTAACCTGTTCAAACTTTCCCAGTAACTCGGGTCCTCAACTCCTGACAATATCCTTACAAATTTTCCCTGTACACTTTCAAACCTGTTGACAGACAAGTTCCTGTCCTTTATCAAACTGACGAACTGTCAATCTCTCTGCAGGAGATCGCAAGCAAGGTGGGCTGTGGCCTGAGCACCTCGCTGGAGGTTGTGGTTTGCCTCAGGAACAAGTCTGAAGAAGAAATGTTTAACCTCACCCAGAGCGCTGTAGGTGAAAGGCACTCGCTCAACCTCTTTGCTTTGTGAATGTTTTCATTTGTGTATCTACTGTAACATCACCAGTCTCACACATTCTCAGTCTCCAGAGCATTATCTCTGAGATGGGTTGTCCAGGTCTGGGTAGGTGTGTCAGGAGAACGTGGGGTGGATGAAAATGGACCGATGGCCGTTGTGTGTCCTCACACACAGTCCGGGTCCTGCTGCTATGATTCCTTCCTCCTGAGGGTTATATAGAGCTGCAACGTTACCAAGAGTCATGAGGTGATGTGGATCTATAAAACTCTGGTCAGACCACACTTGGAGTACTGTGTTCTGTTCTGGTCACTGCCTGATAGGAAGGATGTGGAAGATTTAGTGAGGGCACCGAGGAGATTAGCCAGGATGCTGCGTGGATTACAGGGCATGTCTTCTGAGGATAGGTTGAGCAAGCTAGGCTTTTCTCTTTGGAGTGAAGGAGAATGAGAGGTGACTTGATAGAGCTGTACAAGATGATCAGAGGCATAGATGGACTGGATAGCCAGAGACGTTTTCCCAGGGTGGAAATGGTTAATACAAGAGCACATAATGATAAGGTGATTAGAGGAAAGTATGGGGAGGATGTCAAAGTTCTTTGCACAGAGAGTGGTGGATGTGTGGAATACCCTGCCAGCAGTGTTCCCTTTTGGGTGTGCACGTGTGCGCACCCACTCGTCTTTCATTACTAGCACACAAAGGAATATAAACTGCTCACAAAGGGTTGTCACTCTCTACCTTGTTGGCACGTTAAGTATATTTCAGGATCATACACAATCACATTTCCTTTTCCGGTTTCTGATGTTGACAATGAGGAGCTTGTGATGATTTCACTGCAGATTTTACAACCGCCTTATTTATACTGTTTTTATTGAAGAAATTATTCAGTGCACACATGTTGTTGTCACTGGAAAAACAACTGCACACACTGGTCATTAGAGGGAACATTGCCTTCCAGGGATGCTGGTAAAGACAGATACATGAGGGGCATTTAAATGAATCTGAGATAGGTTCATGGATGAAAGAAAAATGGAGGACTATGCAGGAGGGAAGGGTTGGATTCCTAGAATAGGTTAAAAGGTCAGCACAACATTGTGGGCTGAAGGGCCTGTACTGTGCTGTTATGTTCTATGAGGGCACGTCAAACTGTGTCTCATCTCCACCTCTCCTGGGCCCTGCAGACATTCTGCAAGCATGTCTGTTTCTCTTGCAAATGATCAGTAATTATTGACCCGCTGAGATGAGTGATTCGGTGGTAAAACTGAGCATAACGAGGCAAAAAGGAAATCGAAATACATCAGTGGAGCTCAGCAGGTCAGTCAGCATCTACAGAGAGGAATAAAGAGTTAACGTTTCAGGCTAAAACCCTTGATCAGGACTGGAGAGGAAGGGGGCAGAACGTAGAATAAGAAGGTAGGGGGAGGGAGAAATGGACAAGCTGGCAGGTGAGAGGTGAGACCTGGTAAGGGGAAGGTATTTGGTTGGAAGAGGGAGGGTGTTAAACTAAGAAGCTGCAGGTGATAGGTGGAATAGGTGAATAGCTAAAGAAGGAATCTGATAGGAAGGGAGAGTGGCCATGGGAGAAAGGGAAGGAGGGGAGACACCAGGGGTAGGTAATAGACAGATGAGGAGAAGTGAATGGGTAGGAGGTAAACCAGAAAGGGGAATGGAAAAAGAGAGAAGGGGGAGAAGGGAGAAAATACTGGGTTTGAGAAATCAATGTTCATGCTGTCAGGTTGGAAGCTACCCAGATTAGATAAATGTCCCTCCCCCTTCCTTTCCAGTTCTGAGGAAGGGTCATGGCCTGAAGAATCAATTGTTTATTTCCCTCCATAAAGGCTGCCTGACCTGCTGAGTTCCTCCAGCATTTAGTCTGTTGCTCAAGATTTCTAGCATCTGCAGAATCTCTTGCGTTTATGATACGGTTGAGCTTTCTGAACCTTAAGTAGGTGGAGATAAAACTATAGGCTGTGTTTTGCATGTCAGCCATAAAGATCAATTCATTAGACAGTGCACTGAGGCAGTAAAAGGGAACTAAATAACAGAATGCAGAATAAAGTGTTACACTTACAGGAAAAGTATCATGCAGGCAGACAATGAGGTGCAAGGTCATAACATGTAGATGGTGAGGTCAAAAGTCCATCTTGTTATTCTAGGGAACCTCCACGCCTTCTCCACGAGCTGTTCTGGCACTCTCGTTCCCATCCCCCGCAACTCTAGTTTAAACCCCATCATGCAGCATTAACCAACCTTCCTGCTTGGATATTAGTCCCCTCCAGTTCAGGAGCAAACCATCTCTTCTGTACAGGTCCCACCTTCCCTGCAAGAGAGCTCAATGATCCAAAAACCTTGTGCCCTTCCTCCTACACCTGCTTCTTTGCCACGTACTAAACTGTATAATCTTCCTAGTTTTGGCTTCACTAGCACATGGCATGGGTAGGAATCCTGAGGTCCCGCCCTTCAACTTAGCACCTGACTCCCTGAACTCCCTTTGCAGAACCTTGTCACTCACCCTGCTCATGTCATTGGTACCCGCATGGACCACAACTTCTGGCTGTTCATCCTCCCAGCTAAGAATGCTGAGGACTATTTGAGATATCCAGGCACTCAGGAGGCAACATACAATGTGGGAGTGCAAACACAAGAGAATCTGCAGATGCTGGAAATTCAAGCAACACACACAAAATGCTGGTGGAACGCAGCGGGCCAGGCAGCATCTATAGAAAAAAGTACAGTCGACATTTCAGGTGGAGACCCTTCGTCAGGATGAAGAGTCTCAACCTGAAATGTCAACTGTGCTTCTTCCCAGAGATGCTGCCTGACCTGCTGCGTTCCACCAGCATTTTGCATGAGTTGATACAATCTGGGAATCTTGTTCTCACCCATAGCACCTCCTGTCCATTCCCCTAACAAATCCCTTATCACCACAGTGAGCCTCTTCTGTCTCCTTCCTTTCTGAGTCACAGTGGCAGAGGCACAACCACTGTGACTTTCCGCTGTTAGGTCAACACACCCTCCCCACCATGTCTCTGCACCTTGGGTGTAACTACCTCTCTATAATTCAGACACAACACAAAGTAATATTGCCACACATATATTAACAAATAATAAGATGGTTTAAGACACAAGTTTAAAATGTAAACATTTTAACACGACTGGCACTTCATACGTGATGAGGCCTGGGTGGTGGTAGTGAGTTCAGGTGTCTCACAGCCTGGGAGAAGAAGCTGTTTCCCATCCGAACAGGTCTCGTCCTAATGCTACTGTACCTTCTGCCTGATGGTAGGAGGTCAAAGAGACTGTTGGACGGATGGGAGGGATCATTCAGAATAGAATAGAATATCTTTATTGTCATTGTTGTGGAGCAATGAAACACAGTTTAGCAGCTCAACTTTTTGCAGCATGACAAAGAATATATACATAAAATAAACTTTAAAACATCAGGAGTGCAGTCCAAAATTAATAATATATGGATGGGGGGGTAGGACTATTGCACACCTGCCATTCCTGGAAGTGTGATGCATTTAGCTGCTGCCGTCTTAGGAGGGGGGCAGGAGAAGGGAAGGGGGTGTTATACATTTCACTGCTTGTGGGTAGAAGCTGTTAAGGAGTCTCTTTGTTTTCGTCCTTAGTGCTCTGTATCTCTTCCCAGAAAGTCGAGGGGAAAACAGGTGATGTCCAGGATGAGTGGGATCCTTTGAAATACAAGTAGCCTTCTTTTGAAGTCTGCCAGTATAAATGTCTCTGAGGGAGGGTAATGTTGTGCCAATAACCCGCTCTGCTACCCTCACCACCCGCTGCAAGTCCTTCCTGTTCTGTTCTGTGCAGCTGGCAAACCACACCGCACAGCAATACGTCAGGAGGCTCTCTATAGTTGTCCGACAGAAGTTGATCAGCAGGTGATGAGGGAGGAGAGTGTGCTTTAGCTTCCTTAGGAAGTAGAGCCTCTGTTGGGCCTTCCCCACCTGATAAGAGATATGGGCAGTCCAGGTGAGGTCAGCCGAGATGTGGACGCTGAGGAACTTGAAACTCTACTCTCTCCACCTCTTTCCCGTATATATGCAGAGCAGAGTGCTCGACGCGCTTTGATTTCCTGAAGTCTACTATCAGCTCCTTGGTTTTTGTGATGTTCAAGTCCAGGTTATTATGACAACATCATTCTGTCAAATGCTGTACCTCCTCCCTATAGGCTGTCTCATCACAGTCTGATATGATACCCATTAGGGTGGTATCGTCAGCAAATTTGACAATGGTGTTGGTGGAGTGAATGGTAGAGCAGTCATGGGTGAAAAGAGAATAGAGGATGGGGCTGAGAACACACCCCTGTGGTGTACCGGTGTTCAGGATGAGAGTAGATAACGTGTGTTCTCCCATCCTGACACTTTGGGGTTTGTTACTCAGAAAATCCAGTATCCATGAGCACAGTGAACTGCCAAGGCCCAGGTTGCTCAATTTCTGCACCAGTTTGTAGGGGATGACTGTATTAAAAGCTGAGCTGTAGTCCACAAACAGCATTCTTACATAGGTGTTATCCTGATCCAGGTTTGTAAGGGCTGTGTGGAGAGCTGTGATGACTGCATCCTCTGTCGATCTGTTTGCATGATATGCAAACTGGTATTTATCAAGGTCAGCAGGTATGGCAGACTTAATATAAGAGTATGAGTCTCTCAAAACATTTCATGATGATAGGAGTTAGAGCAACTGGGCGATAGTCATTAAGGCAGTTCACTGTACTTTTCTTTGGTATGGGTATTATTGTGGCTGACTTAAGGCAGGTGGGGACTACAGACTGTAGTAGCGAGAGGTTGAAGATGGTAGTAAATACTCCCGCTAGTTGATCTGCGCAGTCCTTAAGAATCCCTCCGGTCACTCCATCTGGGCCAGCTGCTTTCCTCGCATTGACTCTGTGCAGGCGGATCTGACCTGGTGTTGGTGTAATTGTATAGGGTCATCCTTCTCTGTTAGTGCTGACTGGATGCCAACTTCTCCATTCTGACTGTCAAAGCGGGAAAAGAACTGGTTCAGAATGTCTGGCAGTGTCCTGTCTGAGGAGTTTGTGACTGTATAGCTGTCCTTGTAGCCAGTAAGAGTCTTTATCCCCTGCCACATACACCTGGAGTTGTTATTGGTAAAGTGCTCCTCTATACGCTGTTTCTATCTGTGCTTGGCCTCTCTGATGCCGCTTTTCAGGGCTCTTCTTGCCTGTCCATAGGCCTGTAGATCCCTAGATTTAAAAGCAGCATCCCGTGTTCTTAGCAAGATCCTCACTATGCTATTGAACCAAAGTTTTTGGCTGGGGAACACCTTAACAGACTTTGTGTCCATGACATTCTCAGCACAAAAGTTTATATAAGAACGTTAAGAGCCCTGTGTACGTAGCGCTCCTGATGAATATCTCTGATGGGTAGGAATGAGACATCCATGTAGCGTAGCTGTTAGTGTGATATTATTACACCTTGGTGTGTTCTGGGGTTCGGCATTCAATCCTGGTGCCATTCTGCAAGGAGTTCTGTACATCCTCCCTGGGGAAGATGTGATTTTTCTCTGGGTCTCCAGTTCTCTTCCCCCACCCCCAGTCCAAAGACGTACAGGGTAGGTTAACTGGTGGAAGTTGTCCCATGATTTAGCTCGGGTTTGTCGGGAGTTGCTGGCCAGCAAGGCTCGAAGAGCTGTGGGGCCTAATCCACAGTGTATCACTAAGTAGATCAATCAATGATCCTCTCAGTCGTCCTTTCAACCCTTTGTCAGGACTTGTGTTCAGATGCCTTGCAATTCCCAAACCAGATGGTGATGCAGCTGGTCAGGAAGGACCTTTTATGTCTCAATCTCCTCGGCATGCTGTTGTGCTTTCTTGACCAAAGAAAGCTTCGTATTCAGGCAAGTGTGTAAATCCATCTCGTGTTTGAACTGTTTTACACTGTTTTTGACACTGTCAAGTTAAGTTGCTTTTTATTGTCATTTCGAACATGGAAGCTGCTGGTACAGTACACAGTAAAAATGAAACAACGTTCCTCCAGGACCATGGTGCTACTTGAAACAACAATTGGTTGCCGCATTTAAACTTCTCTGCTTTATTTTTCCAAACAGATGTTTTCACCTATAGTGGTGGATGGGATCTTCCTAACGAAAAATGCCAAGCAGCTCTTTGAAGCCAAAGAAATCACTGTGGTCCCCTACTTGTTGGGAATCACCGATCACGAAGCTGGTTGGTTATTATCAATGGTAAGAGCAAATCTATCAATTTAACCTTATTGTAGGGTTGCCGCCCTAAACTTTGACCCTCCCTCTGCCTCCACAGATGCTGCTTGCCCCACTGAGTTCCTCCAGCATTTCTTTTGCTCTACATTTCAGCAACTGCAGTATTTTGTATCTCCAGATCAGTTTAAGTCCAGATGCAGCCTGACCTCCACTGCCAGAATGAGGCCGAACTCAGTTTGGAGGAGCAACACCTCATATTCCACCTGGGTAGCCTCCAGCCTGATAGCATGAATATTGATTTATCTAACTTCTGCTGATTTTGACACCCCCCCCATCCTTCTCTCTTTTTCCATTCCTCGTTCTGATTAATCTCTCACTCCTTCTCTCCTCTTCACCTTTCTCTGTTGCTCCTCCTCCTTCCCTTTCACCCCTGGTCCACTCTCCTCTCCTATCAGATTTCTTCTTCAGCCCTTTACCTCTTCCACCTATCACCTCCCAGCTTCTCACCTCACCCACCTAGTTTCCCCCTCACCTGGTCTCACCTATTACCTGTCAGCTTGTACTCCTTCCCCTTCTCCCACTTTCGAATTCCGGCGTCTTCCCCCTTCCTTCCCAATCCTGCTGAAAGGTCTCAACCCAAAGCGTTGACTTTTTACTCCCTCCATAGATGCTGCCTCACCTGCTGAGTTCCTCCAGCATTGTGTCTGTGTGTGTGTGTGTGTTTGTGTTTTTGTGTGTGTTGCTCTAGTTTTCCAGCAATGCAGAATCTCTTGAGTTTAGGTAATTTTTTGGAATAATATGTTGGCTTAGAGTATTCTATTCAGCTCTGCTAATTAAGCTGGAGAGTGCAGATGAGGTTCATGGGGATGTTGCTGGGCCTCGAGAGACTGAGTTACAGAGAGAGGTAGAGCAGGCTGAGACTGTTCTCATTGAAGCTTTGGACAATGAGAAGTGACTTTATTGAGAAGTACATAAAAAAGGAGGGAGAGAGAAACCGGGGAATTATACACCGGTAAGCCTGACATTGGTGGTGGGGAAAATACTAGAGTCAGTTATCAAAGATGTGATAACAACACGTTTGGAAGGCGGTGAAATCATCGGACAAAGTCAGCATGGATTTGTGAAAGGAAAATTATGTCTGACGGGTCTCATAGAATTTTTTGAGGATGTAACTAGTAGAGTGGATAGGGGAGAACCAGTGGGTGTGGTATATTTGGATCTTCAAAAGGCTTTTGACAAGGTCCCACATAGGAGATTAGTGTGCAAACTTAAAGCACACGGTATTGGGGGTATGGTATTGATGTGGATAGAGAATTGTTTGGCAGACAGGAAGCAAAGAATGGTAATAAACAGGACCTTTTCAGAATGGCAGGCAGTGACTAGTGGGGTACCGCAAGGCTCAATGCTGGGACCCTAGTTGTTTACAATATATATTAATGACTTAGACGAGGGAATCAAATGCAGCATCTCCAAGTTTGTGGATGACACGAAGCTGGGCGGCAGTGTTAGCTGTGAGGAGGATGCTAAGAGGATGCAGTGTGACTTGGATAGGTTTGGTGAGTGGGCAAATTTATGGCAGATGCAATTTAATGTCGATAAATGTGAGGTTATCCACTTTGGTGGCAAGAACAGGAAAACAGATTATTATCTGAATGGTGGCTGATTAGGAAAAGGGGAGGTGCAACGAGACCTGGATGTCATTATACACCAGTCATTGAAAGTGGGCATGCAGGTACAGCAGGCAGTGAAAAAGGCGAATGGTATGCTGGCGTTTATAGCAAGAGGATTCAAGTACAGGAGCAGGGAGGTACTACTGCAGTTGTACAAGGCCTTGGTGAGACCACACCTAGAGTATTGTGTGCAGTTTTGGTCCCCTAATCTGAGGAAAGACATTCTTGCCATAGAGGGGGTACAAAGAAGGTTCACCAGATTGATTCCTGGGATAGCAGGACTTTCATGTCATGAAAGACTGGATCGACTAGGCTTATACTCTCTGGAATTTAGAGGATTGAGGGGGGATCTGATTGAAACCTATAAAATTCTAAAGGGATTGGACAGGCTAGATGCAGGAAGATTGTTCCCGATGTTGGGGAAGTCCAGAACAAGGGGTCACAGTTTGAGGATAAAGGGGAAGCCTTTTAGGACCGAGATGAGGAAAAACTACTTCACACAGAGAGTGGTGAATCTGTGGAATTCTCTGCCACAGGAAACAGTTGAGGCCAGTTCATTGGCTATATTTAAGAGGGAGTTAGATATGGCCCTTGTGGCTAAAGGGATCGGGGTTATGGAGGGAAGACAGGTACAGGGTTCTGAGTTGGATGATCAGCCATGATCATACTGAATGGTGGTGCAGGCTTGAAGGGCCAAATGGCCTACTCCTGCACCTATTTTCTATGTTTCTATAATCATGAGATAAAGTGATATATGCTAATTTTCCCCTGAGTTGGGGAATCAAGAACGAGGGGACACAGACAGGGCAGAGAACCTGAGGGGCAACCCTTTCCACACAGGGTTGTCCGTATATGGAACGAGTTGCCAGAGGAAGTGGTTGTGGCAGGTACATTAAGAGCATTTAAGAGGAACTTGAGTGAATACCTGGATGGGAAAGGCTTAGTGGGATACAGGCAAATGGGAAGAACTTTGATGGGACTTCTTGGTCAGCATGAAGTAAATGGGCCAAAGGGCTTGCTTCCATGCGATAAGACTCCTAGACTGTCTGCTGAGAAGCTGACTGATGAAAGTGTGTTCCAGAGATGCATATGATCTCAATGGTGATGATCTTCAGGGCAAGTCATGGAGATGTCAATGTCACTGAGCGGTTCAAGGTTTGAGTGGATGGTTTTTAAACTTTGGATAAAAAACGTGAGCAATGTGAGGCAAATCTTTGTGTCAGTGTCTGTGAGGGCAGTATGGTTAGCGTAACACTTTACAGTGCGAGCAGTTACCATCGGGTTCAATTTCCACCACCGCCTGTAAGGAGTTGATGCATTCTCCCGGTGAGTGTGTGAGTTTCCTCAGGGGTCGCCGGTCTCCTCCCAGATTCCTGATGTAGGGATTAGTGTTAGCAAGTTGTGGACATGCTATGTTGCTAAGGTTCAGCATGGCGACATTTGCAGGCTGCCCACAGCTCAGCCTCGGACT
This sequence comes from Mobula birostris, assembly GCF_030028105.1. Lineage (NCBI taxonomy): Eukaryota > Metazoa > Chordata > Chondrichthyes > Myliobatiformes > Myliobatidae > Mobula > Mobula birostris. The sequence goes on along the minus strand of NC_092384.1, from coordinate 79,831,779 downwards.
GTGTTGGTCATTGACATAAATAACGCATTTCAATGTACGTTTCGATGTATAGTACTGTGCAAAGGTCTCAGGCACATATATAGCTAAGCTTTCGCACAGGCCCGTATTTGTCAACATGGAGCAGAGAGCGAGTTTGTAAATCTGGCAGGAGCAAAGGATGTTGGGAATGGTAAGGGTGGAGTGCCGCAGGAGGGTGTGGGACAGGTGGCAGAGGAGTGCCAAGGTCGGGGGCGGCGCATGAGCAGACACCCCCAGCCCTGAGATACCAGACAAGATCATTTGATTCCAAATAATTGGTTTATTGATCAGAGACAATGTCTCTCTGAGGCTTCCTGCTCCTTCACCACTCTCTTCTCCTTTTTCTACCATGAGTCCCCTCTCCCGACACCCTTCCCACTCTTGGTCCACAATAGAGACCCATATCAGAATCAGGTTTATCATCACTTTTTTTTATTTCAAAATATACTTTATTCAAAAATAAATATATACAATAAACCATCCAATAACTTTCCATCCTTTACATACGTTTCCATTATAGTCAGTACATATCCGTATTTATAGCCACCCACGTGGCACTCCAGTAGTTCAGCTTACCATATCATTGTTGAGGGGTATACTCCCCGCCCCCCAACCCCTCCCACTCCCACGGGTGGAGAAACCTATACTGTGGTCCTTCCCCACCGGGCCCTTGCGGTGGCTGCACCGAGTTTCAGTGCGTCCCTCAACACGTACTCTTGCAGCCGAGAATGTGCCAGTCGGCAGCATTCTCCCACGGACATCTCCATGTGCTGGTAGATCATCAAGTTTCGGGCTGACCAAAGAGCGTCTTTCACCGAGTTGATGACCTGCCAGCAGCACTGGATGTTGTTCTCCGTGTACGTTCCCGGGAACAGCCCGTAGATCAGAGAGTCCTCTGTTACGCAGCTGCTGGGGATGAAACGTGACACTAGCTCATCCATCCTCCTCCACACCCTCTTTGCGAACTGACAGTGTGCAAAGAGGTGGGACTCAGACTCCTCCTCACTGCAGTCCTCCCGTGGGCAGTGGGGTGCGGAGACGACGTTCCGGGCGTACAGGAGGGCTTTGACTGGAACAGCCCCTCTCACCACCAGCCAGGTGAGGTCCTGGTGCCTGTTGGTGAGGTCTGGCGATGAGGCATTTTGCCAGATGAACCGGGCGGTCTGCTCAGGGAACCACCCCACTGTGTCCATCACGTCCTTCTCCTGCAGTGCCTGCAGGACATTACATGCCGTCCACTGCCTGATGGCCCTGTGGTCAAAGGCGTTCTCCTGGAAGAACTTCGCTACGTAGGACAGATATGCTGGCAAGGACCAGCTAACTGGGGCGTTGCACGGGAGTGGTGCCAGACCCATCCTTCGTAGCCAGGGCGACAGATAGAACCTGGGCACATTGTGGTACTTGGTGCCCACATACCTGGGTTCTACACACAACCTGATGCAGCCACATACGAAGCTGGCCATCAGGGTGAGGGTGACATTGGGGACGTTTTTGCCCCCATTGTCCAGGGACTTGTGCATGACATTCCCTCTCACCCGCTCCATCTTGGATCCCCAGACGAATCTGAAGACAGCTCGGGTGATTTCCGAGCTGTAGGAGCGGGGGACGGGCCAGACCTGCGCCAAGTACAGCAGCCCTAAGAGCACCTCACACCTGATGACCAGGTTCTTGCCCGTTATCGACAGGGAGCACCCTCCCCACAGTCCCAGTTTCTGTTTCATCTTGGCAGTCCGCTCCTGCCAGTTCTTGTTGCACGCCTCAGCCCCTCCGAACCAGATCCCCAACACCCTCACGTGGTCAGACCTGATGGTGAAGGGGGCACTGGATCAGTCGGGCCAGTTGCCAAAGAGCATGGCTTCACTCTTCGTGCGGTTGACCCTGGCCCCCGACGCTAGCTTGAACTGTTCGCAGGTGCTAATCAACCTGTGAACTGACCTCGGATCAGAGCAGAAGACGGTGACGTCGTCCATGTACAGGGAGGTTTTCACTTGGGTCCCTCCACTGCCTGGCAGCGTCACCCCTCTTATGCCCTCATCCCTCCTGATGGCTTCCGCAAAGGGTTCTATGCAGCAGACAAACAAGACAGGGGAGAGGGGACAGCCCTGCTTGACTCCAGACCTGATGAGGAAGCTGTCTGTTTCCCACCCATTGACCTGGACTGCACTACGGATGTCTGTGTAGAGCAGTCTAATCCAATTCTGGATTCCCTCCCCAAATCCCATTTTGGAGAGCACGTCCGCCATGTACATGTGCAGTATCCTGTCGAAGGCTTTCTCCTGGTCCAAGCTGACCAGGCAGGCGTCCACCCCCCTGTCCTGCACATAGGCGATGGCTGTCTGAGATCTTCCTGCCTGGTACAGCACAGGTTTGGTCCAGGTGGATCACTTGTTCCAGAGCAGACTTGACCCTGTTGGCGATAGCTTTGGACAGGATCTTGTAATCCACATTCAGGAGAGAGATGGGTCTCCAATTTCTAATGTCCTCCCTTTCCCCCTTCTGCTTATAGATGAGGGTGATGATGCCCTTCCTCATGGACTCAGACATACTGCCGGCCAGAAGCATAGCGTTGTACACTTCCAGCAGGTCTGGGCCCATGCAGTTCCACAGAGTCGAGTACAGCTCAGCCGGTAAGCCGTCGCTTCCGGGAGTCTTTCCCGACCCAAAGGAACGGATGGAGCCTGTCAGCTCGTCCAGGGTCAGTGGCTGATCCAGACTCTCCCGCTTGCCGTCTTGCATCTGTCATGAAACTTGGTTTTTTTGTGACAACTGTATCATGCAAAACATATAATTAGTACAGTTGTATACTGACCAACACTAAACTAGGCATGACAACCCATCTCAGAGTACTGAAATGTTACATTTATCCAGTTATATGGATCAGAATGTTGGACAATATCTAGTAACATGAGGAAACAAATTGAAACAGCAGAGATGTGGTTTTTGAGGAGGATGCAAAGAATATGATGGACGAAACGAATATCTAATGAGGATGTCATGAACAGAGCAAGCACAAAAAGAGAAATGTATGAGATCATGAAAAGGCAACATAACTTCATTGGACATGTGATTAGGAAAGAGGAGTTAGAATGCACAGTAATTATGGGAAAGATTGAAGGGAAGAAAGCAAAAGGAGGGCAAAGACAAATGATGATGGAGGCAGCAGCCAAAGGACTGGAAATAAATACCAATGAATTGATCCACTTGACCCGAAACGGAGTGTGTGGGCCATGGTAGTCAAAGCTCAAACTGGGCATGGCACCTGATGATGATGATGATGACTGTGCAAAGGTTCCTGGCACCCTAGTTTTATATATCTGCCTCAGACTTTTGCACAGTACTGTATGTGAGAAATGAAACTAATCTTTAAACAAAAGCTGGGTCACTGGCACTGTAAAGCGTTACGTTAACCACTTTGCTACTGTGCCATCTCTGCCACTGTAGGTAGTACTGGTTGTCATCAATTGTCATCCCCGACTACCCTGCACACACCAAAGTTTCACAAACATCAACATGCCCTCAATGAAGGACTCGCGTTCTGTCCTTTTTCATCCTCCCAAGTACATCACCCCTGTCGGATTCACTCCCGAGTACATCAGCCCTGCCGGACTCACTCCCGAGTACATCAGCCCTGCCGGACTCACTCCCGAGTACATCAGCCCTGCCGGACTCACTCCCGAGTACATCAGCCCTGCCGGACTCACTCCCGAGTACATCAGCCCTGCCGGACTCACTCCCGAGTACATCAGCCCTGCCGGACTCACTCCCGAGTACATCAGCCCTGCCGGACTCACTCCCGTGTACATCAGCCCTGCCGGACTCACTCCCGTGTACATCTCCCCTGTCGGACTCACTCCCCAGTGCATCACCCCTGTCAGATTCACTCCCGAGTACATCTCCCCTGTCGGATTAACTTGAGTGGGTTGCAATTCATGGGAAATTGGCACCAGTACTGGGGAAGGAGGGAGCTGTACCAATGGGACGGGCTCCACCTGAACCATGATGGGAGCTGGATCCTAGTGAATTGCATAACTGGGGCTGTGGATGGGGCTTTAAACTAAATAGTAGGGGTGTGGGTTCAACAGATTGGAGAGGTATGGAAAGTAAGTAAAAGAGAAACGTGCGGATAAAGATAAAGAAAAAGCAAAAGATAAAAAAGAGAAAAGTAAGAGTGAAGTGAAGAAAAATCAAGTGCAAAAGAGTAAAAAAATTACAAGATTTTAAAAACACAATGAGTGTAAGGGCGCTTTATTTGAATGCCCGTAGTATTCGAAACAAGGTCAGTGAACTTGTGGCTCAAATCAGTACAAAGAGGTATGATTTAGTAGCCATTACAGAGACATGGTTGCAGGGTGGAGAAGATTGGGAATTAAATATCCAAGGATATCAGGTAATACACAAGGAGAGGCAGGAAGGTAAGGGAGGTGGGGTAATGCTCTTAATGAAAGATGAGATCAGGGCGATAGTGAGAGATGATATAAGATCTAAGGAGCAGAATGTTGAATCCATCTGGGTAGAGGGAAAAAAATCACTGGTGGGAGTTGTCTATTGCCTACCGAATAATAACATTACAGTGGCACAGGCAGTAAACAGAGAAATATCTGAGGCGTGTAAGAATGGAACAGCAATTATCATGGGGGACTTTAACTTTCTTATAGATTGGATGAATCAAGTAGTTCGAGGCAGTCTTGAGGGGGACTTCATGGAATGCATCGTGATGGCTTTCTTGAACAGCATGTTACTAAACCTACTTGGGAACGTGCTATCTTGGATCTGGTCCTGTGCAATGAGACAGGTAAAATTAGTGATCTTGTAGTTCGGGATCCTCTTTTGGAAAGAGTGATGACAGTATGATTGAATTTCTCACACAAATGGAGGGTGCAATAGTTCAATCTAAAACCAGTGTATTATGCCTAAACAATAGAGATGACAATGGGATGAGGAAGGATTTGGCTGGTGTAGACTGGGAACACAGGTTATATGGTGGGACAGTTGAGGAACAGTGGAAGACTTTCAAAGAGATTTTTCACGGTGCTCAACAAAAGTATATTCCGGTTAAAAGCAAGTCAGTAAGGGTGGGGAGAGCCAACCTTGGATAACTAAGGAAATAAAAGAAGGCATCAAACTTCAAGCTTGTGTATACAAATTTGCCAAGAGTAGTGGGAAACTGGAAGATTGGGAAAACTTTAAAAAGCAACAAAGTACCACTAAGCAAGAAGTAAAGAAAGGGAAGCTAGATTATGAAAATAAGCTAACACAAAATATAAAAATGGATGGTAAAAGCTTTTATAATTATATAAAGCAGAAAAACAGTGAATGTAGGTGCCTTGGAGGACGAGAAGGGGGAATTGATATTGGGTAACGAGGAAATGGCCAAGGTTTTGAATGACTATTTTGTGTCGTTCTTCACAGTGGAGGACACATCTAACATGCCAAAGAGAGATGTTATGGATGTGATGGGAGGTGAGGACCTGGATACAATAGCTATCACTAAAGAGGTATTGCTGAACAAACTTGTGGGCCTGAAGATAGATAAGACCCCTGGTCCTGATGGAATGTATCCCAGGGTACTGAAAGAAATGGAAGAAGTTATAGTAGAGGCTTTGGTGATGATTTGCCAAAATTCTCTGGACTCTGGGCAGGTCCTGGCAGATTGGAAGACGGTGAATGTCATTGCACTGTTCAGAAAAGGATGTAGGTGAAAGGCAGGTAACTATAGGCCAGTTAGTTTAACATGTTTGAAGCTACCACAAAAGAAGAAATAGCAAGGCATCTGGAAGGAAATGGATCCATCAGGCAGATGCAGCATGGATTCAGCAAAGTCTGGTCCTCTTTAACAAACTTACTGGAGTTCTTTGAGGATATAATGAGCACAGAGGATAGGGGAAACAGTTAGTTACTTGGATTTCCAGAAGGTGTTCGATAAGGTGCCATATAAAAGTCTTGTCTATAAGGATACATAGAATTGGGGGTGATGTATTAGCATGTATATAGGTTTGGTTAACCAATAGATAGCAGAGAGTTGGGGTACATAGGTGTTACTCTGGTTGGCAGTCAGTGGTGAGTGGTGTGCCGCAGGGGTCAGTGCTGGGCCTGCAGCTGTTCACGATATACATTAATGATCTGGAAGAGGGGGACGGGTGTAGTGTATCTAAGTTTGCTGATGTTACTAAATTGAGTAGAAAAGCAAATTGTGCATAAGATACAGAGAGATTTAGTTAGGTTAAGTGAGCGGGCAAGGGTCTGGCAGATGGAGCACAATGTTAGTAAATGCAAGGTCATCCACTTTGGAAGAAAAAATGAAAGCAGATTATTATTTAAATAGTAAAAGACTGCAGCATGCTGCTGTACAGAGGGACTTGGGAGGCTTGTGTCTGAATTGCAAAAGGTTGGTTTGCAGGTGCAGCAGGCTATCAAGATGGCAAATGGAATGTTGGCCTTCATTGCTAGGAGAGATTGAATTTTAGAGCAGAGAGGTTATGCTGCAACTGTACAGGGTACTGGTGAGGCCACACCTGGAGTACTGCGTGCAGTTCTGGTCTCCTTACTTCAAGAAGGATATACTGGCTTTGGAGGCGGTGCAGAGGAGGTTCACCAAGTTGATTCCAGAGATGAGGGGGTTAGACTATGAGGAGAGATTGAGTTGCCTGGGACTGTACTTGCTGGAATTCAGAAGGATGAGAGGAGATCTTATAGAAACATACAAAATTATGAAAGAGATAGATAAGATTGGGTCAGGAAAGTTGCTTCCACTGGTAGGTGAGACTAGAACTAGCGGACACAGCCTCAAGATTCAGAGAAGTAGATTTAGGACAGAGATTAGAAGAAACTACTTTTCCCAGAGATTGGCGAATCTGGAATTCTCTGCCCGGTTAAGCAGTGGAGGCTACCTCAGTAAATATATTTAAGAAAGGTTGGATAGATTTTTGCAAAGTAGGGGAATTAAGGGTTATGGGGAAAGGCAGATAGGTGGCGATGAGTCCATGGTCAGATCAGCCATGATCTTATTGACTGGTGGAGCAGGCTCGATGGGCCAGATGGCCGACTCCTGCTCCTATTTCTTATGTTCTTATCCTTAGTAGTGTTGGTTGCTACTGCAAATGGTGCATTTCAATGTATGTTTCAACGTATGTGTGATCAATAAATTTGAATCTGATGTTATTGGAAATTTTGTTGCAGTTTTCATCAGGAATTCTTCGCTTATTGCTGAATCTTTGGCAAGACCCCAGCTATGATTCCCACCCCACAGCTCTTTCATTGGCTGAGACAATGAAACTTAGCCAGCTTTGGATCAAGCCAGTCTCCTTGATCACTGGCTGCAGTCTGTCATCTATGCCCAGCAGGACCACCAAACTCAAAACGGTTACTTTCTCCAAGTGGTAAGGCTGATCAACACCTCCACACCCCCAATCACCACTACTTTATCATTTCCTGTCAGTCACCTTATGTACAGATACTCCTTTGCTTAGTCTATGTGTATAAGCTATCTGATGTATTTATATTTATTGCACTTTTTATATCATATTTGTTTGTGTTTTTTTGTGCTTCTTCAGTTCTGGAGTAAAAATTATTCTGTTCTCCTTACACTTGGTCCAGGAAATGGCATTAAACAATCTTGAATGTTGAAACTAGCAATGTACACACTGGTCATCAATTTTCACTGTTATCTGCTTACAGATGATGAGTCCACCAGGCTGGGAGGACGGACTGGACAGGGAGACCTCCAGAATGATCATAAATGCAACAAAACTCGTGAGCTTCTATCCAATCTCATCTCTGGACTTCACTCCCCTCAATTCTGAACTGATTCCATAACCTGCAGACTCACTTTCAACTCACCCTCTCAGTATTTTTTTTCTATTTGTGCAATTTGTTGTCTTTGGCACAAGGTAGTATGTCAGTCATTGTTTAGAGCATAAGACGTAGGAGCAAATTAGGCCATTCAGTCCACTAAGTCTGCTCCACCATTCCCTCATAGCTGATTTATTATCACTTACAATCCTGTTCTCCTGTCTTCTCCCTGTAACCTTTGACATCCTGACAAATCAAGGATCTATCACCCTCCACTTTAAACATACCCAATGACATGGCCTCCACAGCTGTCTGTGGCAATGAATTCCATTCCAAATGCACCTCCCTCTAGTCTGAGGCTATGCCCTTTAGTCCTAGACTCCCCTGTTATAGGAAACATCCTCTCCGTGTCCATTCTATCTAGGCCTTTCAATATTCACCAGGCTTCAGCGAGATCTCTCATTGGTTGTAATGGAGCTTTCACCAGCAACTGATCCAGACATTAGAAGTTTGAGAGGAGGGGCTTTCACTCATTTCCACTGCTTGAGCAGTAAAAGGCAGCAGTGGATCATGCCAGCGTAATAGAGCTTTTACCAACAACCAAAATGTGTTTGGGATTGATTAGCAAGAGGAAATTTAAGGAATGCAGAATCACACACAGCGGCCATCACCTGAGTGGACAGAGTCACAGTGGTGATCTTGAGGCATCAGATCTTCGAGGCTTCTGCAAAAAGTGGCTTCAGTCAGAGAAAGCAAAGAATAGAAAAGCTCGATGTTGTTTTATTTCCCTTCCCTTCTTTATATCTGCTCAGCTTGGACAGTAGAGATGCCAGGCAGGACAGTTGAATGCTCCTCTTGCGGGATGTGGCAACTACAACTGCGAGAAGTGCATCCAGCTGCAACTTCTAACAGTAAATTGGATTAGACATCGGCCTTGTGTTGAAAGCAGAGAATGGTAGTACAGGGTTCCCTCTCTGACTGGAGTCCTGTGACTAGTAATGAGCCGCAGAGATCAGTGCTGGTCCTTTGTTGTTTGTCATCTGTATTAATGACCAGTTAATGTGGTTAACTGAATCAGCAAATTTGCAGTTGACACGAGATTTTAGGTGTAGTGGACAGTGAGGAAGAGGGATCTGTATCAGCTGGAAAAATGGGCTGATAAATGGCAGATGGAATTTAATGCTGACAAGTGCAAGGTTTTACAAGTGCAAGTAGATCTTACACAGTGAACAGAAGGGCACTGAGGAGTGTGGTAGACTGGGTTGTAAATAAAATTTTTGGCATCTTGGCCTTCAAAAATCAATGTATTGAGTACAGGATGCTATGTTGAAGTTGTATAAGGCATTAATGATGCCAAATTTGGAGTATTATGTGCAGTTGTAAACAAGGTTGAAAGAGTACAAGAGCAAATTTACAAGGATGTTGCTGAGTCTGGAGTGTCTGAGTTATAAGAAAAGATTGAATAAGTTTGGGGTGTTTTCCTTAGAACATAGAAGACTGAGAGAAGATTAGATAAAGGTATACAAAATTATCAGGGGTATAGATAGGGTAAATACAGGCAGGCTTTTTCCGTTGAGGTTGGGTGGGACTACAACCAGAGTTCATGGTTTAAGGGTGAAAGGTGAGACGTTTAAGGGGAACATGAGGGGAAACCCACCTTCACTCTGTGGGTTGCACGAGTGTGGAATGAGCTGCCCGCACAAGTGGTGCATACAAGCTCAATTTCAATGCTTAAGAGAAATTTGGATAGGTACATTGATAGTAGGGATATGGACAGCTATGGTCCTACTGCAGGTTCATGGGAGTAGTCAGTTAAATGGTTTCAGCATGGACTAGATGGGCCAAAGGGTCTGTTTCTGTGCTGTACTTCTATATGACTCTATGGTTTCAGTGACAACTCCCATTGGTTTAATTGAAATCTCTCCATGACCACTCTATCCAGACCTTTCAATATTTGATAGGTTACAGTGAGATTCCCCTTCATTCTTCCGAACTCCAGAGCCATCAAATGCTCCTCATAAGTTAAGCCAGGGTATTTCTCATTAAACTGCTCCCGAACCTCTCCAGTGCCAGCACATCTTTTTTAGGATAAAATGTCCAAAACCTTACCTATACTATATATGTTTAGTTTTTCATAAATTCTATTGTCTGTCTTAATTTTCCTGTAAATGCCTGTAAGGAAGTGAATCTTAAGGTGGTATTTGGAAACGTACATACTTTGATCATAAATTTACTGCGTGAAGAAGTTTGTTTATTTACTTAGAGATACAGAGAGAAACAGCCCCTTCTGTCCCAACAAGCTACACAACTCAGCAGCTCACCTCTATTAACCCTAGCATACTCACAGGACAACTTACAATGACCAATTAACCTACTAACCGTCTTTGAACTGTGGAAGGGAAAAGAGCATCCAGAGGAAAACGCACAGTCACAGGGAGAACGTAGAAACTCCGTACAGATGGGGCTGGAATTGAACTTCGAACTCTGGAATGCCCTGAACTGTAACAGTGTTGCACTAGCCACTACGCTACCATGGCGCCCAGTTGCTCGTCAGGTCTTCTTTCAATCTTTACCCCTTCTTAAATCACACCCCCTAGTTTTTGGTTCTCTTTCACTGGGAGAAAGGCCGTGCATTCACCCTGTCTGTGCCCCAGCCTGTAAGGAGATTGAGGTTTACAAAGTTCTGCTGTATGATGGCTGTACGAGGGTGGTAATCTCAGGATTGCTACATGCCAGTGAGGGTAGGAATAGGATGCTCTGGAGGATGAACAAGTGGCTGAGGAACTAGTGTAGGGGGCAGGGTTTCAGATTTCAGGATCATTGGGACCTCTTCTGGGGCAGGTGGGACCTGTACAAGAGAGACGGGTTACACTTGAACTACAGGGGGACCAATATCCTTTCAGGGAGGTTTGTTAGTGCTATTGGGGAGGCTTTAAACTAGATTTGCAGGGGGATGGGAACCAGAGTGCCAGAGCTGACAGTGTGGCTGGGGTGAAAATAAATGATGTTAAAAGTTCAAGCAAATCCGCTAATAGAAAGGTTGTGAGTGGTGGTAAAAATCTTCTGAGGTGTATATATTTCAATGCTAGGAGTATTGCGGGGAAGGCGGATGAGTTGAGGGCGTGAATTGACACGTGGAATTATGACGTTATAGCAATTAGTGAAACTTGGCTACGGGGGGGCAGGACTGGCAGCTTAATATTCCAGGGTTCCGATGTTTCAGATGTGATCGAGGCAGAGGAATGAAAGGTGGGGGAGTAGCATTGCTTGTTAGGGAAAATATTACAGCAGTGCTCAGGCAGGACAGATTAGAGGGCTTGTCTACTGAGTCCTTATGGGTGGAGCTGAGAAACAGGAAAGGTATAGCCACATTAGTGGGATTGTATTACAGACCACCCAATAGTCAACGAGACTTGGAAGAGCAAATCTGCAGAGAGATAGCAGGCAACTGCAGGAAACATAAAGTTGTGGTGGTAGGAGATTTTAATTTTCCATATATTGATTGGGACTCCCATACTGTTAGGGGTCTAGATGATTTAGAGTTTGTAAAATGTGTTCAGGAAAGTTTTCTAAATCAATATATAGAGGGATCAACTAGAGGGGATGCAATATTGGATCTCCTGTTAGGAAATGAGTTAGGACAAGTGACGGAAATCTGTGTAGGGGAGCACTTTGGTTCCAGTGATCATAACACCATTAGTTTCAACTTGATCATGGACAAGGATAGATCTGGTCCTAGGGTTGAGGTTCTTAACTGGAAGAAGGCCAAATTTGAAGAAATGAGAAAGGATCTAAAAAGCATGGATTGGGACAGGTTATTCTCTGGCAAGGATGTGATCGGTAGGTGGGAAGCCTTCAAAGGAGAAATTTTGAGAGTGCAGAACTTGTATGTTCCTGTCAGGATTAAAGGCAAAATGAATAGGAATAAGGAACCTTGGTTCTCGAGGGATATTGCAACTCCGATAAAGAAGGAGAGGGAGTTGTATGACGTGTATAAGAAGCAGGGAGTAAATAAGGTGCTTGAGGAGTATAAGAAGTGCAAGAAAATACTTAAGAAAGTAATCAGGAGGGCTAAAAGAAGACATGAGTTTGCCTTGGCAGTCAAAGTGAAGGATAATCCGAAGAGCTTTTACAGGTATATTAAGAGCAAAAGGATTGTACGGGACAAAATTGGTCCTCTTGAAGATCAGAGTGGTCGGCTATGTGCGGAACCAAAGAAAATGGGGCAGATCTTAAATAGGTTTTTTATGTCTGTATTTACTAAGGAAACTGGCATGAAGTCTATGGAATTAAGGGAAACAAGTAGTGAGATCATGGAAACTGTACAGATCGAAAAGGAGGAGGTCCTTGCTGTCTTGAGGAAAATTACAGCGGATAAATCCCCGGGATCTGACAGGGTGTTCCCTTGGACCTTGAAGGAGACTAGTGTTGAAATTGCAGGGGCCCTGGCAGAAAAATTTAAAATGTCGCTGTCTACAGGTGAGGTGCCGGAGGATTGGAGAGTGGCTCATGTTGTTCCGTTGTTTAAAAAAGGATCGAAAAGTAATCCGGGAAATTATAGGCCAGTAAGTTTAATGTCGATAGTAGATAAGTTATTGCAGGGAGTACTAAGAGACAGAATCTACAAGCATTTGGATAGACAGGGACTTATTAGGGAGAGTCAACATGGCTTTGTGCGTGGTAAGTCATGTTTGACCAATCTACTGGAGTTTTTCGAGGAGATTACCAGGAAATTGGATGAAGGGAAGGCAGTGGATATTGTCTACATGGACTTCAGTAAGGCCTTTGACAAGATCCCGCATGGGAGGTTAGTTAGGAAAATTCAGTCGCTAGGTATACATGGTGAGGTGGTAAATTGGATTAGACATTGGCTCAATGGAAGAAGCCAAAGAGTGGTAGTAGAGAATTACTTCTCCGAGTGGAGGCCTGTGACTAGTGGTGTGCCACAGATATCCGTGCTGGGTCCATTGTTATTTGTCATCTATATCAATGATCTGGATGATAATGTGGTAAATTGGATCAGCAAATTTGCTGATGATACAAAGATTGGAGGTGTAGTAGTCAGTGAGGAAGGTTTTCAGAGCCTGCAGAGGGACTTGGACCAGCTGGAAAAATGGGCTGAAAAATGGCAGATGGAGTTTAATACAGACAAGCGTGAGGTATTGCACATTGGAAGGACAAACCAAGGTAGAACATACAGGGTTAATGGTAAGGCACTGAGGAATGCAGTGGAACAGAGGGATCTGGGAATACAGATACAAAATTCCCTAAAAGTGGCGTAACAGGTAGATAGGGTCGTAAAGAGAGCTTTTGGTACATGGTCTTTATTAATCAAAGTATTGAGTATAAGAGCTGGAATGTTACGATGAGGTTGTATAAGGCATTGGTGAGGCCGAATCTGGAGTATTGTGTTCAGTTTTGGTCACCAAATTACAAGAAGGATATAAATAAGGTTGAAAGAGTGCAGAGAAGGTTTACAAGGATGTTGCCGGGACTTGAGAAACTCAGTTACAGAGAAAGGTTAAATAGGTTAGGACTTTATTCCCTGGAGCGTAGAAGAATGAGGGGAGATTTGATAGAGGTATATAAAATTATGATGGGTATAGATAGAGTGAATGCAAGCAGGCTTTTTCCACTGAGGCAAGGGGAGAAAAAAACCAGAGGACATGGGTTAAGGGTGAGGGGGGGGAAAGTTTAAAGGGAACATTGGGGTGGGCTTCTTCACACAGAGAGTGGTGGGAGTATGGAATGAGCTGATAGACGAGGTGGTAAATGTGGGTTCTTTTTTAACATTTAAAAATAAATTGGACAGATACATGGATGGGAGGTGTATGGAGGGATATGGTCCGTGTGCAGGTCAGTGGGACTAGGCAGAAAATGATTCGGCACAGCCAAGAAGGGCCAAAAGGCCTGTTTCTGTGCTGTAGTTTCTATGGTTCTATTTCAGCTGTGCGCACACTATTGTCTTGTGAATCTGCTCTGCTACAGTTAACTGTGGCTGTGTTGATCCCTTTCTGAGGGCAGCTGACAGAGGAGGAGGCGCAACAAGCCCAGGACGAGTACATGGGAGACACACAGGACAGGACAGAGATCAGAGACCTACACCTTGAGTTGCTGGGAGATGTGCTTATGTTAGAGCCTACGATCCGAGCTGCCAGATATTTCAGAGGTAAGAGGTCCAAACGAGTATCCTGTCTCCATGTCTCGCACCGTGAATACATAGAACATAAAACACAGAAGAGTACAGCACAGGAACAGGCCCTTCGACTCACTATGTTATGCCAAACCGATTACGTAAATCATTAAATGGCCAATATATTCTGCCTGGACAATGTCCATATCTTTGCACTTTTCTCATATTCATCCGAACACCAAATGTCTCTTTAATGTCCCTAATGTATCTGCCACCACGCCCCCCCCCCCCAGGCAGCGCATTCTAGGCACCCACCACACATTGTATATAAAAACTTGCTTCTCATATCACCCTTGAAATTACTTCGGCTTACCTCTCTGAGAGAAAACTTACAATTAACATCACCCCCTCTTACTCCCCCCCCGCCCCATCACCTTAAAATTATAATCCTTCATATTAGCCATTTCCACCCTGAGAAAAAGTCTCTGGCTGTCCTTGTGACCTATGGCTCTTATCCTCTTTGACACCCTATACATTTTATTACCTGTGACATTGTATATTTAACAGTCCATACTGGTCCCCTGCCTGAACTTGATTTGTTTATCTCCATGCCTCACCTGTTCACGTGCCTTTCACATGCCTCTTAAACACTGCTCTCCTATCTGCCTCAACCACCTCTCCTGGCAGAGAGTTCCAGGCACCCGCCACTCTCTACGCATACGGTGGACACCGGTAAATTGGGACACATTTTGGCCCAATTAGCTGAAGTTTCATGGAAATAGTTAAAAAGATATTAAAAAAACAAGCTATTACTTAACTGAGTAACAACTTGTGTATTTAAATGAAATACAGAATAAATTAGAACACTACCAGTAGTACTATAGTACTATAAAACTGCATTAGTTCCTAATAGTTATAGAGCAATTAATCCAGTGTACGCTGCCTTATTCTTTTGATTTGACTGTAAATGAACAAAGTCAGAGCAGACATCGAATGCAAATAGCCAACTGTGTTTTTACAATGCTATCGATGATTGCATCTTCCAAATCTTCATTTTCATTGCAACATTCAAGGTAATTGTCAATACCTTCAAATTTTCCAGTTCCTAACTTGTTGAAGTAGTGAAATCATTTCAATTTCACTCCTGGCCTTTTCCAGCGTCTCTAAGCCTGAATGCTTGGAACCACAGTGAGCAAAACAGTTCTGAATAGACTGACAGCTTATTTCTCACCAACTACTGGTGACAGAAATCACTCTTTCTTGAACACAATTGACACTCTTAAAAATTCCAAAATGCCTCTTAAACACTGCTATCATATCTGCATCCATCACTCTCTGCATACAATGGAAATGGGTTAATCTCCATTCCTGTTGCCCCCTTTCACCTTATCTCCTAACATGTCTATCATCTCCCTCTGGTGAACTTCGCCCTTTCCTTTCTTCCATGGACTTCTACCCCCTCCTGTCAGAATCACCTTTCTCTACCCCTTTATCTCTTTCACCAATCAACTTCCCAGCTCTTTACCTCACACCCTCCCCCTCTCCCAGTTTCACCTATCAGCTATCACCCTATGCTACTTCCTCCCCTCCTCCCACCTTCTTATCTGAATTCTTCTCTTCCTTTCCAGTTCTGATGAAGGGTCTCGGCCCAAAATGTTGCTTGTTAACTCTTTTCCATAGATGCCACCCGGCTTGCTGAGTTCCTCCAATGTTTTGTGTGTGTTATTTTGATATTTTAAACAGTTCGCTCTAAGCCACACAAGTGCACGCAACTGACTCTAGTTAGAAACTGTTCAGCAACACACTCCTGACACAATTCAGTGGCATAATGTCCCAAATAAACAACAGGAATCCTGGCTATTTTCTCAATTTGCATTTGTTCTTTAAGAGTTTTCCCAAATGAGTGGTTGCCTAGATTAATCAATTGCCAATTAATTGGAATCCACTGTATTTATGAAAAAAACTTACCCCAGACACTTCCATGAAGCTTTGCCCCTCTCACCCTAAGCCTAAAACCTCTAGTATTTAACATTTGGGAAATTAACCTGGGAAAAACACTGTCTGTCCCCACTCAGCCTTCGGCACTTCAGAGGAATTTTTATCCAAGTTTATTCAACCTCTCCTCACAACTTATAGCCTTTAATCCCAGCAACATCCTGGTGAACCTCTCCTGCATCCTCTCCAAAGCTTCCACATCCTTCTTGTAATGGGGTGATTGGAACTGTACACAATACTCCAAGTGTGGCCGAACCAAACTCTTATACGTGACTTGTCAACTTTTCCACTCATGTCAATCATTTCAAAACGTAAGAACATTGAGGAAATTCAAAAGGAAATCAAAAGTTCGATGTAAATTTATTAAACTACATATGTGTCTACATATACAACCCTGGGCATACTCAATAAATCCATAAGAGAATTATAACCATAATAGAATCAATGAAAGATTGCACCAACTTGGGCGATCAACGAATGTACAAAAGAGATAAACTGTGCATTCAAAAATAAAGAAAGAATATTAATAAATAAATGAGAAATAAATATCAAAAACATGAGATGAAGTGTCCGAGAAAGTGAGTCCATAGCTCATGGGAACATTTCAATGATGAAGTGAAGTTGGGTGAAATTATCCCCTTTGGGTCAAGAGCCTGATGGTTGAGGGGTAATAACAATTCCTAGTTCTAAAAAGAGAATGCACAATATAGTGTCACAGTTACAGAGAAAATACAGGATGGGCAATATACTTGGCACAAGCACCACAACAAAGTATATTGTGAGGTCAAGAATTCATTATTATTGGTCTGTTTAGATTTAGATTTAATGTCAGAGAATGTATACGGGACACAACCTGAAATTCGTACTGTTCACAGACATCAATGAAACAAAAGACCCCTTCAATAAATGATACACCATCAAAGCCCTGAAAGTTCCTCTCACCCCACCCAAGCATCAACTCCTCCCTCCCCCTCCCTACACACCAGCAAAAACATCAACTCCTCCCTCCCCCTCCCTACACACCAGCAAAACCATCAACTCTTCCCTCCCCCTCCCTACACACCAGCAAAACCATCAACTCCTCCCTCCCCCTCCCTACACACCAGCAAGAACATCAACTCCTCCCTCCCCCTCCCTACACACCAGCAAAAGCATCAACTCCTCCCTCCCCCTCCCTACACACCAGCAAAACCATCAACTCCTCCCTCCCCCTCCCTACACACCAGCAAAAACATCAACTCCTCCCTCCCCCTCCCTACACACCAGCAAAAGCATCAACTCTTCCCTCCCCCTCCCTACACACCAGCAAAAGCATCAACTCCTCCCTCCCCCTCCCTACACACCAGCAAAAGCTCCGCACCCCCCCACGCAAACAGCATCCAAAGCCCCCAAAGAGACCTTGATCCAGAGTCCATCAAAACTAAAGTCCATAACCCAGCACTTCAGTAGCTCAGCCAGGCTCTCTCTCCAGTAAGGGAAGGGGAGTTACTTCTGCACCCAGGAGATCAGAGACCAGCAGTCGCTGCTCCGATGTTACAATCTGCCCTGTCGCTTCTCCAAGACCCTATCTTGAGGGAAGGAGAGAGGAATTCTTCCAACAGCAGCTGATGTTTCCGTCTCCCATGACACTTCATTTTATGAAATTGGCTAGGAACCAGGTCATCCACCGGGCCATTCTCCATGGGCACACATGGATCTGAAAGGTTGGAGGGACATGGGCCAAATGCAGGCAAATGAGACCAGATAAGATAGAATCTTGGTCAGCACAGATTAGTTTGGCAGAAGGGCTTGTTTCTATGCTGTATAACTCCATGACTATCTTGTTCATAGTAAAGAGGACCCAGAGGAAATAAGCACAGGGAAGGGGAAAACATACAAACTCCTTGGAGACAGCAGAGGGAATTTCTTAGTCTCTGATCTAACCTCTACCCAGCATCTGGTTAGTAAATTTGCAGTTGCTGGAGAACAACATTTGAGGACCTGAGGGCAAAATTGCTGTATCAGAGAGAAATGAGTGACTGTAATAATACTCTAATTTTCCTCTGTCTTCCCTCCTCAGATGCAGGGTGTCCTGTCTATCTGTACGAGTTCCAGCACAGGACCAGTATCCTTAGCAAGAGCCGCCCTGATTTTGTGAAGGCTGACCACGGAGACGAGATTGGTTATGTCTTTGGTAGTGCTTTCTGGGATGGAGATATTTTGATAAATGGTGAGAAACCCCTTCTGGGAGTTCAGTGACATTTAATGGATGGCATGCTGGTGTAGCGGTTAGCGCTTTCACTTTACAGCACTAGCGACATGAGTTCAATACCCAACGCTGTCTGTAAGGAGTCTGCAAACTGCTTTGTACCTGTGGATTTTTTTTATATATAATTTCACAAATAAATGACGAGCTCTAGTTTATTGTCATGCACAGGTACAGTGAGGTCAAGGTACAGAGAAAAACTTGCTTGCAGGTGCATCAAGGGAAGGAGGAGGGGAACCAGTGGGAGGTGATGGGCAGTTAAGGAAAAGAGAAGGTGTGAGAGGGAAACCAGAATGGGGAATGGAAGAAGGGGAGGGGGGCTCTTATATGTGTGACTCTACCTAATAAATCGCAGGCACATCCCTCCCGGCCAATGGTAACATCTAGAGGAGGTGCTGCCACAAGAAGGCAACATCTATCATCAAGGATCCTCACCAACTTGTCCATGCTGTCATCTTACAGTTACCATTGGGCATGAAGTTCCTTTAGTCCCACACCATCGTGTTCAAGAACAGTTACTTCCATTCAACCATTCGGTTCTTGAACCAGCTCGACATCATTAATGGTAAAATGGTCTGGTATGGAAACAGAACAGAAGTGTCATCACAAAGAAGATGTGCCAGTTTCTCAGAAGTAGCATGTCTACTTTCTCAGAAGTTTGCATAGATTCAGCATGTCACCAAAAACATTGACAAAATTCATAGATGCACAGTGGAGAGTATCCTAACTGGTTGCTATGAAAACACCAATGCCCAGGAAACAGATTCAGAATCAAAATCAGGTTTAATATCATTGGCATATGTCATGAAATTTGTTAACTTTGCGGCAGAAAAACAATGCAGCACAATGATAACAGAGAGAAAAATAATTGTGAATTACATTAAATATATATGTATCCACATAGTTAAATTAAATAAGTACTGTAAAAAATTGAAATAAAGAAGTAGTGAGTTCAATGTCCATTCAGAAATTGATGTCAGATGGGAAGACATTGTTCCTGAATCATTAAGTGTGTGCCTTCAGGATTCTGTCTCTCCTTCCTGATGTTAACAAAGAGAAGAGGGAATGTGTTGGGTGATGGGGGCCCTTAATGATGGACGCCACATTTCTGAGGCACTGCACCGTGAATATGTTCTGGATACTACAGAGGCCAGTACCTATGATGGAACTGACTAATTTTACAACTCCCTGCAGCTTACTTCGATTTTGTGCAATGGCCCCCACCCCCATGGTAATACAACCAGTCAGAATGCTCTTCACAGTACATCTGTAGAAATTTGCAAGTGTTTTAGATGACTTACCAAATTACCTCAAACTCCGAATGAAATATAGCTGCTGTTGTGCCTTCTTTGTAGCAGCATCGATATGTTAGACCCAGGTTAGGCCCTCAGAGATCTTGACACCCAAGAACTTGAAATTGCTCATTCTCTCCACTTCTGATCCCTCTGTGAGGACTGGTGTGTGTTCCCTTGTCTTACCCTTTTTGAAGTCCACAATCAGTGCTTTGGCCTGACTGACATTGAGTGCAAGGTTATTGTTGCAGCACCACACAACTAGCTGGTATATCTTGCTCCTGTACACCCTTTCGTCACCATTTGAGAGCATTTGAGCTGTGCCTAGCCACATTGTTATTGGTGTCACGAGAGCAGAGCAGTGGGCTAAGCACACATCCCTGAGGTGTGCCAGTGTTGATTGTCAGCGAGGTGGAGATGTTATTTCTGATCCACTCAGACGGTAGTCTTCCATTTGAAAGTCAAGAATCCAGTTGCAGAGGAAGATAGAGGCCCATATTCTGGATACTTTCAATCAGAACTGTAGGAATGATGATGTTAAATGCTGAACTGTAGTCAATAAAGAGCATCCTGACATGGGTATTTGTATTGTCCAACTGATCTAAGGCTGCATGGAGAACCAATGAGATCATGTCTGCCGTAGAAGTATTGTGGCGATGAGCATATTGCAGTGGGTCCAGGTTCTTGCTTAGGCAGGAGTTTGATTCTTGTCCTAACCAACCTATCAATACACTTCACCACTGTAGATGTGAGTGCTACTAGACGATAGTTTTTGGGCACTGTTGCCCTTTTGAATCAGGTGGGAACTTCTGAATGTAGCAATGAGAGACTGATAATGTCTTTGAACACACCCACCAGTTGGCTGGCACAGGTTTTCAGAGCCTTACTAGTTACTCCATCAGGGACTGTCACTATGTGAGGGTTCACCCTCCTGAAACAGCCTAACAGGGGCCTCTGAAACAGAGATCAAAATGTCAACAGGTACTGCAGGGATCCTCATAGCTGTGGTCTTATTCTCCCTTTCAAGGTGTGCATAAAAGACGTTGAGCTCATCTGGGAGTGAAGCATCACTGTCATTAATGATGTTGGGTTTCACTTTGTCGGAAGTAAGGTTCTGCAAACCCTGCCAGAGCTGACGTGTATCCAATGTCGCCTCCAGCCTTGACTGGAATAGTTTCTTCTCTCTTGAAATAGTCCTCTCCCTGGTTTCCTTGTACAGATCTGGGTCACCTGGCTTGAATGCCACAGCTCTAGCATCAGCAGATTACGAACCTCCATGGGTGTTGATTTGGGTATGTATAGTAAGTTCCTGTAGGCACACACTCATCTGCACGGGTTTGAATGAAGCCAGTGACAGCTGTGGCATACCCATTTAGACTCAAAGATGAATCCCTGAGTACAGTCCAGTCCAGCAATTCAAAGCAATCCTGTAAGTGCACTGTACTTCCCTTGTTCATACTTTCTTGGTCTTCACGACTGGCGCTGTGGAATAACAAGGTAGTGTTTATGAACTGTTCAGAAATCTAAAGGCAGAGGGGAAGAAGCTGTTCTTAAAACAGTGAATGTGGGTCTTCAGGCTCCTGTATCTCTTCCCTGATGGTTGTAATGAGGAGGAGGAGGAGAAGAAGTAGAAGACAGCATGTCAGGAAAAGACAATGGGGTAGCCATTGTCGGGAGAAGTCAGTGGTGAGAGTAGCAGTGTCAGGCTTTAGCTCAGAAGAGGTGATGGCTGTGGGTAAATTTCTGTTAAGATTCCCTGCTTTTTCTTTTACTAGCTTAGTAAATAGCTGTTGTGTGTTCTTCAGGCCAGATGATGGATTCCTGGGAGACCCAGAGTCTCCCAGAGAACTACATCTGCATGAAATGCATCCGGCTGCAGCTCCTTGAAAGTGTTGGGGATCTGGAGCAGCAGCAGGATGGCCTTCAGCTTGTATGGGAGAGTACAGATATAATCATTCAGTTACAGGGAAGTAGTCACCCCTAAGTTGCAGGAGGCGAGTAGTAGGGTCAGGAGAAATGGAAATGTGAATAGGCAGTTAGCGTGGGGCACCCTCCATGGCCATTCCCCTCAATAATAAGAATACCGTTTTGGGTACTGTTGTGGGGAATGACCTTTCAGGACAATGCCACAGAGACCAGGTTACTGGCACTGAGCATAGGTCCATGATGTAGAAGGGAAAGGGGGAGAAGAGGGGAGCAGTAGTGATAGGAGACTCAATAGTCAAAGGAACAGACAGGAGATTCTGTGGAGGTGAACAGGAATACCCGAATGCCATGTTGCCTCCTAGGTGCCAGGGTCAGGGACGTCTCAGATCATGTCCACAACATTTGGGGGGGGGGGGGAAGCAGCCAGATGTCTTGGTACATATTGGTATCAAAGACATTGAGAAGGAAAAACAAAGAGGTCTTAAGAAGAGAACTTGGAGAGCTAGGTAGAAAGCTGAGAAGCAGGACCTCCTGGGCAGTAATTTCTGGATTGCTGCCTGTGACATATACCAGTGAGGGTAGAAATGGTGATCTGGCAGATTAATGCGTGGCTGAGAAGCTGGTGCAGGGGGCAGGGCTTCAGGTTCTAGGATCACTGGGATCTCTCCTGGGAGTGGTATGACTTGTTCAAAAGTGACGGGTTTCACCTGTACCTGAGGGGAACCAATATTCTCGTGGACAGGTTTGTTGGAGCTGTTGGGGAGGGTTTAAACTAATTTGGTGGGGGTTTGGGAACCAGAGTGAAGGGACTCAGGATGGGATGGTTGGTAAAATAGCAAAGCTGGTGTGCAGTCAGACTGTCAGGAAGGGCAGATGGATGATAGAACATTAATTGCAGCTAGAAGGATCAGTATCAGTGCATTAGGGATCCAGAATCAAAAGTAGCAAATACAGTACTTGAAGTGTTATATCTCAATGCTTGGAGTATCAGAAATAAGGTGGATGATCCTGTTGCACAATTATAGATTGTCAAGTAGATTAGAAGAAAGGGGGAGGGATCTCACTGAAACCTTTCAAATGTTGAAAGGCCCAGACAGAATAGATGTGGAAAGGATGTTTCCCATGATGGGGGAGTGTAGGACAAGAGGACACAGCCTCAAGACTGAGGGGCATTCATTTAAAACAGAGATGCAGGGATTTTTTTTTAGCCAGATGGTGGTGAATTTGTGGAATTTATTACCACAGGCAGCTGTGGAGGCCAGATCGTTGGGTGTATTTAAGGCAGAGCTTGATAGGTTCTTGATTAGACATGGTATCAAAGATTACAGGGAGAAGGCCGGGGAGTGGAGCTGAGGAGAGAAAAAAATCAGCCATGATTGAATGGCAGAGCGGACTGGATGGGTCAAATGACCTTATTCTGCTCCTATGTCCTGTGATCTGATGGTCTTATGTCCTGATGGTGAGGGTCCTTAGTGATGATACTGCCTTCAGGAGACACCAGCTCTTGAAGATCTCCTCAATGGGGGGAAGGGTTATGCCCATGATGCAGTTGCCTGAGTTTACAACGCTCTGTAGCCTCTTGTGATCCTGCGCATTATGACCTCCAGACCAGGCTGTGATACAATCAGTCAGAATATGCTCCACCAAACATCTGTAGAAATTGGTCTTTGACAAACTAAATTTCCTGAAATTCCTAACGAAGAAGAAATTTGTCTTTGACAAACTAAATTTCCTGAAATTCCTAATGAAGAAGAAATTTGTCTTTGACAAACTAAATTTCCTGAAATTCCTAACGAAGAAGCACCACTGATGTATCTTCTGATTCTGCCTGTGTTCCACCATCTGTTCTCCACTCATCTTGTTTCTTTCCCTTCTTTCACCTTCGCCTACCTTCCCCCATATCACACACTTCCCCTTCCTTCACTCTCCTCCCCGTTTGCTCTGCATAGTCAAAGAACTCTACAGCCCAGAAACTGGTCCTTCGGCCCATCTAGTTGTGCCAAACTTGGTCCCATGAACCTGTAGCCGGACCATTGCCCTACATACCTCCCCCATTCATGTACCTATCCGAATTTCTCTTAAACATTGAAATCGAACCTGCATCCATCGCTTCTCCTGGCAGCTCGTTCCACACTCTCACCACCCTCTGAGTGAAGGAGTCCCCCCTCAGGTTCTCCTTCAATATTTCATCTTTCACCCTTAACCCATGACCTCGAATTCCAGTCTCACCTCAGTGGAAAAGCCTGCTTGCATTTACTTTACTTTATTGTCACCAAACAATTGATACTAGGGCGTACAATCATCACAGCGATATTTGATTCTGCACTTCGCGCTCCCTGGATTACAAATCGATAGTAAATATTAAAAATTTAAATTATAAATCATAAATAGAAAATAGAAAAGGGAAAGTAAGGTAGTGCCAAAAAAAAACGAGAGGCAGGTCCGGATATTTGAAGGGTACGGCCCAGATCCGGGTCAGGATCCGTTCAGCAGTCTTATCACAGTTGGAAAGAAGCTGTTCCCAAATCTGGCCGTACAAGTCTTCAAGCTCCTGAGCCTTCTCCTGGAGGGAAGAGGGATGAAAAGTCTGTTGGCTGGGTGGGTCGTGTCCTTGATTATCCTGGTAGCACTGCTCCAACAGCGTGCAGTGTAAAGTGAGTCCAAGGATGGAAGATTGGTTTGTGTGATGTGCTGCACTGTGTTCATGATCTTCTGCAGTTTCTTCCGGTCTTGGACAGGACAACTTCCATACCAGGTTGTGATGCACCCTAGAAGAATGCTTTCTATGGTGCATCTATAAAAATTAGTGAGTAATTACCCTATCTACTGCATAACCAGCATAATTTCTCTGTCAAATCTACCTCATTCTTCCACAAATAATGTCCAAACCAAATCAGCCTTTCCCTATAACTTGGGTCCTCAAGTCCTAGCGACACCCTCGTAAATTTTTTTTGCAACTACTAGTCTCATCCATCCTGACTGGACAGAGCCTGCTTGCATTGACCCCATTTATACCCCTCATAATTCTGTTTACCCTCACTCCACATGCGGGACCTGGCACCCCATGTTGTGTTAATGTTATCCCCTGAGGATATTCTGAAAGGTGACTGACCTCAATCGGTTTCTCAGTGTCAAGCTCTGCCCAAGCTTCAGAGATCTCATTTATGGTGTGACTTTTCCAGGGAGCATGACTGCTGAGGAGATGGCATTGAGCAGAACTATAATGAGATACTGGGCCAACTTTGCCAAGACTGGGTAAGCAACATGTTTGTATCTTGAGGGCTTGGAGGGATGGACAACCTGGGGTTTCTTTCTATACTGCAGTGCTCTGTGCTCTCAGGTCCCCTCTCATTGGGAGCTACTGTCAGAGTCCCCTGGGTGGCAAACTGCAGTGCGCTTTGTAGGCAGTGGTGGGTGTGCAGTGTGGTGGAACGTCTGCGGACCAATCTGAGCTGTTTGCCGTGGTTGAGTGCATCACAGTTAATCACACAAAAAAAAATCTGGAGGAACTCCACAGGTCAGGCAGCCTCTGTGGAGGGAATAAACAGTTTTGGTCCAAAACCCTTCATCGGGACTAGAAAGGAAGGGGGAAGAAGCC
Source organism: Mobula birostris (assembly GCF_030028105.1). NCBI lineage: Eukaryota > Metazoa > Chordata > Chondrichthyes > Myliobatiformes > Myliobatidae > Mobula > Mobula birostris. The sequence goes on along the minus strand of NC_092384.1, from coordinate 79,806,784 downwards.
AGAATAAGCAGGTAGGGTAGTGGAGAGGAGGGAAGAAGTATAAGCTGGGAGGTGATAGGTCAGAGCTGGTGAAGGGGAAGGGGATTGGGTGGGAAAGGGTGTGAAATGAGAAGCTGGGAGGAGATAGACTAGGGCTGGTGAAGGGGACAGGGATTGGATGGGAGAGGGTGTGAAATGAGAAGCTGGGAGGTGATAGGGGGAACAGGAAAAGGGCTGAATCTTTATGATTTTAGATTGTTCAATGTCATTTCCAGTACACAAGTATAAAGGAGAATGAAACAATTGTTACTCCAGATCCAATGCAGCACAAAAAAACACAATAAGATAAAGAACAATAATAAAAACACAATAAATATGAATACATAAGATAGCTTGTATACATTGTTCGATTGTGTGGCTATAAAGTGATGCTCAGCAGAGGAGTGTCTGTACATCAGGTGACTGACAGGGAATGATAAAGTAGTGGTGGTGGGGAATGTGGAGGGGTGGGTTTGTGTGTGGAGGGGTTGATCAGTCTTACTGCTTGGGGAAAGTAACTTTAAGTTTTTGAGTCTGGTGGTCCTGACATGGATGCTATGTAGCCTCCTCCCTCATGGGAGTGGGACAAACAGTCCATGAGCAGGGTGGGTGGGACCCTGCATGATGTTACTGGCCCTTTTCCAGCACCTTTCTCTACATACTGTGTGTCCTTGATGGCAGTTAGACTGGTGCCAGTGATGCATTGGGAAGTTCTGACTACCTGTTGAATCTTGAGTGAACCACATCCCTAATGTGTAGGTTACTGCTTGCAGGAACCCCAATGGCGAGGGACTGGTACTGTGGCCAGTCTATGATCAGAGTGAGAGCTACCTGCAGCTGAACCTGAAGCCGACGGTTGGGACGAAGCTAAAGGAACATCGAATGAAGATCCTGACCAAAGTCCTGAAGCCCCAAGCTGGGGGCACGATCAAACAAACCCCAGAGAGCCGTGCTGGGGCAGAGTCCGAGCAAAGCTCGACAGGTGATAAAGGCCAGAGAGTAGATCTGTAGCCCCCAGAAAGCACATGTTAAACCCTCAGCTTAAATGAACTAACTCTGTGAGCCTGCTTCCAGCTCAATGCCACTGGAATGGTTGTGCCACCCTGTCAGGCAAAATAAGGACTGGCAGGAGAGGGGTGCAGAAACCTTTCAGTTGATGATCTAACCCAGCTCATTCATTAACAAATTCTCTTCAACCCATCACTTCTATAGGTAGTCGACAACAGCTTGCTTTTCCTCACACTCTCACACAAAGTGCTGGAGGAACTCTGCAGACAAACAGCATCTATGGAGGGGATAGAACAGTCAAAGTTTTGGGCTGAGATCCTTCACTTAGAATTCTAAAGAATCTGGAATCTCTGGTGTTGTTGTTTTCTTACCCAGTTTGGAGGAAGCATCACCTGATCTGAAACATTCTTGTTTCTCTCTCCAGGGACACTGCCTCACTGGCTGACTTCTTCCATGGCCTCCTCTTCTGCCGTGATGAGGCCACTCCTCTTTCCCATTCTCCCATGGTCCACTCTCCTCACCTATCAGATTCCTCCAGCCCTTTACCCTTGCTACCTATCTCCCGCCCCCCCCCCCCCAGCTTCTGAGTTTGACTCCCCTCCCCACCCACCCAGGTTCACCTATCACCTTCTAGCATGTCTTCCTTCCCTTCCCCCACCTTCATATTCTGGAACCTTCCCCCTTCCTTTCCAGTCCTGATGAAGGGGTTTGCCTGAAACAGCAACTTTCATTTCCATAGATGCTGCCTGACCTGCTGAGTTCCTCCAGTGTTTTGTGTGTGTTGCTCTGGATTTCCACCGTCTGAAGAATTTCTTGTCTTTATTTTTCCAGCCTTTGTTTTGGTTTTTTTTTTCCAACATCTGCAGTTTTATTTGCTTTCCTTGTTTTTCTCTTCAAATAGTTTGTGGCTGAACTCTGACCCACCCATTAAACTATTAACAACTTTGGTTAATAATGATCCACACAATCTCAGCTTTAATGGCATCACGGTATAGTTGTTGGTTAGCCAACAACTATTTTGGCTCAGGGCATTGGAGTTCGCAGTTCAATTCCAGTGTCCTCTAAGCAAGTTTGTCTGTAACTTCACGCGTGCGTTGGTTTGTTCCAGTTTCCTCCCACAGTCCAAAGACATACTGGTTAAGGGGTTAATTGGTCATTGTAAATTGACCTGTGATTAGGCTAGTGGTAAAATAGGTGGGTTGCTGGGCGATGCAGCTCTTAGTTGCAGAAGGTCCTGTTCTACACTGCATCTCTAAATAAATGAAGTTAACAGTTGACTTAAAACCAATTGTTTCTCTGTTGAAGAGGTCCAAGCTCTGCCACCTTGTGGATCCATTTCCTAACTGGACTCTTGGAAGGCCTGGTCTTCATCTCTGCCCTTCAGTATGAGGGTGTCCATCACAAAGATAGCTTTCATCTCCCTACCCTATCACTTCCTTCAACACCCTGCATAGATCAGCCCCAATGCCTCAACTCCAGTTTCCTTATCATGTAGTCCCTGACGTCAAAGTTCCATTTGGATAAATCTGAACTTTTACAGAGGCCAGTCTCTGCTTGATTGGGCAGGGTCCAACCAGTGTGTATATTAGTGTGACACACCCTCCACCCTATCCACTCCAGTCCTCTCTCTGTAAAGGCTAGCATTTCATCAATTTTTCTGTAATTTACCAGAGTTTAATAGTCCATGTACATGGTCCAGCAAGTCTCCAGAGCATAATTGCTGCTATCCTTTTACTGATTATAAGGTACGAAGTTCTATCCTTCAACATTTTCCTGCACTAATATCTGTTTGCCATAATTACTTTTCTATTTGCTTAAATATTTCTTTATAATTTGATGCTTCCATTCAGCCGTGGGTGTGTGTGTTTGATGTGTGTGTGATTAACAGGTGTGGAAACATGGTTTTCATTTGGATCACCTCAGTGTCACTGTAACCTGAACATTGACCTGTTCACCAATCCCAATCCGTATTTCTGATTCAGATTTAGTTATCACATGAACATGGAAGCACACAGGGATATGCATCATTTGTTGGTTAACAACCAACACAATCTAAGGATGAGCCACCATGGTATCGTAGTGGTTAGTGCGACCCTCAGGCAGCGGATTTCGGATTTCAATTCCGGCATCCTCTGTAAGGAGTTTATACATCCTCGACGTAGAGTGCGTGGGTTTCCTCCCACACTCCAAAGACGGACCAGTTGGAAGATTAATTGGACATTGTAAATTACCCTGTGATTAGGCTGGGGATAAATCAGTGGGTTGCTGGCAGTGCAGATTGAAGGGCCAAATCAATCAATAAATAAATAAATGTGTTGGGGGCTGCCCGCAAGTGTCACCACAATTCAGGTCACAACACAGCATGCTCACCACGTTCAGCAGAACACCACAAACAACTGATACTCCACCATTTTAGCAGCCAAGTAAATAATTTGCATTAATTTTCATTTGCTGCAAGTCACGGTAACAGCTTTTTTGAGGGGGACTTTATCAAGTGCCGGTGGAGATCTGTTAAATATTGTGACGCTTCGTGAGAGGCATGGTCAGCAGCCTGCCCCTGCATTTCTAATGATCAACGCTGTTTATATTTATGTTAAAATGCTTTTGTGGGATTATGGTGCCAAGTTCAAGTTAATTTATTACATTTTAGCTTGGGTTATGCAGTTATTTGCTTGTGTATTTGTGGGTCACCCTAACTGTAACCAGGGTGTGTGATGATCACTTCCCCTGTCTGTATGAGACTAAGCTGCCCTCTCTCTGGGTCAGGTGCCAGTCTGTTTTGTGTTTGTCACAATAAAATAGTTGAGTTTAATGAGCTTGTCTATCATTATGGACCAAATGCTTGCCACATTGGTGTCAGAGTGGGATATGAAATTGACAATAATATTGAAGAGCTACGACATTGGATAGTGCGCCTTCAGACCCGGGGAATAAGTTGAGGGACTGTGTGGTATGCCTCTCCTGCACCCCTGGGCCGGGCTCGTAAAGATGAGACCCAGAGGCAGGACCTGGGAACTGAGCATCGTGGCTTTCCAGGGAACCCCAATGAAGTGAGCGTACCCAGGCTCTCCATCCTGGGGGACAGGGCAGGGCGCATCATCTGCCTCCATTGCGACTTGCACCGGGGAACCCAAGATGCTGTAGCCATTGGAAGATGGGCACCATGACAGAAGCCGCTGGAGGAAGAGGAACACCAACAGACCTCAACGATTAGCGCCACAAGGTCCACCCTGAAGCTCCCCAGACACAACGGTACCAACCACCTGGAGCCTCACCTGGCTCAAGTCAAACTTGCTACATGGCACAACGGGCGGAGCCCCAACAAGATGGCGGTGCACCTTGCCCAGCACTGAGGATGCCCTGCGGGCCCTCTTCGGCCTAACGCTGGCCGAGTCACGTGACTACAGGGCCCTCGTAGTGGTGCTGGAGCGGTGTTTCGAGCAGAGGCCATTGACAGAAGCAACGAGGGAAGAACTCTGCAGCAGACAGCACCGTTTAGGGGTGCTTGGAGCTGATCTCTGCCACTGTGCTTGACATGGCTACCCCCAGCTCCCTCCCGTGGCCTAGCAAGAGCTTGCCCTCCACGCCTTTATAAAGGCGTGGACACTGGAGTGCCTTTTGCAGCATGTTCAACTGACATCATCATCATCATCACCAGCCGAGGCAGAGAAGGCAGAAGCAAATTTTAGACCCCCCAGGGCATTCCAGTATCATCCCACACGCTGTGAGCCTGGGCTTGTGTCACTGAGGCACAGGAGGAAACAGACGAGGAGGAGCCCATGAGACCGGTCCAACCAGCGCTGCACTGACCCCGCCGCGGGCCACGTAACGATCGGTGTGGCAAGGCAGACCATGTGGCTTGGGACTGCCTCACACCAGCACCGTGTCACCGTCCAGCTCAGCCATGGAGAAACTGCAAGCAGGCAGCACCAACCAAGACCTCCAGCAGAATCCCTCTGTCACTCCTCCGGATGGGCCATTTGGGTGAAGAACAAGGCTTACATGAGGATTGTGTGGTGGAAGGCATCAGATGCCGTGCGTTGGTGCAACCATCACTACCATCCGTTCCGGTGTCCTCCCCAACATGGACCAGCCATCCCCGCCTGGGTGGACAACGATGGCGGTCCAGCTGGCTATGGTCACCGGCGACTGAGCACGATGAGAGGGAAGAGGTGACTGCACATCGCAGTGGGAAATAACACGAGGTGTGGCTAGCCGACAACGATAGTCCTGCATCATTGGGCTGGACTTGCTGTCCCACTGGGGTCCTGTGTGAATGTGCTGGGAGCAACACTTTACCTTGGTGTTGAAGCCATGACTCTCTGCCAGGGCAGCTGCTGGAAGTGGACTGGGCGGGCGTAACAACAATCAACACCGGTCTCACAAGGGCCCGCACCAATGCAGCACACCTGCGCAGCTCAATGCAACACAACGCAACCACGGGCAAGTGACGGTGACGGCCCTTCAGGTGACAGCGGGCGGCAATCTCCCCACCATGGACCACCTGCAGCTACACAGCGAGCAGGAGAGTGATCCCATGCTGGCCCGGGTGAGGGGATGGCTGAGTGTGGGATGGTGGGCAGAGGTCTTCAGCCTCGATCCAGAGATCAAAGCCCTATACTCTCAGCCGGGAACGCTGGAGGTGCACAACACGTTGCTGTTCCAGCGGTGGTAGTTGCCTGACGGTGACAGACATCTGCAGCTGGTTGTTCCCTGGGGCTCCACGCCACGGTGCTAGAGTCAGTGCACGGGCCAGCCATTTCAGGGTCGCAAAGACATTGGGCAAGCTGCACGAATGCTTCTACTGGCCTGGGTACAGGCAGGACGTTCCAGAAGGGGCATGGTCACCAGACAAGGACACCAATGCAGCAATACATGGTGGGGGTCCCAGTATAGGTCTACTGCTCCTTCCAGAAGAAGGGATTATCCCCCAGGCTGGGAGGCCACTGGAAAGGGCCGGGAGAGGTGCTTGACTGCACCTCCAATGTGGTTGCCTGAGCAGTGGAAGGCAATCGTACTGTACTGGGACTGGCTGGCACTGTATCAGCCCTTGGCCACCACTAACACAGTGGGGCTGAAGGAAGGAAGTGACATTCCGGGTGCCCTGCCTCTCGCCGCACACCAAGTTCCTCCCCTGGAGGGGGCTCCAGAGCCCCACGCAGCAGCATCGACCCTCACTGGGGCTTTTGGACTTTGTTATGGACTCTGTGGTTGCCAAGGATGGCCAATCCCTTGGGTGGGGGCAGTGTGACACTCCGGGGGGGGGTCAGCATGGGCGATAGCCCTCCTCTACATTTCTAATGATCAACGCTGTTTATTATTCTTGTGTTAAAATGCTTCTGGCGATTATAGTGGAAAGTTCAAGTTCATTTATTGTTACATTTTAGCTTGGGTTATACAACCATTTGCTTGTGTAGTTGTGGGTCACCCTAAATGTAACCGGGGTGTGCAATGGTCACCTCCCCTGTCTATGTTAGACTGAGCTGTTCTCTCTCTGGGTCATGGTGTCCAGTCTGTTTTGTACTTATCACAATAAGACAGTTGTTGAGCTTAACAAGCTTCCTTGTCTGTTATTATCGACCAAATGCTCACCACAGTATCATTCACTGCTCTGGTTACCTCTTCGAAAACTTTACCAAGGCTGAACAACCTCTGTAGGCCCAGTCTCTCGCTGATCACCTGAAAATCATCATGGAGGTCTGATAGCAATTTTCTGACCACAGATACCAAGCTAACCAGTCTGCTGTTGTCTGCTCTCTCAAACAATTTTCTTCAATAGTGTGTGAAGTTGTGCAATTTTCCAAATAGATCCAATTAGATCAAGCGAACTTTAGAAGCTTCATGTCTTCTGCAGTGTTGTTGCCAACTTACTTTCAAAGCTGGTGTTGGAAACCATCTGGACCTGTGGATTTGTCGTCACCATTGCTGTTTCTTTCATCATGATTCTTTTTGCAAACTTAACATCGGTGATTCATTAACCATAATCAGACAATAGTTACCTTTCGGGAAATAATGCACCATAAATTTTCTACAAAAAGCAACAAATTATTCAACTTGTCTGCATTTTTTTCTGGTTTCAAGGAATAATCCTTGATAGAACACAGAACATTACAGCACAGCACACGTCCTTCGGCCCAGCTTGTTGTTCTGATCTTTTAACCATCACTAAGATCAATCTAACCCCTCCCACCCACATAAACCTCCATTTTTCTGTCATCCATGTGCATTTCTATGCGTTATTTAAATGCCCCAAACATATGTGCTTCTATCACCATCCCTGATAAGGCATTCCACACACCCACCACTCTCTGTGTGTAAAAAAAACGTCTGACATCTCCCATATACTTACCTCCAATCACCTTAAAATTATTGTCCCTTGTATTAGCCATCTCCTCTAATAAAGCCCAACATATTATATACCTTCTTAACTACCTGATCAACTTACATAGCAACTTGACCCAAAGATCCCTCCTTGTCTCCTGAGATCCCTCCATTCTTTCAAAGTTGTCATTGAAAACTTTTGTGTGGCTTTTGAAATCTATAACACAAGAGTGAGAAGGAATATCCCCTCGATCCTGCTGGCCCATCAGTGAGATCACAGCTCACCTTTTGCTGCACTCACTCCCCATGTCTGGATTCTCTCTACCTAAAAGTCTTGTAAGATGCATTAAAAAGGGTGTATGGTGGGAGGACAGGAGGATGAATACAGGGGCCTGGTGGAGACTTTTATCAAATGGTGTAAGCTGAATCATCTGCAGCTCAATATCAGTAAGACAAAGGAGCTGGTGATGGTGTTGCAGACTATTCTTGAAGGGGAGGGTGAGTAGCCAGAAGTTGTGGTACGTATCGGTACCAATGACATAGAAAGGAGAGGGGTGGAGGGTCCTGTGCAGTAAGTTTAGGGAGTTAGGAAGGAGGCTGAAGAGCAGGACCTCCAAGGTGGTAATCTCTGGATTACTCCCTGTTCAATGAGCTAGAGAAGGTCAGAACAGGAATTTAGCACAGATGAATGAGGAGAAGAGGCAGGGCTTCAAGTTCTTGGATTTGAACTGGAGGCGATCCAATATCTTGGGCGTGAGGTTTGCTAATACTATTGGGGAGGGTTTAAGCTAGATTTACGGGGTGAGAGGGAATCAAAGTAAAGAGTTAAAGGATGGGCAGTTGGCACACAAGTAAAGACAGCTGGTAGGGAGTTTGTGAGGAAGGATAGGTAGATGATAAAGCAAAGATGCACTCAGCCAGATGGTTTGAGATGTGTCTTTTTTAACGCAAGGAGTATCATAAACAAGGTGGGTGAACTTAGAGCGTGGATCAATATGCGGAACTATGACGTTGTGGCCATTACAGAGATATAGATGTCTTGGGGGCAGTAATGGCTGCTGAGTGTGCTGGGCATTAGATGTTTCAGAAAGGACAGGGAGGGAGGTAAAAGAGGTGAGAGTGTGACATTACTAATGAGTATCACGGCTGCAGAAAAGGAGGAAGTAATGGAGGGATGGTCTACTGAGTCAATGTGGATGTAAGTCATAAACAGGAAGGGGGCAAAAAAACTGGGTGTTTTTATAGACCCCCCCCCCCCAATATTAACAGGAACATCGAGGAGCAGATACGGAGGCAGATTCTGGAACGGTGCAGTAATATTAGGGTTGTTGTGATGGGTGATTTTAACTTTCCTAAAATTGACTGGCATCTCCTTAGAACAAGGGGTTTGGATGAAGTGGAGTTTGTTAGGTTCAGGGTGGTTTCCTGATGCAATATGTAGATAAGCCAATTAAAGGAGAGGCTGTACTTGATCTGGTATTGGGAAATGAACCTGGTCAGGTGTCAGATCTCTCAGTGGGAGAGCATTTTGGAGGTAGTGATCACAACTCTGTCTCCTTTACCAAGATTCTGGAGAGGGATAGGAGCAGACAATTTGAGAAAATATTTAATTGGGGTAATGGGAAATATGATGCTATTAGGCAGGAACTTGGCAGCAGATGTTCTCGGGGAAATGCATGGCAGAAATGTGGTAAATATTCAGGGACATTTGCATGGCACTCTGCATAGGTATGCTCCATTGAGGAAGCGAAAGGATGGTAGAGTAAAAGAACTATGGTATACAAAGGATGTAAATGATCTAGTTAAGAAAAAAAAGAAAAGCTTATGAAAGTTTCAAGAAACTAGGTGCTGTTAAAGCTCTAGAAAAGTACAAGGTTGCCAGGAAATTTACAAATGAAATCAAGAGAGCTAGAGTAGGCCATGAGAAGGCCTCGGTGAGCAGGATTAGGGAAAACCCCAAGGCATTCTTGAAGTATGTGAAGAGCAACAGGATGAGCCGAGTGAGAATAGGACCAATCAGGTGCGATAGTGGAAACGTGTGCGTGGAGTCGGAGGCGGTAGCGGAGATACTTAATGAATACTTTGCTTCAGCATTCAGTACAGAAAAATACCTTGGCAATTGTAGGGATAATTTACAGCAGACTGAAACACTTGAGCATTTAGACATTAAGAACGAGGATGTGCTGGAGAATTTGAAAAGTATTAAGTTAGATAAGTTGCTGGGTCTAGCCAAGATATACCCCAAGCTACTGTGGGAAGAGATTGCTGAACCTCTGGTGATGACCTTTGCATCATCGGTAGGGATGGGAGAAATACCAGAGGATTGGAAGGTTGCAACTGTTGTTCCCTTGTTCAAGAAAGGGAGTACAGATAACCCAGGAAATTTGACCAGTGAGCCTTACTTCAGTAGTGGGCAAGTTGTTGGAGAAGATCCTGAGAGGCAGGATTTATGAGCCTCTCATAATCTGATTAGGGATAGTCAGCATGGCTTTGTCAAGGGTAGGTTGAATTCTTTGAGGATGTAACAGAACACATTGATGAAGGTAAAATAATGGATGTAGTGTATATGGATTTCAGTAAGGCATTTGATAGGGTTCCCCATGCAAGACTCATTCAGAAGGTAAGGAGGCATGGGATCCAAGGAGACCGTGCTTTGTGGATCCAGAATTGGCTTGCCCACAGAAGGCAAAGGGTGGTTGTAGATGGTTTGATTCTGCATGGAGGTCAGTGACCAGTGGTGTTCTGCTGGGGTCTGTTCTGGGACCCCTCCTCTTTGTGATTCTTTTATAAATGATCTGGATGAGGAAGTAGAAGGGTGGGTTCATAAGTTTGCTGATGACAATAAAGTTGGGGATATGGTGGATAGTCTGCAGGGTTGTCAGAGGTTACAGCAGGATATTGATGGGATGCAGAACTGATCTGAGAAGTGGCAGATGGAGTTCAACCCAGATAAGTGTGAAATGATTCATTTCAGTAGGTCAAATTTGAAGACAATGTAATAATAGTAAGACTCTTGGCAGTGTGGAAGATCAGAGAGATCTTGGGGTCTGTGTCCATAGACACTCAAAGCAGATTGACAATGTTGTTAAGAAGGCGTATGGTGTGTTGGTCTTTATCAACCGTGGGACTGAGTTCAAGAGCTGTGAGGTAATATTACAGCTATATAAAACCTTGGTTAGACAGAGTACCGTGTTCAGTTCTGGTCACCTCACTACAGGAAGGATGTGGATACCATAGAGAGTGCAGAGGAGATTTAAAAGGATGTTGCTTGGATTGGAGAGCATACCTTATGAGAATAGGATGAGTGAACTTGGCTCCATGGAGCCACGGAGGATGAGAGGTGACCGGATAGAGGTGCATAGACTGGAAGCATTGATCGTGTGGATAGCCAGAAGCTTTTTCCTAGGGCTGAAATGGCTAACACAGGGGGACATAGTTTTAAAGTGCTTGGAAGGAGGTACAGGGGGATGTCAGAAGTAAGTTTTTCCACACAGAGAGTGGCGGGTGCGTGGAATGCACTGCCAGCAACGGCAGTAGTGACAGATACAATAGGGTCCTATAAGACACTCTTAGATAGGTACATGGAGCTTAGAAAAATAGGGAAATTCTAGGCAGTTTTTAGAGTCAGTTACATGGTCGGTACAACATTGTGGTTTGAAGGGCCTATAATAAGCTGTAGATTTCTATGTTCTAGGTAAGTTTTTAGGAAGGCTAAGCCTACACTGCATCCTGTTACTATTGATGGTAGGACGTGGATGTGGTGAGGACCTACAAGTATCTGGGGGCTGCACTGGATGACAGACTTGAGTGGAACACCAACACAGAGGCCCAGTGTTGCTTCTACTTCCTGAAGAGACTGAGGTCCTTTGAAGTAGGCAGGCCTCTCCTTCACGTTCTACCAGTCTGTCACCAGTACAATCTTCTATGTGGTGATGTGCTGGGGCAATGGCATCAACACGGGTGATGCCAATTAACTCAATAAACTGATTAGAAAGGCTGGCTCTGTTATAGGTAACTGGACACAATGGAGGCTGTGGTGTAACAAAGAACCCGAAGGAAAATCCCGGCAATTCTGGACAATATTTCTCACCCTCTGCCTGCCACCTTGGCTGAACAGAGGAGTACAGTTAATGTTACGATTTCATAACGTACCAGCAGCAAGAGATGACAAATTGAGTCAGGTTTTAATATTAAAACCACTATATTTATTTACATTTAGTCAAAAATATAGAAAATTAAATAAACTACTTTCTTAAACAGAAGTTAACAGTGTTATGCGTCTATAGCTCCCTTACAGTCAAACTTAGAACCCGTTCTTAAAGTGGCAGTTCAGAGAGTCCCAGTAATTCACGAAAGAGGTGAGAGGAGAGACTTATGGATTCACAATGCAGCGACGAGGCGATCATGATGAATTCCAAAGATTCCACGGCTAGTGAATGAAGAAATGGTTACTGAAGATCCCAGCCGAGGAATACTGTTCCGAAGTCCACGAAGAGCGATTTCCCAAAGTGTCACGAAATCCACACCCATGGATCATACAAAGGACAGACATGTCTCCACAACGCACAGTGTGCCGCTGATTAACCCAATCCTTTGGGTTTGGGCAAGCATTAGACTTTACCCTTCTCAATTGTGAGCTGTTCCTGGATAGCTCGAAGCCTGCAATCTTCACTCTCTCTCTCTTTCCTTCGACTCCTTCTCAGCACTATGCCCATGTTTCTTTTATACCGTCGGCATACATCATAAGGTAATGCTCACAGAAATGAAACTCTGGACTCCCAGTAAAACAAAACTGGGGACACATGACGCCCACAGTAAACGAAACTATGGACTCCCAGGAAAACGAAACTGTAGACACGTAAGATTAGCAATAGACTAAGACAACTCCACTGCTGCAAAGAGTGCTATGTGAGTCCATTCCTACCCTCTCCATTAGGCTCTTTAATCAGTCAACCTATAGTTGGGGAGGGGATGATTCCCACCCCCCCTTAGACTGTTTGAAGAAACTTTTGTTTCATTCTTTCTACTTCTCTTCTAATATTTATATCTGTGTACTTGTAATGCTACTGACACTGTAATTTCATTTGGGAAATGGCATTCCACCCACGTCATACGATACAGTAAATTATCTATTATAGTATCGAACTTCTTGCGTTTCTTTTACCTGAAATGACAGGATTTCACCCAGATTTTGTCTTGATGCTTCCCTCTGGTTTATACTGCCTGACTGGTTTGTTTTATCGCTCTGGAGCTCTTCCCCATGGGAATGTACTCTGGTTCCATTCCACAGTAAGTAGCTTGTCGAACATCTCTCACTGTGTTTTGCCCACCAGCAGATTGTCCCAGATTCCTGTTGATCGTCCCTGTCATCACTGCATACTCCTCTGAGACCGAGAATCTCCACGAGGTCTTTTACGTCCCTTCCAGTGGAGCATTACACTGCACCTGAGAACATTAGAAAGTCATAAACACAAGAGCTTCTTCAGATGCTGGAAAAACAGAGCAACTTACGCAAAATGCTTGAGGAACTCAGCAGGCCAGGCAGATTCTGTGGAGGGAATAGACGGTCAATGTTTCGGAACAAAACCCTTCATCAGGATTAAAAGTGGGGGGGCGGGGGAAGAAGCCAGAATAAGAAGGTGGAGAGAGGGGAAGAGTGCAAGATGGCAGGTGATAGGTGAGACCAGGTGGGGTTAAGTTAGGTGGGTGAGAGAGGAGGAATGAAACAAGAAGCAGGAAGGTGATTGGTGGAAGAAAAGAATCTAATACGAGAGGACAGTGGACCATGGAGGAAAAGAAATGAGGAAGGGAACCAGAGAAAATGCTGGGCAAGTAAGGAGAGGGGGAGAGAGGGGTACCAGAATGGGGAATGGAGAAAGAGATGGCAAGGGGGGAGTAATTTCCAGAAGTTAGAGAAATCAATTATCATACCATCAGGTTGGAGGCTAGTTGGAGTAAGAGTTGAACATGGGAGTTGGGACGTTATGTTGCAAATAGTTTTGGTCACTCTGTTACAGAAAAGACTTGGTAAAACTAGAAAGATTGCAGAAAAAAAATACAAGGATGTTGCCAGGACTAGAGGGCCTGAGTTCTAGGAAGAGGTTGGACAGGCTAGGTTTTTATTCCTGGGAATTTAGGAGAATGAAAGGTGACCTTGTAGAGATGTTTAAAATGGTCAGAGACATAGATAAGGTGGATGGTAACAGTTTTTCCCCAGGGAAGGGGAGTCCAAAACAAGGGAGACAGGTTTAAGGGGAAGATTTGAAAGGGATCTGAGGGGAAACTTTAACATACAGAGGGTGGTGAGTAAATGGAATGAGCTGCCAGAGGTTGAGATGTTAATAGTATCAATTTTAGGTGGTGGGCAGGAGATGCATCTCTCCCAAGAGAGATGTAAGCCACTCCTTCCCTGGCTATTCTGCAGGTCACCCTTGGGCAAGGGGTAGCACCTGCTTAGCCCCTCGATCAGGGTCATGTGAGGCCATGGGAGCAGGTGGTGCATGGTCCTATGAGTAGCTGGTGCACATCACAATTCCTGGTTATGCAATCACTGACGCCAGGCGGACGATCTCTGAAGAGTATTAATAATGGCTGGGATCACCCGTCTTGTAAAGACACTGCTCAGAAGAAGGCAATGGCAGAAAAATTTGCCAAGAAATATCACGGTCAAAGACCATGATCACCCACGTCATACGACACAGCAGATGATGATGATGATGATGAGTATCATTAAAGAAACACTTGGACAGGTACATGAAGGGACAAGGTTTAGAGGGATATGGGCTGAATGTGGTAAATTGGGATGAACTGTGTGGGCACAGACTAGTTGGGCCAAAGGGCTTGTATCCATGCTGTATTGCTCCGTGACTATTATCAAGCTGCCATTTCATCCTCTGCTGGTTCCGTGCCTTCATCCACCAATTCTTCACCTTCCTCATGTCCAGGAAGGATTGGAAGAAGCCCCTCTCCAGACCGCAGATCCTGCTGACTCCAACTCTGGTTCCAATGGCCCTGGATACCTCCAGATCACTATTCCTGTCGCCTCCCACTCAGACCTCAATTTGATCACCTGCCTCCACAACACGGATCTCACATCTTCATCCATGGATCCAACAGCCCTGGGTGCTTCCAGACTGGTGTCACAAATGTCACCAATCCCAGTTCCAATGACCCTGACGTCCTCAGACTACAAATTGTACAGTCTCTAGCTCTGGCTCCAGCCCAAACCTCAGCTGACAGTACCTCCAGTCGAAGACCTTCATCGTTGCTTCTGGGCCACTGGGCTCCCATTATCACAGCCTCCAGCCCCAGATCTCTCAGGCTCCACTGTCACCGCTTGGGTCCTCGGAGCCTCCATCCTCCTCCCACCCCACCTCATCTGAACATCCTAATTCCCCCCCCCCACCTCTAATGCCTCAAACTCTCCTCACTCCTTCAATCGCAGCTCTCACGTCTATTCTCTTCACCATTCCTCTCTGAGGTGGAAAGTGCTGTCCCATTTGCCCACACTTCAGTGATTTTGTGCTGTTGATCTCTTGTCCCATCGTCTCTGTCTCCTAGTCCAACTTCTTTGGCAAGGATTCCCCACCCTGCACCGATAACTCATTCTCCTGTCTTCAACCCTACTCACTCTTCTTGGGCACCCACTCTGATTCTCTGCTTGCCCTGGATTTTTTCATCTTGAATTGCCGTCAAGACGGTTGATGTTTCATCTTCAGCACTCCTCTCTCCCCCACAAACCTCTGAACACATTTCCATCCACACTTTCTGCACCAAACCTAACTTCACCATCATACCCACAGACAATGGAGGTGCTGTTGTCGTGTGGCAGACTGACCGCCCTATGTCAGACAGTAACTCCTAGACACTTCTTCTTACCTACCCTTTGAAGAGTCCCCCACTCTAGACTCTCAGAAAGCCGTCTCCGACACCATCGCTGATCTCATCAACTCTGGAGAATTCCTTTCCACTAATACCAAACTCATAGTTCCTCTATCCCATACTGCTTGCTTCTACCTCCTACTGAAGATCCACAACCCTGACTGTCTGGGTATGCCTATTGCCTCTACCTGCTCCTATCCTCATATCTGAACACCATTCCCTCCCCTTTGGTTCAGTCCCTTCCCACCTACATCTACTTCTCCTGGTCTCGATCTCCTCACCAACTCAATTCACTGGCCCTGACTGCCCCATATTCATCGTGGATGACCAGTTTCAATACACGTCTATCCCCCCATCTAGAAGGGCTTAAAGCTCTTTGCTTGTTTCTCAATGAAACAACCAGTCAGTTCCCCTCCACCACCACTCTCCTCCACCTGGTAGAACTGATCCTCACGCTCAAAAGTTTCTTCTTTCGCTCCTCCCATTTTTTTCAGACTCGAGAGATCGCCATGGACCCCAGACATGCCTGCCTCTTCGTTGGTATCTACAGCAATGCATATTCCAAGCCTTCACTTGAAATGACAGCTAACGTTGTTTTCACCTTCCTCCCCACCAAATCAACCTGCAAATTAATCTTTATGGAATCCTGCATGAGGACTCTCAAATTTCTTTGCACCTTGGTTTTTGAATTTTCACACCATTTAGAAAATAGTCTTTGCTTTTATTCCATCTACCAAAGTGTGTGACCATTCACTTCCCAACACTGTATTCCATCAGCCACCTCTTTACCCAGTCTCCAAATCTGTCTCCATTCTTCTGCAGCCTCTCTGATTCCTCAGCACTACCTGCCCCTCCATCTAGCTCTGTATTGTCCACAAACCTGGCCACAAAGCCATCAATTTCATCATCCAAATTGTTGACATACAGCGTAAAAAGCAATCCCCACACAGATTCCTGTGGAACACCACTGGTCATTGGCAACCATTTTAAAAAGGATCCCTTTTTCCCCACTCCTAGCCTCCTGCCAATCAGCCAATTCTGTATTCATGCAGAGGAGAATGGACAGACTGGTTTAACTGACAAGGGGACAGTAATTCCAGTAACCTCACATTACAACAGTGGTATGGAGAAGAGCACCTCTGAATGCTCAACACATTGAACTTCGAAGTGGCTGGGCTACAGCAGCAGAAGACCATGAACAAACACTCAATGGCTACTTTATTAAGTACAGGAGGTACACAATAAAGTGGTCACTGAGCATATATGGTGAAATTTGTTGTTTTGTAGCAGCAGTATAGGGCAAGATATTAAAAAAAATTGTAAGTTTCAATAATAAATATAAATAAATAAATAGTGCAAAAAGAACATGGGTTCATTGTCCAGTCAGAAATCTGGTGGTGGAGGGGATGAAGCTGTTCCTGAAAAGTTGAATGTTTGTCATTTTCAAGAACAGTTACAGTTCTTTCAAAAACCACAGACTATTACATGTATTATTATTGGAAAGTACCATGTAACAGAGACAGACCAACTCACTGTGTTTATTTGTTCAATTGCTGGGCTGTTGACCAGTACCTTTGCTTTCTCTCCAGCCACAGGCGAGATCCCGAAGGATTGTCAAGTGGCTAATGTTGTACTTCTATTTAAGGAGGGAGCAAAGGAAAATCCTGGGAACTATGGACCGGTGAGTCTCACCTCAGTTGTAGGGAATTGCTGGAGAAAATTCTTAGGGATAGGATATATGAGCATGGCCTAAGTAGGGAGAGCCAGCATAGCTGTGTGTGTGGCAAGTTGTGCTTTACCAACTTGATTGAGTTTTTTGACACAGTAACAAGAGAGATTGATGAGGGTAGGGCAGTGGATGTTGTCTACATGGATTTTAGTAAGGCGTTTGACAAAATCCTTCATGGGAGGCTAATCCAGAAGTTTAAGATGCATGGGATCTGCAACAAATTGGCCATTTGGATTCAGAACTCACTTGCAAATAGAAGACAGAGAGTAGTGGTTGAAGGGACTTTTTTGAGCTGGAGGTCTGTACTTAGTGGAAATCCACAGGGATCTGTAGCTGTTTGTGATGTATATTAAGAACCTGGATAAAAATGTAAGTTAGTAAATTTGCGGATGATGTCAAGATTGGTGGAGTGTGGATTGTGTAGAATTCTGCCAAAGAATACATCACAATATAGATCAGTTACAGATATAGGCTGAGAGATGGAGCTTAACCCAGATAAGTGTGAGAATGCAAGGGGACAGTACACTGTTAAGGGCAAGATCTTTAAGTGTTGCTGAGCAGGGTGATCTGTTAATCCAAGTTCATAGCTCCTTGAAAGTGGCTACACAGGTCAACAAGGTGGTTAAGAAGGCTTATGTAATGCTTGCCTTTATTAGTCGAGGTGTTGAGTTCAAAGGTCAGGAGGTTATGTTGCAATTTTATAAAACTCTGGTTAGACCTCACCTGGAGTATTGCATACAATTCTGGTCTCCCCGCTATAGGAAGGATGTTGAGGGTTCGGAGAGGGTGCAGGAGAGTTTTACCAGGATGCTGCCTGGTTTAGAAGGCATGTGCTATCACAAGAGGCTGCACAAACTTGGGTTGTTTTCTCTGGAGTGTCGGAGGCTGAGGGGAGATCTGATAGAGGCTTATGAGATTATGAGAGGCATAGATAGAGTGGACAGTAACTATCTGTTTCCCAGGGTTGAAATGTCTAATACCAGAGGGAGTGCATTGAAGATGAAGAGGGGGTTCAAGAAGGATGTGAGGGATAGGTTTTTTCACTCAGAGTCATAGATGCCTGGAATGTGCTGCTTGTTGTGTTGGTAGAGGCAAATACATTGGAGGCCTTTAAAAGATGTTTAGATTGGAACATGGTTGTAAGGAAGATGGAGGGATATGGATATGGTGTAGGTAGGAGGTTTGGTTGTTTTTTGCTGGTTTGGCACAACATTGTGGGTTGAATTGCCTGCTGCTATGCTGTACTGTTCTATTTTGTGTGTGTTGCTCGGATTTCCAGCATCTGCAGATTTTCTCTTGTTTGTACTGTAGATTGATGGTCCCTGGGTATTGTCAGCAAAAACAAGCCCGCAGCAGTCCACAGACAAACACAATCCAGTTCTCTGACTCTGAGGACTGGTTACTACATGACACCTCAGGGCCCAGCTCCAGTCACCAACTAATGGGCCGAACACTCACCCATCAGCTGAACCGCCTGCCTTCGAGGACCGGACCGGCCCTGCGCCGCGCCTCTAGCGCCCTCACAGTCTGGAGGCCGTGTCCGCGCCCACTCCGTGCCGAATCTGCGGCCGAGGGGCTCAGGTTTGCTTTGCGCGGGGTCGAAAGTGCAGAGGTGGGTATCGAAACGGGGTTCGATTTACCTGAGGCCAGGCTCCATGGCGGCGGTGGTGGTAGCGAGCGGCGGCACCAGGACCGGGACCCTCAACAAGGAGGAGAAATACGACCGGCAGCTGCGGTGAGCGGAGTTTAGGACAGGGTGTGGGGCTCGGGGGCCCGACCCCACGGTGTCCTAGAAATCAACCCCTGTACCCTGTTACCTTCTCTGTGATCTGTTGCGGAGCCTCTTGCCCTCTTTGTAATCCTGTTGTCCTGTCTGTTACCGCGTGTTGACCTCCGTACCTGTTCTGGACCCCTCTGTTAACACTATTCAAAGTTCCGAATCAGAATCTGGTTTAATATCACTGACATTTTTCTGAGACATGTCTGTGGTGTTAAATTTGCTGTTTGCAGCATATATATTTTTAACTGAAAATTACAGTAAGGTATACAGTAAGTAGTGCAAAAAGAGAGCAAAAATAATTAGGTTCATTGGGTTTCTGAATGGACAATGAACATGGGTTGGTGTGTCTTTAGGCTCCTGAACCACTTCCTTGATGGTAGCATTAGAAAAGGGTATGTCCTGGGTGATGGGAATTCTTAATGATGGCACGTTACGTCGATATTCCACAGATTCCACGACAGCAATACAAAATAACAATAGCAGTAGGTTTTATACTTCAGTGGATCACTAATTTATTCACATTCCACAAGCAGACATCTGCAGGTGGTGATGTTGATGCACTGAGGCTCATTCATCCCAGCTGCAAACCAGGGAAACCTGGTCCTTCCCTTTAGGAATGTCAGGGCCCTGTAAAGGAGAAGATTGTAAACCAATGAGAAAATGCAGTCAACATCAAGACAAAAGGTGCCAATGGGATCAGAGAAGGCAATAGGTTCAACAACAGGGGGAAGTGGGGTCAACAGTTCGGGGTAATAGATGAGCCAAGGAGCAGCAACCTACTGATTCTTTCTTCTACAGCTCCTTACCTTTCCCACCCGCCTGGCTTCACCTATCACCGTCTAGCTTGTCCTCTTTTTCTTCCCTCCACCTTTTTCTTCTTGAATCTTCCCCCTTCCTTTCCAGTGCTAATGAAGGGTTTTGACCTGAAACATCAACTGTTTATTCTTTTCCATAGATGCTGCCTGACCTCCTGAGTTCCCCTAGCATTTTGTGTGTGTTGCTACAGATTCATTTTTAAGGACTCTACAACTCATGTTCTCAGAATCAGGTTTATTATCACAGGCATGAGTTGGAAAATTTGTTAATTTAGCAGCAGCAGTTCAATGCAACACATAAATAAAGAAGAAAAAGTAAATAAGTAAATCAATTACAGTATGTGTATATTGAATAGATTAAAAATAGTGCAAATAACAGAAATAATATATTAAAAAAGTGAGGTAGTGTTCAAGGGTTCAAAGTCCATTTAGGAATCAGATGGCAGAGAGGAAGAAGCTGTTCCTGAATCACTGAGTGTGTGCCTTCAGGCTTCTGTATCTCCTACCTGATGGTAACAGTGAGAAAAGGGCATGCCCTGGGTGCTGGAGCTCCTTAATAATGGATGCTGCCTTTCTGAGACACCACTCCTTGAAGATGTCCTGGGTACTTTGTAGGCTAGTACCCAAGATGGAGCCGACTAAATTTACAACCCTCTGCAGCTTTATTCGGTTTCAATGCGGTACCCAACCTCCCCCCCCCAAATTTATTGACACAATTTGTCCTCTTTTGCATATTCAATGTTTGTCAGTCTTGGTTAAGTATAATTTTTCATAAACTCTATTGTATATTTATTTTTCTATAAATGTCTGCAAGAAAACGAATCTCTAGGAGGTATATATGTACTTTGATGATAACATTTACTTGATCTTTATGTTCCTGTTAGGTTGAAAGGAAAGATTAAAAGTTTGAGAGAACCATGGTTTTCAAGGGATATTGGAAACTTGGTTTGGAAAAAGAGAGATATCTACAATAAATACAGGCAGCATGGAGTAAGTGAGGTGCTTGAGGGATGTAAAGAATGTAAAAAGAATCTTAAGAAAGAAATTAGAAAAGCTAAAAGAAGATATGAGGTTGCTTTGGCAAGTAAGGTGAAAATAAATTCCAAGAGTTTCTACCATTATATTAATAGGAAAAGGATGATGAGGGATAAAATTGGTCCCTTAGAGAATCAGAGTGGGCAGCTATGTGTGGAGCCAAAAGAGATGGGGAAGATTCTGAACAATTTCTTTTCTTAGGTATTCACGAAGGAGAAGGATATTGAATTGTGTAAGATAAGGGAAACAAGTAGGGAAGTTATGGAAACTATGATGATTAAAGAAGAGGAAGTACTGGAGCTTTTAAGGAATATAAAGGTGGATAAGTCTCCAGGTCCAGACAGGATATTCCCTAGGACATTGAGGGAAGTTAGTGTGGAGATAGCAGGGGCTCTGACAGAAATATTTCAAATGTCATTAGAAACGGGGATGGTGCCGGAGGATTGGCGTATTGCTCATGTTGTTCCATTGTTTAAAAAGAGTTCTAAGACTAAACCTAACAATTATCGGCCTGTGAGTTTGATGTCAGTGATGGGTAAATTGATGGAAAGTATTCTTAGAGATGGTATATATAATAATCTGGATAGACAGGGTCTGATTAGGAACAGTCAACATGGATTTGTACGTGGAAGGTCATGTTTGACAAATCTTATTGAATTTTTCGAAGAGGTTACTAGGAAAGTTGATGAGGATAAAGCAGTGGATGTTGTCTATATGGACTTCAGTAAGGCCTTTGACAAGGTCCCACCTGGAAGGTTGGTTAGGAAGGTTCAATCGTTAGGTATTAATATTGAAGTAGTAAAATGGATTCAGCAGTGGCTGGATGGGAGACGCCAGAGAGTGGTGGTGGATAACTGTTTGTCAGATTGGAGGCCGGTGACTAGTGGTGTGCCTTAGGGATCTGCACTGGGTCCAGTGTTATTTGTCATATACATTAATGATCTGGATGATGGGGTGGTAAATTGGGTGAGTAACTATGCAGATTATACTGAGATAGGTGGAGTTGTGGATAATGAAGTAGGGTTTCAAAGCTTGCAGAGAGATTTAGGCCAGTTAGAAGAGTGGGCTGAAAGATGGCTGATGGAGTTTAATGCTGATAAATGTGAGGTGCTACACTTTGGTAGAACTAATCAAAATAGAACGTACATGTTAAAAGGTAGGGCATTGAAGAATGCAGTAGACCAGAGGGATCTAGGAATAATGGTGCATATTTCCCTGAAGGTGGAATCTCATGTGGATAGGGTGGTGAAGAAAGCTTTTGGTATGCTGGCCTTTATAAATCAGAGCATTGAGTATAGGAGTTGGGATGTAATGTTGAAATTGTACAAGGCATTGGTGAGGCCAAATTTGGAGTATTGTGTACAGTTTTGGTTACCGAATTATAGGAAAGATGTCAACAAACTAGAGAGAGTACAGAGAAGATTTACTAGAATGTTAACAACAGGAATTCTGCAGATGCTGGAAATTCAAGCAACACACATCAAAGTTGCTGGTGAACGCAGCAGGCCAGGCAGCATCTCTAGGAAGAGGTACAGTCGACGTTTCAGGGTCTCGGCCTGAAACGTCGACTATACCTCTTCCTAGAGATGCTGCCTGGCCTGCTGCGTTCACCAGCAACTTTGATGTGTCTTACTAGAATGTTACCTGGGTTTCATCACCTGAGTTACAGAGAAAGGTTGAACAAGTTGGGTTCTTTATTCTTTGGAACGTAGAAGTTTGAGGGGGGACTTGATAGAGGTGTTTAAAATTATGAGGGGGATAGATAAGAGTTAACGTGGATAGGCTTTTTCCATTGAGAGTGGGGGAGATTCAAACAAGAGGACATGAGTTGAGAGTGAAAGGGCAAAAGCTTAGAGGTCACATGAGTGGGAACTTATTTACTCAGAGAGTGGTAGCTGTGTGGAACGAGCTTCCAGCAGAAGTGGTTGAGGCAGGTTCAATGTTGTCATTTAAAGTTAAATTGGACAGCTATATGGACAGGAAAGGAATGGAGGGTTATGGGCTGAGTGCAGGTCGGTGGGACTAGGTGAGAGTAAGAGTTTGGCATGGACTAGAAAGGCTGAGATGGCCTGTTTCTGTGCTGTAATTGTTATATGGTTATAATTGCCTTCTCACAACATTCACCTTTGGATTACAAAAATCTCCCATTAATTAACCTGAGGATTGAACTGAACTTTCTTACCACACCATCGTAAGACTGTATCACTTACCACCTAAGCTTGAAGAAGTTTGAGGATTTATATATATTCAACTATATATGCATAACACCGTTAGCTCTTGATTTACCTGGTTTAAGTTACTATATGATGTAGTTACTAATAAAATAATGTTTTGTTAACAGCAAAACCAGACTCCAGGTGTGTTCTTTTGCTGCTGATACTTTTACAGGGTTGCATGTACATGACAGCACTCAGAGTATTATGTTCCGTGCTGATTCCATCATTGTAAGAAAGATTTGGAAGCTTCAGAGAAGGTGTAGACGAGATTTACCAGAATGCTGCCTGGATTAGAGAGCATGTCTTATGAGGAGCTGTTGAGCAATGCTTTTCTATTTGTTTGTCAATGATTCAGATAGTGGAATCGATGGCTTTGTTGCAAAGTTTGCGGAAGATACAAAAATAGGTGGGGGAGTGTAGGAGGTACTGAGGAAGCAATGTGATTGCAGCATGACCTAGACAAACTGGAAGAATGGGTGAAAAAAGTGGCAATGTTCAGAAATGTATGATAATGCATTTTGGTAAAAGGAACAATTGTGCAGACTATTATCCAAATGGGAAGAAAATTAAAACATCAGAGGTGCAAAGGGACTTCGGTGTTCTCGTGCAAGGCTCCCAGAAAGTTAATTCACAGGTTGAGTCTGTGGTAAAGAAGGCAAATGCAATGTTGGCATTTATTTCAAAGGGAGTAGAATATAAAAGCATGGAGATAATGCTGAGCCTTCATAAGACACTAGTTAGGCTGCACTTGGAGTATTGTTAATTTTCAGCCCCTTAGCTCAGAAAGGATGTATTGTCATTGGAGAGAGTCCAGAGGAGCTTCATGAAGATGATTCCGGGAATGAAGGGGTTAATGTACGAGGAGCATTTGGCAGCTTTGGGCCAGTATTCTGTGGAATGTAGAAGAATGCGTGAGGAATGTTGAAAGGACTAGATAGGGTGGATGTGGGGAAGATGTTCCCTATGGTTGGGGTATCCAGAAATAGAGACGCAGCCTCAAACTTGAAGGGCAACCTTTTAGAACCGAACTAAGGAGAAATTCTTTTAGCCAAAGAGTGGTGAATCTGTGGAATATTCCTCCGCAAACTGCAGTGGAGGCCAAGTCCGTAGGTATATTCAAAATGGAAGTTGATAGATTCCTGGTTGGTCAGGCATCGAGGGATATGGTGAGAGGGCAGATGTATGGGGTTGAATGGGATCTGGGATTAGTCATGATGGAATGGCAGAGTGGACTTGATGGGCTGAGTAGCCTAATTCTGTGCCTATGTGTTATGGTCTTTCTCTTTGGAGAGAAGGAGGATGAGAGGTGACTTGATGGGGGTATACAAGATGTTAAGAGGCAAAATAGAGAGGACAGTCAGAGACTTTTTTCCCAGTGTGGTAATGCTAATACCAGGGTAACATCCTTTTTAAGTTATTGGAGGAAAGTTTATGAGAGATGTCAGAGGTAAGTTTTTACACAGAGTGGCAAGTGCCGAGAGTACACTGCAGGGGTGGTGGTAGAGGCTGATACAATAGGGACATGTAAACGTCTGTTAGATAGGCAGATGGATGAAAACAAAATAGAGTGTATGGTTTGTGTCTGAGCGAAAGATTAGATTGATCATGGAGTATAAGTCGGCACAACATTGTGGGCTGAGAGCCTAGACTGTGCTATACAGACCACCAAGCTGTAGGTACCTGTACCATTGCTCAGACTGACATCAACACAAACTAATATTTCTTTATGTTAACTTGCTCAACTCCTGTAGAAAATGATCTTCCTTTGGCTTCCTGTTTGCAAGGCCTCAGTCTTGGTAGTGTTTGCCGATCACACTCAATGACCATGTTCCCCTCCCTGGGCCTGTGATTTTTCTACTGCTTCTGAGCTCCTTCAGGTACATTTTGATTTGATCTTCTGCTGTGGCTGCTAAGGCTTTGACTTCATTGTTGAAGCCTTAAGTTGTACAATTTCCACTTATCAGATCCTTAAACTCTGTGTTAGTAACCAAAATATTGAACAACTAATAACTTTCTTTGAAGTTCTCTCAAATTGTCTTTGATAATCCCCATGGAACATTTTACTGTCAAAGTTCAAAGTAAATTTTTTATCAGTAGTTTGTTACCATGAACTACCCTGAGATTCATTTTCTTGCAGAGTAGAACAAATAAATAATCAAATTCAAATCAAATCAAGCTCGAGTTTAATTATCATTCAACCATTCATGAATATAGCTGGACGAAACAGCGTTCTCCTGGCGCCAATGTGCAAAACGTACACAGCAGATTCAAAATAGTGAGGAAAAAACATCCGCAAAAAAAAACACATATGTAGCCTAAGACCATGAACAAGGTGTCTCACAAGTTGATAGTTCAGTTCCCGACAATGTGCAGGCGTGCGCAATCCATCCTGCCGTTCCACCAGTCAAACACTGGAGAGCAGTACCGATGGGAGAGGCCAGCCTCCCACTGTGCATTGATGCCACACTGCACCGCCTTCGGCGTCTCCTCACTTGCACTGCAGCAACAGGCAAGCCCAGGGCTTGAGGCCTGGTCCTCGCTACACCTGAGGTATGCAGTATTCCTGCCGCCTGTCGCATCACCAGACAAGAGAAACAGGCCTGCGGCATCTTACGTTATCAATGTCCAACACGGTCTTGCGATCGCCAGAGAAACGTTCAAGACAGTCGCCCACGGTTACACTGCACGCCGCCTTCATGCACCAACTCCAATGCCTTCGAGTAGCAGGCAGCTCCTCCAAACCCAATCCGGCTCCTCCAACAAATACAGTAGAATCAATGAAAAACTACACACGAAGATTGACAAAGTAGCAAGAAGTGAGCAGGGTTTAGATGATGGTGGTGGTGGGGGGGGGGGGTCCTTGATGAATGCTGCTTTCTTGTAGCAGCACTCCATGTAGGTGTGGTCACTGGTGGAGAGGGCTTTACCTTTGACAGACTGGGCTGTATGCACCGCTTTCTGCAGTGTATTATGTTCCTGGATATTGGTGTTTCCATACCAGGCGGTGATGCAACCAGTCAGGTTACCCTCTGCTGTGCACCTATAGAAAGTCAAACGTGCTGCATAAAAATATTTTAACCAAAGCCTTGAACTCCTTAGCATATCCTGAGCTGGTTGTAAACCTTTTAATTGCTTTTCAAGAGGGCATCGGAATGAGGGATTGGTCTTTGGTTAAAATAGACAGCGTGGTTTCACTTGATCGATAGACATTTATTGAACCTGTATGTTTGTGTTGGTGATTACCGGGTTGGTTAAGGATCTCTGCTTCAGTGAGCTTGGAAAACTGATGCCACTTCCTGCACTTTTTCCCTCCAGGCTGTGGGGTGATCATGGACAGGAGGCACTGGAAGCTGCACGAGTCTGCCTGATTAATGCCAGTGCCACCGGCACCGAAATCCTCAAGAACTTGGTGCTTCCCGGTAAGGTTGGACAACTTATACAAAAACAAAGATAATAATTAATGTTGAACCAGACTATTCACTGGCATTTCTGTCCACAGGAATCGGAGCTTTTACAATAGTGGACGGCAATATTGTTGCTGGAGAGGATGTTGGAAACAAGTGAGCCCTTAAACCTCAAGACTTAATTCTGTTGTGCATGGTTTGTTACTGTTCTTTCAGAATCAGTATCAGGTTTATTATCACTGACATACAGTATGTTGTGAAATTTGTTTTGCAGCAGCAGTAAAATACAATGAACTACATTAAGAAATATGCGTATATTAAAGAAATTCAATTAGTTGTGCGAAAAGAGAGCAAAAAATTAGTGAGGTAGTGTAGAAGGATTCATTGTCCAATCAGAAATACGATAGTGGAGGGGAAGAAGCTGCTCCTGACACATTGAGTGTGTGTATTTGGGCTCCTGTACCTCCTCCCTGAGGGTAATAACAAGAAGAGGGCATGTCCTGGGTGGTGGAAGTTCTTAATGATGGATGCTGCTTTTTTGAAGCACCGCCTTTTGAAATGTCCTCAATAGTGATGTCCACATGGAGCTAGCTGTGTTTGCAACTTTTTGTAGCTTTTTCTGATCCTGTGCATTGGAGCCTCCGTATCAGACGGTAATGCAGCCAGGTAAAAGAATCTTTGCCTGGAAGACATATGAAATCGTGTGGTGAAAGTGGAAACCACAGGGCCGATCAATCTTTGGGTCGAGGCAGTGGCCTTTGGCAAGCTGCTGTCGGCGGCCCATGTCTCAATAGGGGTGATGGGCTTAAGTAGAATTAGCCAAATCAGATTCAGATTTATTTATCACATGTACATCAAAACATACAGTGAAGTACATTATTTGCATTAACAATTAACACACCTAGGGATTGGCTAAACATGGCAGATTCACAGCATGTCCCCCATTCCTGATACTATCTTTTTAGTTGCAGAGTTATAGTTGTATTTAGATTCCCTGGAGACCATAATAGGAGTGGAACTCTGGATAGTTAGGCGAAGCGTGTGTCCAGGACTTTAACTGCAATGCTGCAAAAGGGCTCTGGTTTAGGCAGATGACTTTGGCTCAGATTCCTGTCCACTCTGTCCTAGCACAAGGTGGGATAATCTTAAGATCCTCAAGTGGCAGAAGAGAATGCGGAATTGTCTTTGGAGATGATATGATGGAGGTTAAGCAGTACCCTTGCTTAATTAGGTTGCTCCATGCTCACCAGTAGAAATGAACAAATTTTGTTGGAAGATCATCATTCACTGAACTGGTTGGTCTGTCAGTAAGGTCAGCAACATTAACAGTTGTGAGGAAGATTGATCCCTGGTGAACACTCACAATGCGCTGGAGGAACTCAGCAGGTCAGTCAGCATCAGTTGAAAAGATTAGTCGACATTTTGGGCCGAAACCCTTCGTCAGGACTGAAGGAAGAACTTTGGGGAGGGTTTGAAGAATGCTGGTAGTTGAAAAAAACAGTAATTTGAAAGACAAAGGGGTGGGGGAGGGGAAGCAGGGAGGTGATTGGCAGGAGAACAATGCGCAGTAGTAGAAGGAGGCGAAACTATGAGGGAGGTGATGTGAAATAGGGATAGAGGAAGGGAGGGGGAGGGAATTACTGGAAGTTGGAGAATTCTATGTTCATACCAAGGGGCTGGAGACTACCTAGACGGTATATGAGGTGTTGCTCCTCCAACCTGAGTTTAGCCTCATCATGGCAGTAGAGGAGGCCACGTATGGACATATCTGAATGGGAATGGGAAGCAGAGTTGAAGTGGGTGGCTACCGGGAGATCCTGTCTGTTGTGGCGGACGGAGCGGAGGTGCTCGACGAAGTGATCCCCCAATCTGCGTCGGGTTTCACCGATGTAGAGGAGGCCGCACCGGGAACACCGGATGCAATAGGTGACCCCAACAGATTCACAAGTGAAGTGTTGCCTCACCTGGAAGGACTGTTTGGGGCCCTGAATGGTGGCATGAGAGGAGGTGTAGGGACAGGTGTAGCACTTACGCTTACAGGGATAAGTGCCGGGTGGGAGATCAGTGGGGAGGGACGTGTGGATCAGGGAGTTGTGGAGGGATCGATCCCTGCGGAAAGTGGAGAGGGAAAGATGTGCTTAGTGGTAGGGTCCTGTTGAAGGTGGCGAAAGTTGCGGAGGATAATGTGCTGGATCCGGAGGCTGGTGGGGTGGTAGGTGAGGACAAGGGGAACTCTGTCCCTGTTGTGGTGGCGGGAAGATGGGGTGAGGGCTGAAGTGCGGGAAATGGAAGAGATGCGGGTGAGGGCATCATTGATCACCATAGAAGGGAAACCAGGATCCTTAAAGAAAGAGGACATTTGAGATGTCCTGGAACGGAAAGCCTCACCCTGGGAGCAGATGCGGCGGAGACGGAGGAACTGGGAATAGGGAATGGCATTTTTGCATGTGGCGGGGTGGGAAGAGGTATAGTCGAGGTAGTTATGAGTGTCAGTGGGCTTGTAGAAGATATCAGTGGACAGTCTGTCTCCAGAGATGGAGACCAAGACATCGAGAAAGGGGAGAGAAGTGTCAGAGATAGACCAAGTGAATTTGAGGGCTGGGTGGAAGTTTGAAGTAAAGTCGATGAAATTGACGAACTCAGCATGGGTGCAGGAAGCAGCACCAATGTAGTCGTCAATGTATCGAAGGAAAAGTTGGGGAGCAGTACCAGAATAGATTTGGAGCACAGACTGTTCCACATAACCAATGAAGAGGCAGGCATAGCTAGGTCCCGTGCGAGTTCCCATAGCTACACCCTTAGTCTGAAGAAAGTGGGAAGAGCCAAAAAAGTTATTAAGTGTGAGAACCAGTTCCGCCAACCGGAGGAGGGTAGTGGTGGTGGAGAACTGGTGAGGTCTATTATCCAGGAAGTAGCGGAGGGCTTTGAGGCCTTCTTAATGGGGAATGGAGGTGTATAGGGATTGGACATCCGTAGTGAAAATGAAGCAGATGGGACTGGGGAACTGGAAGTTATTTGAAGAGGTGGAGGGCATGGGATGTATCCTGGATGTAGGTGGGGAGGGACTGAACTATGGGTGACAAAATGGAGTCCAGGTAGGCAGATACAAGTTCGATTGGACAGGAGCAGGCAGAAACTATGGGTCTACTGGGACAGTCAGGCTTGTGGATCTTGGGGAGGAGGTAAAACCGAACGGTATGGGATGTGGGAATAATGAGTTTAGCGGCTGAGGATGGAAGGTCTCCGGAGTTGATAAGGGGGGTGATGGTGCGGGAGACAATGGTTTGATGTTTTTTGGTGGGGTTCTGTTCCAGGGGTAAGTAAGAGGAAGTGTCAGAGAGCTGCTGTTTGGCCTCAGTGAGGTAGAGGTCCGTCCGCCAGACTACTACGGCACCACCTTTGTCAGCAGGTTTGATGGTGAGGTTTGGATTAGTGCGGAGAGAGTGGAGGGCAGTGCATTCAGAGGGAGTGAGATTGGAACAGGAGAGAGGAGTGGTGAAGTTGAGACGGTTGATGTCTCGGCGACAGTTGGAGATGAAGAGATCGATTGCAGGTAGAATGCCCGGGCCGGGTGTCCAGGAGGAGGAGGAAGGTTGAAGACAGGAGAAGGGGTCATCAGTAGGGGGAGGGGAATCCTTGCCAAAGAAGTAGGCTCGGAGACGTAGGCGACGGAAGAAGAGTTCTGCGTCATGGCGGGCATGGAACTCACTGAGGTGTGGACGGAGGGGGACAGAAGTGAGGCCCTTGCTAAGGACAGAACGTTCTGCCTCAGAGAGGGGAAGGTCAGAGGGGATGGTGAAGACATGGCAATGGTTGGGGCTGGGGTTGGAGGAGGGTGAAGAGTGGGGGGTCTCAGGAGGGAGAGGGGGATTGGGATGTTCAGGGAGAGCGGGATTAGGGGAGGATGAGGAATCAGAGGAATGGATGGACGATGAGGGGTAGAGGGATGTTTGGGAGTCAATGGGAGGAAAGAGGGTAGTGGGGGAATAGGATATGATCCCTGGTGAGTAAATAAAGAAAGTCCAGAAAGATGGATCAAGATAAGGAAACGGAGAAGGCCCAGGGAGATGCAGACATCCCACCTCTCCTGGAAGTTCAGGGAGTCTCCTGCATATTGATAGCGGTTCCCTGATGCCTGGAAATTATATACGATATCCTGGAAATTAATTTTTTTGAGAGCGAGAGTGGGCGCGAGAGAGCGCGCCATGGCAGAGTGTTCCAAAAGAAAATATAAAACGTACTTCACCCCAGACTACACTAAAGTGTACCCCTGCCTAATAGGGGTCAAAAATAATGACAGTGTTGCTCACTGCACTGTTTGCAACAGTGACTTTTCTATTGCCCATGGTGGGTTAAATGACTGTGAAAGACATGTTGAGGTGAGTTTAACAGGTGTCATTCGTTCATTAGCATAGCTAATGTTATTTAAACTAACAACACACATAAAAGTTGCTGGTGAACGCAGCAGGCCAGGCAGCATCTCTAGGAAGAGGTGCAGTCGACGTTTCAGGCCGAGACCCTTCATCAGGACTAATTCAGTTGCTTGAATTTCCAGCATCTGCAGAATTCTTGTTGTTTGTTATTTAAACTAGCTGGCTAGCTGCTAAGGAGCTACTCTATTGCAGACATCCCACCTCTCCCGGAAGTTCCTGGAGTCTCCCGCAAATTGATGGTGCTACCTCCCTGAGATGAGTTTTTACAGGGTGGAATGTCTGGAGGTGGATCTAAGGCGAGGAAATAGAGAAGGGCCAGGGAAATGGATCCAAGATGGGGAAATGGAGAAGTCCCGGGGAGATGGATCAAGATGAGGAAATGCAGATGGCCCAGATCAGATTTGACCTTAAGTGCTTCATGGTAAATGGTATCTAAGCCTTCTTTGAGGTGTCAGGGTGCTGTTTACATCAGCACATTTGACAATGAAAGTGAAAAATGTGTTATGTATTTTATTGTTTCATTTTCTGTGTTTCTCTTGTAGTTTTTTCCTAACCAAGGACAGCATTGGAAAGGTAAATTCTCACGTATTTTCATGTTTTAAATTCAAAAAATTCACTTTTCTGAGCACTGTTGCTTACTGGTTTATTCCTTTATATTGTGTGGTTGCCCTTAGTAACATGGCTGAGGTTGGAAACCTGGGATGAGGTTGAGGCTAGGGCAAGCAGGAAATCCTTGAGCCAAAGGGTGGTGAATCTGTGGAATTCATTGCCACAGATGTCTGTGGAGGTCAAGTCATGGGTATATTTAAAGCGGATGTTGATAGGTTCTTGATAAGTCAGGGTGTTGAAGGTTATGGGGGAAAGGCAGGAGAATAGGGCTGAGAGGGATAAGAAATCAGCCACGAAGGGATGGTGAACCTGACTCAATGGGCCAAATAAGCCGAATTAGGGCCTGTAGCTTATGGTCGGAAGCTACTACAACCAAGGCTTCCTCTCATTTTGTTTACAGCTGCACAGACCACCGTTGCTCTGAGCAGGAAATTTTTACATAACCTGAAAACTGTGCAGCAGTTTAAATGTTTTTTTTTTGTAATATGCATACTGTGAATATTTAGAATGAAAACTGAAAAATTGCATACTTGTGATTTTATTCACTAATTGAAGGGTATAACGAAATACAGTACAATAAAGAAAATCTTTCACGTTTTGTAAACTTTCTCTAACTGCATCCAATTCCAGCTGCATGGCAACAATGGCTACGTGTGCAGGAGCATTTCAGTTATTGCGAGGTCACCCACCTGTGCCACTTAGAGAGAGCAGTGACTACATCTAAATACATCTAAATTGGTTGAGTCTAGTTAAGCCTGTACCTGGAGCTTTGCAGAGTTCTTCTCCTCACATTACTGAAGGAACCAAAAAACATATCAGAGGGGGTATATTGGCAGCACGTATAATAAGATTGGAATGACACAGTGAAGATTAGCATGGCTATTTTGCAGAGATGACATGCAAATTCGTGAAATATTCTATATTTTTTACTGAAAGCATTGGCTATGAATGTAAGAATGAAAAGGGCATTGCACATTTTTTTCCTTTTGTAAGTTATTTTTATTGTGAATAAAATTTATTTTATACAAATGAGGGTGTAAATGGGTCTGTTAGAAAGATGCCATAACTGACTGTTGTATAAATAAGGTTTCTCTAGAAAAGAGTTCTCAAGATAGAGGGCTTTAAGGTTTGATGGGGGAGCTGTAGAGAACATATTTTATCTTGCAGGTGAGACTAGAACTTGAGAGTGTAAGCATATATTTAAAGCGGGGGTTGATAGGTTTTTGATTAGTAAGGATGTTGAAGGTTATGGGGAAAAGAAAGAATGGGGTTGAGGGGGATAATAAATCAGCCATGTTAGAATGGCAGAATAGACTTGATGGGCTGAATGGCCTAATCCTGCTCCTATGTCTAATGATTATACAACAGTCACTGATAATCCATTGATCACTGAGGAAAAATTTCCCTCCTCAGAGAGAGGTGAAGATGTGGAACTTGTTCCCACAGGAAGTTGGGACAAGTAACATTGACGCAGTTACTGGAATTGAATTATTGTCACAAGTCCCAAGGTACAGCAAAAGGCTTGTCTTCAGATTCATTAATTTATCACATAAACATCAAAACATACAGTGATATTCTGACATTAGTTTGCACTAATAGCCAACACGATCTAAGGATGTGATGGAGGCCACCTGCAAATATCACCACATGTTCCACACCAACGTAGTATACCCATCATGTTTGTCAGAAAAACACAAAACACAACAAGCAACAAAACAACCACAGCAAAGCCAACCTCATTCCTTCCTCCCACCCACCCATTCACATGGACAGTCCTGAGCTCTAGGTTTCAGACATCGAGCTTTGACTGGCACACTGTTCATACAGATTAATTCATTACACAGTGCTTTGTGGTAATGCAAGGTGAACCAATTATGCAGAATAAAGTATATCAGCTACAGAGAAAGTGCAGTGCAGGTTAAAGAGCACAAGGAAGAAAGGAAAAGGCTGATACGTTGATGGGGTAGGAGGAGATGAGTTGGGCATAAGTAACTGCAGAAGCCTAAGAAGTATATTAACCTGCCTTAAATTCTTAAGGAAGCCAACTGTAAGAGGGCAAGTTTATACATTTCCAATTCTTTTCACTCTAGAACCGAGCACAAGCGGCCACAGAATTACTGCAGGAGCTGAATAGTGACGTCAGTGGAAACTCCGTGGATGAGGTGAACACAATACTAAATGACCTTGTTGTTGTTCCTTTCCGCGCGGTGTGGCAACATTGCCAGTCCTTTAGGCATTTGTTTGTTTTTTTTTAAGAGGCCAAGTTGCTAGCTTGACACTCAACCTAGCATGGATAGAAAGCGTGTAAGGAACTGCTGGATTTGAACCTGGGACCACTTGCCTCGAAGTATGGTCTGAATGCCACAACGCTGGCTGTATTACTGATGACACGATGATACTTTGTTATGAAATGTTGATATCACACAGTCCTTGGTATTGAAAACTTATTTCACAGTCAGTTTCTAGTTACTGATTCTATTCAGTTATTCCACACAATGCAGTAGATTCTAGTTCATTGGGGCAACTCTTAAGAGCAAAAACTAATTGAGAAAATAGCCAGAATTCTTTGTTATGCTGCTTCATTTGGACAGGAGACTATTGGCGACCAGTTTCTAACTAGCATCAGTCACCTGCACTTTTATGGCAGTTTGACACTAAGTCATGCTGAGAGTGAACGGTTTTTAAGCAGCTTTAGTTGAGTGTGTAGTGTTCAAATAGCAGTGATTTTTGTCACTGATAGTTGGTGAGAAATAAGCAGCAAGGCAATTCAGAACTGTTTTGCTGTCTGCGATTTCAAGCATTCAGGCCTGGAGGTGCCGGAAACGGCTGTAAGTGAAAATGAAACTATTTCAACGAGTTAAGAACTACAAGGAATTTGAAGGTATTGACAATTATTTTGAGTGTTACAATGAAACTGAAGATTTGGAGGATACAATCATTCAAAGCATTGTATGAAGGGAGTCCATATCTGCACTAGTCTGATTTTGTTTGTTTACAGTCAATCAAAAGAACATGACGGCATACACTGGATTAATTGCTTCATCAATAACTATTAGGAATTAATACAGTTTTATAGTACTGTAGTAGTATTGATAGTGTTCTAATTTCTGTATTTCATTTAAATACATAATTTGTTTTTCAGTTAAGCAAGTTTGCCTTTTTTTATACCGTTTTAACTACTTGAAACTTTGGCTAACTGGGGCAGCCACTTAATTGGGCCAAAATGCATTGGTCCCAATGTGTCGTAATTAACTGGAATTTGCTGTAAATTGTTTCCATTGCCCACAGAATTAGTAACTAGAAAACTGTGGTCAATAAAACCATGGAGGAGACAGGGCAGCAGAGCGACACAGCTGCTAGAGTTAATGGCTCACATCTCCAGTGACCTGAGGTCAGTCCTGACCTCCAGTGCCGTCTGTATCCCCTGTGACAACATGGATTTCTTCCAGACGCTTCAGTTTTCTGCCACACTCAAAAAATATTTGTAGATTGGTAGTTGATTGATCTCTGCAAATTGTCCTTGTGTGGTGGAGTGGCAGAATATGAGGTGTGTATGGGGGAGAATCTGATGAGAATGAAATGGGTTCGGGAATGATTAATGTAGATACAGGTGTTTGTGGGTAGACACAGATGCGGTGGGCTGGAAGGCCTGTTTCTCTGCTATTTCTCTCGACGACTCTACACAACAAGCTGATTTCAGAATCCAGTTTATTATCACTGGCTCCTATTTTGTGAAGTCTGTTGTTTTGCAGTTGCATTGCAGTGCAAATGCAAAATATTGTGATAAATTACAAAATAAACAGTGCAAAGGAAAAATATTGCTTATGGGTTCATGGTACCTGAAAGGATGGTGGAAGGTTCAAGAAGAACTTCCAGAAATGGGAATAATTAAGGGAAAGTATCAACAAAAAGAGATTCTGCAGATGTTGTAAATCCAGAGTAACACAACAGATCAGGCAGCATGTATGGAGGGGAATAAACGGTTGCTGAGTTTCCCCTAGGATTTTGTGTGTGTAATTATAGGAAAACAAAGTTTTATTGTCCTCTTGTGAGAAATGAAGAAATGGCCAAAGTAGGTCGCAATAATGGGCCAAATGGCCTCCTGTACTGTGAACATCTACTTCCCTCTGCTGCAAATGTTACTCAATCCATAATGTACAGTATGAGCAATTTGTTTTTATTCCAATTTATCATCACCGTCATTCTATACCATGTCGTATGACATGGGCAATCATGATCTTTCCATGACCATGATTGTTCTTGGCAAATGTTTCTATAGTAGTGGTTTGCCTTTACCTCCTTCTGGGTAGTGTCTTTATCAATACTCTTCAGCAATTGTTTGCCTGGCATCTGTGTTCACATAATCAGGACTTGTGATGAGTACCAGCTGCTCATACAACCAACCACCAGCTTCACTTGACCCTGATCTGGGGGCTAAGCAAGGGCAACACCTTGCCATGGCTGACTTACAGGCTGGCGGAGGAAAGGAGTGCCTTATACCTGCTTTGGTAGAGACATATCTCTACCCCGCCTCCGATGGAGATTTTGGTTCACCTAGTTTGTCTGGATTAAGGGATGACGCTGGCAAAGTAGAAGTTGTACCCAACCATTCATTGCTCTTAGTCCAGTAAAAAGTCAGTTCATATGTGGGACTGGAGTCACAGAGGCCAACAAGGCAAGAATGACATGTTAACTTTCCTGAAGGGCCATCAGAGTTTGTACACCGCTGTTGGTTCCATGAAGGGTGGGAGAATGTGAGATTTGCAGTTAAAGTGATATGTTCTTTGTGTTTAATTTTGTGGGGCGGCATGGTAGTGTAGCTGTTAGTGTAATGCTGTCATAATGCCAGTGACCCGGGTTCAAAAGGTATGATTTGCGGAGGGCTATTCCAAGGGTGAAGAGACAATTTAGAATGAGGTTGGAGGCGATATCAGATGCATGGCAACTCTGGCAGGATCTGCAAGACATTACTTCCCACAAAGAGAAACCCAATAGTATGAATGGCAGTGAGGCATTGAACTCAATGCCTTCTATGCACTCTTTGAAAGGGAGAACACAACTACAGCTTTGAAGATCCCTGCTGCACTTCATGACCCTGTGATCACTGTCTCAGAGGCCAAGGTTAGACTGTCTTTAAAGAGAGTGAACCCTCGCAAGGCAGAAAGTCCTGATGGAGTATCTGGTAAGGCTCTCAAAACCTGCGCCAACCAACTAATGGGAGTATTCAAGGTCATTTCAACCTCTCACTGCTATGGGCAGAAGTTCCCACTTGCTTCAAAAAAGCAACAATTATACCAGTGCCTAAGAAGAATAATGTGGGCTGCTTTAATGACTATCGCCCGGTAGCACTCACATGGACAGTGATTAGATGCTTTGAGAGGTTGGTTATGACTAGACTGAACTCCTGCCTCAACAGGGACCTGGACCCATTGCAATTTGCCTATCGCCACAATAGGTCAATGGCAGACACAATCTCAATGGCTCTCCACACGGCTTTAGATCACCTAGACAACACAAACACCCACGTCAGGATGCTGTTCATCGACTATAGCTCAGCATTTAATACCATCATTCCCACAATCCTGGCTGAGAAGTTGCAGAACCTGGGCCTTTGTACCTCGCTCTGCAATTGGATTCTCGACTTCCTAACCGGAAGACCACAGTCTGTGCGGATTGGTGATAACAGATCCTCCTCGTTGACGATCAACACTGGCACACCTCTGGGGTGTGTGTTTAAGCCCACTGCTCTACTCTCTGTATACAAATGACTATGTGGCTAGGCATAGCTCAAATACCATCTACAAATTTGCTGACGATACAACCATTGTTGGTAGAATTTCAGGTGGTGACGAGAGGGCGTACAGGAGTGAGATATGCCAACTAGTGGAGTGGTGCCACAGCATCAACCTGGCACTCAATGTCAGTAAGATGAAGGAGCTGATTATGGACTTCAGGAAGGATAAGATGAAGGAGCACATACCAATCCTCATGGAGGGATCAGAAGTGGAGAGAGTGAGCAGCTTCAAGTTCCTGGGTGTCAAGATCTCTGAGGATCTTACCTGGTCCCAACATATTGATGTAGTCATAAAGAAGGCAAGACAGTGGCTATACTTTATTAGGAGTTTGAGGCGATTTGGCATGTCAACAAATACACTCAAACACTTCTATAGATGTACTGTGGAGAGCATTCTGACAGGCTACATCACTGTCTGGTGTGGAGCGGCTACTGCACAGGACTGAAAAAAGCTGCAGAAGGTTGTAAATCTAGTCAGCTCCATCTTGGGTACTAGCTTGCAAAGTACCCAGGACATCTTTAGGGAGCGGTGTCTCAGAAAGGCAGCGTCCATTATTAAGGACCTCCAGCACCCAGGGAATGCCCTTTTCTCACTGTTACCATCAGGTAGGAGATACAGAAGCCTGAAGGCACACACTCAGCAATTCAGGAACAGCTTCTTCCTCTCTGCCATCCAATTCCTAAATGGACACTACCTCACTTTTTTTTAATATACAGTATTTCTGTTTTTGCACAATTTTTAAAATCTATTCAATATTTGTCATTGATTTACTTGTTT
Source organism: Mobula birostris (assembly GCF_030028105.1). Lineage (NCBI taxonomy): Eukaryota > Metazoa > Chordata > Chondrichthyes > Myliobatiformes > Myliobatidae > Mobula > Mobula birostris. The sequence continues at coordinate 79,768,963 of NC_092384.1, read as the reverse complement.
ATTATTGTTTTATTTTATTTCTTACTATTATTTATTTTTCTCTCTGCTAGATTAGATTAGATTATGAGGACACACAGTCCTCTTTTATTGTTATTTAGTAATGTATGCATTAAGAAATGATATAATATTCCTCCGGTGTGATATCACAGAAACACAGGACAGACCAAGACTGAAAAACTAACAAAAACCACATCATTATAACATATAATTACAACAGTGCAACAATACCATAACTTGATGAAGAACAGGCCATGGCACAGTAAAACTGCTTCACAGTATTGAACTGCTGCTGCTAAGTTAACAAATTTCACGTCACATGCCAGTGATAATAAACCTGATTCTGATTCTGTCTGTAAGGAGTTTGTACATTCTTTCCATGACCGCATGAGTTTCCCACATGAAAGGGTTTAAGAACACAGTCCTGGAGAGAGCCTGAGAAGCTGACTTACTCCCTGTGCTCATTTTCAGAGTGTAGAGCAGCTGCTTGAAAATGATCCCACATTCTTCCATGGATTCAGTATCGTTATCGCCACTCAACTCCCAGAGAGGTAAGCAACTCCTACTTCCTCCTCCCTCCATTCCCCACTCTGGCATCTTACTTCCTCCAGTCATCTGATACAATGCCAGAATCTACAAAGATCATTGTTAATGCCTCCGCAATCTCTCCAGCTACTTCCTTCAGAACCCAAGGGTGCATCCCATCAAGTCCAGGAGATTAATCCACCCTCAGACCATTAAGCTTCCTGAGTGCCTTCTCAGTCATGATTTTCACTGCAAATACTTCACTGCCTTGACACTCTTGAATGTCCAGTATACTACAGATGTCTTCCACTGTGAAGACTGATGCAAAATATGCATTCAGTTCCTCTGCCATCTCTGCGTCTCTCATTACAATATCTCTAGCGTCATTTTCTATTGGTCCTATATCTACCCTCAACCCTCTTTTACCCTTTATATATTTAAAAAAGCTTTTAGTATCTTGTTTGATATTAGTCACCAGCTTCCTTTCATAAGTCATCTCTTCCTTCCTAATGACCTTCTTAATTTCCTCCTGCAAGTTTTTAAAAGCTTCCCAATCCTCTATCTTCCCACTAGCTCTGGCTTCCTTGTATGCCCTCTCTTTTGCTTTTACTTTGGCTCTGACTTCACTTGTCAGCCACGGTGATGTCCTTCTTCCATTTGAAAATTTCTTCTTATTTGGAATATATCTGTCTTGCACTTCCCTCATTTTTCGCACAAACTCTAGCCATTGCTGCTCTGCTGTCCTTCCTGCTAGTGTCCCTTTCCAGTCAACCTTGGCTAGTTCCCCTCTCATGCAATTGTAATTTCCTTTATTTCACTGAAATACCGACACATTGGAATTTAGTTTCTCCTTCTCAAATTACAAAGTGAACTCAGTCATATTGTGATCAGTGTTCCCTAAGGGTTCCTTAACCTTAAGCTCTCTTATCACCTCCAGATCATTGCACAGCAGCCAGTCCAGCGCAGCTGATCCCCAGGTGGGCTCAACAACAAACTGTTCTAAACAGCTATCCCTTAGACATTCTACAAAATCTCTCTCTTGAGGTCTAGTACTGGCCTGGTTTTCTCAATCCACTTTCATGTTAAAATCCCCAATGATTATCATGACATTGCCCTTCTGACTTGCCGTTTCTATCTCCTGCTGTAATTTGTAATCCACATCCTGGCTGCTGTTTGGAGGTACTTTTACCCCTGCCATTTCTTAACTCAACCCATAAAGACTCTACACCTTCAGATCCTATGTCATTCCTTTCTAATGACTTAATATTACTTCTTGTACACAGGGCCACACCACTCCTTCTGCCTACTAACCTATCTTTACGATGCACTGTATATCCTTGGACGTTCAGCTCCCAGTGGCAGCCATCCTTCAGCCAAGTTTCAGAGGTGGCCACAACATCATATTTGCCGATATGTAGCTGAATTTCAAGATCGTCCATTTTATTTCTTGTGCTGCATACATTCAAGTACAACACTTTCAGTATTTGTTGCTTTCTTTTTTAACTGCACCACGCCTCTACTGCCCTGTAACTCATTCCACTGACTGTGATTAAGCCTCATCTCCTGCCTTTTCTTTCTATCGTCTCTATTCCACACTATCTTTGTTTTATTTCTGTTTTCCCCTTCCTCAGCCCTATCACTCTGGTTCCATCCTCCTGCCAAATTAATTTAACCCTCCCTAACAGCTGTATTAAACCTGCCTGCTAGGATATTGGACCCCTTTGGGTTCAGATGTAACCCGTCCTTTTTGTACCAGTCATACCTCCTCCAGAAGTGCACCAATGATCCAGCAACCCGAAACCCTGCCCCCTACACCAGTCTCTCAACCACGAATTAATATGCCTGATCATGCTATTCTGTGCTCGTTAGCATGTGGCACAGGCAGCAATCCTGAGATTACTACCCTGGAGGTCCTGCTTTTCAGCTTCCTACCCAACTCCCTGAATTCTCTCTTCAGGACCTCCTCCCTTTTTGTGCCTATGTTATTGGTATCAACGTGTACGAAGACTTCTGGCTGTTCACCCTCTCCCTTCAGGATACTCTGCACCTGATCCGAGACATCCCGTACCCTGGCACCTGGGAGGCAACGCAGCATGCGGGTATCTCTATCAGGCTGACAGAACCTCCTGTTTGTTTCCCTCACTGTGGAATCCCCTACGACTACCGCATTTCTCCTCTTCCTCTCTCCCTTCTGCGCCAGAGAGCCAATCGCCGTGGTTATCCTCTGTCAGGTCACCCCCCTCAACAGCATCCAAAATGAGATAACAATTACTGAAGGATGTGGTCACAGGGGTGCTCTCTACTATCTGAGCTCTTCCCATCCCTTCCCTGACTGTCACCCACTTATCTAACTCCTGTGTAATTAAAATGAAAACTTGCTCCTCCCATATCTCCTTTGAACTTCTCCCTCTCACCTTGCATGTTTGCCCTCTAGTATTTGGTACAAAATAAGCTTCCATCCATCTATTTTATATACGTCTCTCATAATCTTATAAACTTCTGTCTGGTCTCCCCTCCACCTCTGTTGCTCCAGAGAAAACAAACATATTTGTCCAACCTCTCCTTATAGTACATTCCCTCCAATTCAAGTGGCAGCCTGGTAAACGTACACTCTCTCCAGACACTCCATGCGCTGTACGTGGTGCTGTTAACTGTTTGGTAACGTCCTACTCATTCTATTTGTTTGCTAACACTAGTTCGTTGCTGCATTTGTCGAATGTTCTTTGGGCTGCTGATGTTCCACTGCTGGTGTGTAGGACATACGGTCTGGTCGGCTACATGAGACTGGCTGTGAAGGAGCACCCAGGTCAGTACCTAAAGCATCATTCTACTTCTCAGTCATTGTGACCAAATCTCCCGAGGCACTTCTAATTTGTGCTATGTAACCGGCAACAATGAATATTAATCGAGACAGGTTTTATAAAAACAACCAAACATTTATTAAACACGTATAAACGATAAAGGGAAAAAAAACAAAGGAAAACTTTAACCGGAGGTTAAACAAGTACGCAGCCGTTCATCAACTCGGCTCAGCTCTGGCTCTTAAAGCGTTAAATGCGAAAACAGTTCTTAAGGCGATACAGTCAGATACAGTTCTTAAAGTGATAACTTCAAAAGTCCAACAGTTTTACGCATTCAATTGGGAGAGACTTCTCTGGAGAAAGAGTTCTTCACCGACGCACCTTTACTGCCGGTTCTGTCCACAGGATTCCCGATGCCGAAAATAAACAGTTTAAATCGACTGACCTTAAATTCCTTTTAGAGAGGGAGAGCCTTTGCATGAACTCATTGCTCTTTTACAAGAGTTCTCAATGCAGCTTCTCTTCATCGAAAACTCAATAAGGTCGATCGTTTATTAAACTGCCCGAACGATGCCGACTTCTCTCAATCCTTCACTTTGATGAATTCTTCACTCTCCCTTCAAAACTGTCGGAATTGAATAAATTGGCACTTCCAGCCACAAATTCCCAGTCCAAGTAATATGGAATCTTTCAACAGAACGTTTTAAAAATGAAACTGCGTCACAAAAACAAACGCAACAGAAACGGAGGCACAACATGTTCTACCTGGAAATCTACAAACTCAAAAATCCACTGCGTCACCTGAGTCGACCCTTATATAGTCACGGGGCACATGTCATCACGTGACCTCACATCGGCGGGAAAATCACATCAGGTGACCTCCAAAAGACCATTACAGCATTCTCACAAAAAAAACATCTCCTTGAGCATGTAACACCTCCCTCCAAAAAAAAAAAAATTTTGGTCTCTTGAAGAATAAAAATTTAACAATTTATACAAAAAAAATACAAAGGTATAAAATTTACAAAATACACAATATATACAATCTTATCTTTCAGCCCTTTACAAACTAATGTACAGTAGAAGTGTTACAAATGATAAAACATCACTCAATAAAAACAGATTTTCTTTGTACATTTAACATCTAGACAGTCAGCGATCACATTATCTTTACCCTTGATATGAGTGATCAAAATATTATACTCCTGTAACATTAAGCTCCAATTTAATAATCTTCTATTTTTGTTTTTCATCTTACTTAAAAACGCCAATGGATTGTGATCGGTATGAACTGTGAGTGGTTTATGCGTAGAACTAACATATACTTCAAAATGTTGCAAAGCTAAAACAAGGGATAACAATTCTTTTTCTATTGTTGAATAATTTCTTTGATGAGCATTAAATTTCTTAGAAGAATAAGCTACCGGACGATCAACTTCATCACCATCATCTTTTTGAAGCAACACTGCTCCTGCAGCTTCATCACTAGCATCTACAGCTAACGAAAATGGCTTTTCAAAGTCAGGAGATTTAAGTACAGGTTGACTACATATTATAGCTTTCAATTTATCAAATGCCTCCTGACAAGACTCTGTCCAAATAAACTTCTCATTTTTCTTCAAGAGATTAGTTAATGGAAGAGCAATGTTTGCAAAATCCTTACAAAATTTTCTGTAATATCCCACCATAACCAAGAATCTTCTGAGGGTTTTTCTACCAGTGGGAGTGGGTACTTCCAAAGTTGCCTGAACTTTTGCTTGAACAGGTGCTAATTTCCCCTGACCCACAACATAACCAAGGTAAGTTACTGTGGCATGACCAAATTCACTTTTGGATAAGTTAATAGTTAAATTAGCTTTTGAAAGTCTCTCAAATAATTTCTCCACCGCCGCAATATGTGCTTTCCATGTGTTATTCCCTGTAACCAGATCATCAGTATAGGCATCCGTATCTTTTAATCCCTGAATCACGCCATTAATCATCCTCTGAAAAGTACTTGGTGTATTCTTCATCCCAAATGGAAGAACATTATATTCATATAACCCAGATGGGGTTACAAATGCTGAAATCTCTCTACCTATATCCGTCAATGGAACACACCAATAACCTTTTAACAAATCAATTTTTTTAAGGAATTTGGCCTGTCCAACTTTATCCACACAATCATCTACCCTAGGGATTGGATATGCATCGGTCTTTGTCACAACATTCACCTTCCTATAATCCGTACAAAACCTAATACTATCGTCTGGCTTAGGCACCATAAACACACGGTGAACTCCAATTCGAATTAGAATGTCTAATAATATCATTTTCTAACATGTACTTAATTTCCTGTTCAGCAAGTTCACATTTTTCTCTGTTCATCCGATATGGATGTTGTTTTATGGGTTTTGCATCTCCCACATCTACATCATGTGTAGCTACGGTGGTTCTTCTAGGGACGTCTGGAAATAAATCTCTGTACTTAAAAATTAACCGTTTCATCTGCTATCTCTGTTCCGGCTGTAAATGAGCTAATTTTTCATCAATGTTTTCCAGAATTTTTGAATTTGGCAACCTGGCTGAAATAATGTTGAGTTTAAAATGAGTTTCCTCTAGTAAGTTTTCAGCAAGATCAGCCTCATTATTAATCACAGTCATATTAGCAACTTCTCTTTCATAATAAGGTTTTATCATATTTATATGACACAACTGTGTTGTCCTTCTCCTATCTGGAAGAGCTTGTTCTTTTAATTTAACTATCTCAGGATCCCTACCCTGCTCTGCTATCATCTCCTTCTGAGATAAAGACAAATCTTCCTGATCAGACTTACCATCAAAATCCTGATCAAATAATGTAGGTAAGAAAGTTTCTGATACATCCTCAAAATTTGAATCTTGATTTGAACTGTCATGGGTAACAACCACATCCTTTACATCCGTCTTTTTAGCCATAGCCCTTGTTACAACACAGGAAGAATCTGTTTTAGAATCCCTCTGTGGTTCCTCAGAATTTGAATTTATTGTCAAATGCACTTCAGGAAAAATTTGTCCACCTGCTAAATCATTCCCTAACAAAAGAGAAACATCATTCACAGGTAAACTAGATTGTAGTCCTACTTTAACAACCCCTGTAACTAATCCTGACCTTAAATTTACTCTATGTAAATGTACTGGCATAAGGGCACTCCCTACTCCTCTTATATAATTTTCCTCACCAGTGTCAGACTCATCAGTAAACCTTAACACACTACCTAATATTAGTGATTGTGAAGCTCCAGTATCTCTAAGTATCCTTATCGGTACTGCATTGGATTCTTCTTTCAAGGATACAAATCCTTCTGTTATAAAAGCCTCATATCCCTTCTTAACTTGGTCAGACTCTGATACATCTTCATTAATATTTTCTAAACCCTGTAGCTTTACAGGTTTTCCAATATGCCGCACACAAGCATCTGGGGCCACTTCTTTCTCTTTCCGTTTCAATCGGAAGCAGTTAGCCACTACATGTCTAGCTTTCTTACAATAATTACAAATAATACCAAAATGTCTTTCCTTCACATGTCTCCCTTCATCCTTACTTTTCTCACTCACTTCAAATTTAAATTCTGATTTACCTTGACTCTCCTTTTAAAAAATTTACCTGGAGAAAATTTATTCTTGTGAATTAAAACATACTCATCAGCCAATTTAGCAATCTCCTGCAATGTAGCAGTGTCCCATTCATTTAAGTATGTTCTCACTTCAACAGGAATGCTTCTTTTAAAATCCTCCTGCAAAATCAGCTCTTTCAATTTATTATACTCCCTATTCACATTTTTAGAGGAAACCCATCTCTCAAAACACACAGATTTTTCATAGGCAAATTCCACATAAGTTTTTTCCACCGATTTGTTTAAACTTCTAAATCTTTCTCTATACGCTTCTGGAACGATCTCGTATGCTTTTAATATATTCTCTTTAATAATATCATAATCCAGTGCTTGCTCAGCATTTAAAGCTGTATAAACTTGTTGTGCCTTGCCTTTAATTACACTTTGTAACATCACTGGCCATTGGTCCTTCGGCCACTTGAAACTCAGAGCAACTGTTTCAAAATGCTGAAAATATGCATCCACATCAGTTTCATTAAATGGAGGAGCCAAAGCAACCTCACGACTAGCAATAAATTGTTTTGTAGAACCAGAAGACTGATTCCCAGACCTTATTTTCTCCATCTCTAGCTCAAATTTCCTCTGGTTTTCAGCTTCTCTTTCTCTCATTTCCACTTTAAATCTTTCAAACTTTAATTGTTCAAGATGCAACTGCATTTCCAGATTACTTAGTGGAAACTTATCTAACACCTCCTCCTCAAAATATTCCAAATTAATATGTTCAGCAATTTTCCTTTGTATGAAAACCTTGGTAGAATTTCTCATAATTCCTTTAATATCCAGCTTCTTAGCAATCTCCAATACCACAGGTTTTCTCGCATTCTCTAAAAATTCCGAGTCAGGTGTTTTCAAAAACTCGTCAATATCCATTGTTGCCAAATACAACACACACACACCAATCAAACCAAAAAAAATCGGGTATTCCCTTTTACCAAATCAAAATGGCAACTACCAGCACTTAAACTCAAAATCGGAACATATCACGGCCGAACCCCCACAAAATTATGTTACGTATCTGGCAGCAATGAATATTAATCGAGACAGGTTTTATAAAAACAACTAAACATTTATTAAACGCGTATAAATGATAAGGAAAAATAACGAAAACTTTAACCGGAGGTTAAACAAGTACGCAGCCGTTCATCAACTCCACTCGGCTCTGGCTCTTAAAGCGTTAAATGCGAAAACAGTTCTTAAGGCGATACAGTCAGATACAGTTCTTAAAGTGATAACTTCAAAAGTCCAACAGTTTTACGCATTCAATTGGGAGAGACTTCTCTGGAGAACGATTTCTTCACCGACGCACCTTTACTGCCGGTTCTGTCCACAGGATTCCCGATGCCGAAAATAAACAGTTTAAATCGACTGACCTTAGATTCCTTTTAGAGAGAGAGAGCCTTTGCATGAACTTATTGCTCTTTTACAAGAGTTATCTCAATGCAGCTTCTCTTCAACGAAGACTCAATAAGGTCAATCCTTTATTAAACTGCCCAAACGATGCTGACTTCTTTCGATCCTTCACTTCGATGAATTCTTCAGTCTCCCTTCAAAACTGTCGGAATTGAGTAAATTGGCACTTCCAGCCACAAATTCCCAGTCCAGGTAATATGGAATCTTTCAACAGAACGTTTTAAAAATGAAACTGCGTCACAAAAACAAACGCAACAGAAACGGAGGCACAACACGTTCTACCTGGAAATCTACAAACTCAAAAATCCACTGCGTCACCTGAGTCGACCCTTATATAGTCACGGGGCACATGTCATCACGTGATCTCACATCGGTGGGAAAATCACATCAGGTGACCTCCAAAAGACCATTACAGCATTCTCACAAAAAAAAACAGATCTCCTTGAGCATGTAACATTTGTGTTGTGGAAAATGTATTGACTGGCTGCATAATGGGAACATCAATGCCTTTGAATGGAAAATCCTACAAAAGTTAGTGGATTCAGCCCAGTATGTAATGGGTAAAGCTTTCCCAATCATTGAGCACATCTACATGAACCGCTGTTGTAGGAAAGCAGCATCTATCATCAAAGATGCTCACCACCCTGGCCGTGCTCTTGTCCCACTGCTGCTATCAGGCGGAAGGACCTGCACCACTAGGTTCAAGAACTGTTACAACCCCACAACCATCAAGCTCTTGAACAAAAGAGAATAATTACACTCAGTCCTGATGAAGGGTCGCAACTTGAAATGGTGACTGTTTACTGTTCCATAGATGCTGCTTGGCCTGCTGAGTTCCTCCAGCATTTTGTGTGTGTTACTTTGGTTTCCAGCATCTGCAGATTTTCTCTTGTTTATTGTTCACTGATTTATTGAGATGCTTCTACACCCAATGATCTCACTTTATGACTTTTTCTTGTTATTTTATGCTCTCGTTATTTACTACTATTTATTTATAGTTGCATTCAACAGTTTGATATCTTCTATGCCCTTGCTCTTTCATTGATCCTGTTTACAGTTACTGTTCTATAGATTTGTTGAGTATGCCTGTAGGAAAAAGAATCTCAGGGTTGTATGTGATGACATGTATGTACTCTGATAATAAAAATTTTACTTCGAATTTCTCAATTTAAATCCAATGTTCTGTAGGTATGTTGCCATCGTAATGTTTTAGGGAATTGTAACAAGTTGGACTAGTGTCCAATGTTGTGAAGATTTTATTATGAGAAGTCAAAGTTGAGTTTATTGTCATCTGCAAAAGTACATTTATACGCCGATGCATACTTACTTGCAACAGCATCACAGGCACATAAGCAGTATTCACAAGAAAAAAAACATAAATTAAGCATAAGTTATACACAATATTTACAAGTAAGAACACAATTAGAACAAAAAAGAAACACTGTAGAGCACAGTGTTCATAGCACTGCTAAGCTGTAGTGATTACAGTTTGTAAGTTGGTTTAGGAACTGAATAGTTGAAGGGAGAAGTAGCTGTTCTTGAACCTGGTGTTGTGGGACTTCAGGCTTGTGTACCTCCTGCCCAATGGTAGCTGGAAGAAGGTGGTGGGGATCTTTTGATAGATGTTGCCTTCTTGAGGCAGTGCCTCCTTGTACATAGTACTGATAATTGGGAGGGGTATGCCCGTGATATATTGAGCACAGTCCACTACTCTTTGCCTCCTCTTATGTTCCTGCACCTTCAGATTGCAGTACCATACCGTGGTAAAACCAGTCAGGATACTTTCAACAGTACATCTAGAAGTTTGTTTGAGCATTCAGTGCCAAACCGAACCTCCTTCACCTTCTAAGAAAGCAAAGATGCTAGCTCAATTTCCTTATATTGTATCTATGTGCTGGGTCCTGGGTAGGTCATGTCCATAGTAGATCCTCACAGCATGCCAAGGATTGAGGAGTAGTAGTGAAGTTGTTGTTTCCACTGGTCTCCGTTTCATAGAAATTATCTTTGCTTCTCATCGCTACCTCTCCTCATTAACTACCATCAGGGTGGAGGTACGGGAGCCTGAAAACGCACACTCAGTGTTTTAGGAACAGCTTCTTCCCTCCACCATCAAATTTCTGCCCAGTCCATGAACACTACCTCTTACTTTGCTCTCTTTTTCCACTATTTATCTTTCAATATATTATTACAATTTATCATAATTTATATGTATTGCACTGAACTGATATTTCAGAACAACAAATTTCATGACATACAATACGTTAGTGATAATAAACCTGATTCTGATTCATTGTGTGTGGTGAAGTGAAGGCCTGGGTAATGGCGGAAACTTTTGTTTTCTTTCTAGTTGTGGAATCCCACCCAGACAATGCGCTGGAAGATCTGAGACTTGACAAGCCTTTCCCACAACTGAAGCGTCATGTTCAGGAGTATGACCTGGATAATATGGACAAAAAGGTACAGTAGCAAGCATTGCAGCAAAATACTGATGTGGTGATATTATCTGTATGGATAGCAATCAACTAGAAACCAGTTTATCAATTTAACAATTGAAGGAGACTGAAGCCCCACACTCAACATTTTAGGAACATCTTCTTCCCCTCTGTCATCAAATTTCTCAATAATCCATGGACACTATCTCACTATTCCTGTTTCCCACTATTAATTTTTCATTGTGACTTAATAGTATTTTTTTTATGTCTTGCGCTGGACTGCTGCTGTAAAACAACAAATTTCACGACATATGTCAGTGATAATAAGCCTGATCCTAATTAACAACATTACTTTCAACAATTTAATGTTTGCATTAATAAAAAGACAAATAATAGCATTTAACTTTGCATTTTGTGTTCATTTGGGGTAGTTGTTGTGATATAACTTCTAATGTTTTTTCTGTAAACACTGCAGGACCATAGTCACACGCCATGGATAATTTTGGTAGCCAAGTACCTGGAGAAGTGGCGTCAAGAGGTATGATGTTGATTTCTTGTTGATATCACCTGAAACTTCTCATTGTAAACAGGGCATATAGTTGTGCACATGTTAAAAAATAATTTAAACGCATCTTGCTAACATATATTTTCAATGTGACTGTTAATCTGGAAGACAAGTATTGGTAACGTCTGCACAGTATTGATGTTACAGTCCTGTGTCTGCAGGGTGTTGGGATTAGGGTTACTTTTCTCTCTCTCTTATTTTAGAAACAGAGAAAACCTACAGCACAATACAGGCCCTTCAGCCCACAAAGCTGTGCCGAACATGTCCTTACCTGAGAAATTACCTAGGATTACCCATAGGCCTCTATTTTTCTGAGCTCCATATACCTGTCCAGGAGTCTCTTAAAGGACCCTATCTTATCCGCCTCCACCACCGTCATCGGCAGCCCATTCCATGCACTCTCCACTCTCTGAGTAAAAAAAAACTTACCCCTGATATCTCCTCTGTACCTACTTCCAAGCACCTTAAAACTGTGCCCTCTTGTGCTAGCCATTTCAGTCCTGGGAAAAATCCTCTGACTCTCCACAGGATCAATGCCTCTCATCATCTTATACACCTCTATCAGGTCACCTCTCATCCTCTGTCACTCCAAGGAAAAAAGGCCGAGTTCATTCAACCTATTTTCATAAGGCATGCTTCCCAATCCAGGCAACATCCTTGTAAATCTCCTCTGTACCCTTTCTATGGTTTCCACATTTTGCACTACTTGTTTAATTTACACACAGACACACACGCAGATGCACGCACACGCAGACACATAAACACACAGACGCATAGATATAGGCACACACGTGACTTCAGCCTGCACCCCGCTTTGTACAGCTGGGTTCTGGACTTCCTGTCAGATCACCAGCAGGTAAGGATGGGCTCCCTCACGTCTGCCCTTCTGACCCTCAACACAGGAGCCCCCCGAGCCCCCTCCTCTACTCCCTATACACCCACGACAGTGTTGCCATGCACAGCTCCAATCTGCTGATCAAATTATCAGATGACATGACATTGATAGGCCTTGTTTCCAACAATGAGGAGACAGCCTACAGAGGAGAAGTCAACCCTCTGACACAGTGGTGCCAAGAAAACAACCTCTCCCTCACTGTTGAAAAATGAAGGAGGAACTGAGACAGGAACTGAGACTCTATTGACATCAATGGGATTGTAGTTGAGAGGGTGAGTTTCAAGTTCCTTGGTATATACATCCCAGAGGATCTCACCTGGACTGTACATACTGGCTGTGTGGTGATAAAGCACAATAGAGCCTCTTTCACCTAAGTTGTTTGAAGAAGTTTCTATAGGGGCACCATCAAGAGCATCCTCAGTGGCTGTGTCATTGCCTGGAACGGGAATTGTTTTACCCTCAATCGCAAGGCACTGCAGAGAGCAGTGTGGACAACCCAGCACATCTGTGGATGTGAACTGTCCTCTATTCAGGACACTTACAGCAGCAGGTGCATAAAATTGGCCCCGAGGATCATCAGGGTATCCAGCCACCCTAACCACAAACTGTTTCAGCTGCTTCCATCTAACATACTGTACTGGTACATTAAGACGAGGCTCTGGGACAGCTTCTTTCACCAGGCCATCAGATTTATCAATACACATTGATCTGATTGCATATCTAACTGTACATACATGTATATAAAACAATTATGTATACAATCTTAGTATTTGGGCAATATCCTCCTACATTTCCCCTCTTTATATTGTACGTTGTATATTGCAACAGAGACACAACATAAAGATTTTTACTCCCTTGGATGTAAGAAATAAAATAAATACAAGTATACAGGTACAGGCACGTGCGCACGCGCGCGCGCGCACACACACACACACACACACACACACACAACAGACACAGACACACATACCACATACACAGGCACACATACACATGTTAAAAATGTTGGTTATGACCTTTAATTTTACCAATGGGAAAAATGGCTGAGTCACTGTCGTACAAGGGTGTTTATGAAGTGCATCAAAAATCAAACTTAGAAAAGTTAGTGGAAAACTGCCAATATTTACAAAAAGGCATCTACAGGAAAACCCAATAATAAGTCTATACTGATTATTATTCAGTGTGAGCTGCTGGTAGCCCCTGTCTCTCTCACTGAGGGTGATGAACTCCTTTGATTGGCACTAGGGCATACCTGCTTCAATTACCAACAAAGTGTACCTAGACTACACATAAATTAGAATATGATGCATCCCACAATGTAGTTACAATCATATTACAAAATAAACAGGTGTTTACATTAAATATTATAAATATATGTGTGAGTGTACGCATATATGTGTGTATAATGTAAATATTACTGTAATTTATAGTTTTAATTATTCTAATTATTTGCTGCCACAAAATAACTCGCCAAATGTATTCCAGTCTTCTTATCGTGTCTGCGGACAGTCTATTCCAGTGATATTAAACCTGATAGGGCAGAGGTAGGCAGCCATGGCAGACGAGGGAAGTTAAGGACTGCATAAAAGCCAAGGAAAGGGCATATAAGGTAGCAAAAGTGAGTGGGAATTTGGATGCTTTTAAAATCCAACAAAGTGCAAGTAAAAAGGCTATAAGAAGAGAAAAGATGAAATATGAGGGTAGACTAGCCAATAACATAAACCAGTTTTTTTCAGTTATATAAATAGTAAAAGGGAGGTGATGTTGATATTGGACCACTGGAAAGTGATGCTGGTGATGTAGTAATGGGGGACAAAGAAATGGCAGATGTACTTAATGGGTACCTTGCATCGGTTTTCACTGCGGAAAACACTTGAGTGTGCCAGAAGTCCGTGAGTGTCAGGGAACAGGAGTAAGTGCCATTGCTATACAAAAAAAAAGTGCTAGGCAAACTCAAAGGTCTTTCTTTTTCCAATATTTTTATTAATTTATATAGAAGAATACAGAGTACAGGAAAAAAAATGTCAATACATTAAACTAAATCGCATATAAAGACTCCTTACCCTATATTCGTACAAATCAATTAGTTCGTAACATTGAAAAATAATGATTTTTTTATATGAAAAAAACTAACCCACTACCAAAACTGAAGCTGATTAATAGAAGAAAAAAGATTGTTAGTCATCATCTGTGCTTTAACAGCAAATCAAAGGTTTTGAAAATAATTCAGAAAGGGTCCCCACAATGTTTGAAAGTCTTTATTAGATTCAAAGATTGAACATCGAATCTGCTCTAAATTTAAACATGACATCACATCACGTAACCATTGGGCGTGAATAGGAGGGGCCACATCTTTCCATTTAAGCAAAAGTATCCTCTGGCCATAAGAGACATAAAAGCCAAAACATGCAAATCAGATGGCTTCAAAATAATATCCTTTTCTCCAACAATACCAAATAAAGCAGTCAAAGGCTTGAAATTTACAAACGTACTTTAAAAAGTATCGAAAAGGTTTTGAAATACTTCTTTCCAATATTTTCCAAGACTTAGTCATGTACAAAACATATGAATGAGTGAAATATTTGAAATATTACAGAAAACCATAGATCTAGATTCGAAAGACCTCCGCCTAATCAGAAATCTGTACTGGGAACAAACTACTGCTGTAAGAATAGATGGAGAAGTGAGTCAGTTTACGAAAATCAAGAGAGGCGTTAGACAAGGGTGTGTTTTCTCCCCTGATTTATTTAATGTGTACAGTGAAACAATATTACAAAAAATGAGATATCTTGGGAATCAAAGTTGGCAGTGAAAACATCAATAATTTCAGATATGCAGATGACACTGTGTTAATTGCAAGTACGGAACTACAAAACATAATTGATATAATTGAAGAAAGTGCAAAAATGGGTCTATCTATCAATTGCAAAAAAGACAGAATGTATGGTGATATCCAAAAAGAAGGAGAATCCTATCTGCTGGCTGAGAATAAACGAGGAAGACATAAAACAAGTAAAGAACTTTTGCTACTTAGGAAGCTGGGTGACATCAGGTGGCAGGTGCGACTTGGACATCAAAAGAAGAATAGGGATGGCAAAAGACACCTTTACGAGAATGAAGAGTATACTGACCAATACTAAAGTAGGCATGACAACCCGCCTCAGAGTACTGAAATGTTATGTTTATCCAGTCATATGGCTCAGAGTGTTGGACAATATCTAGTAACATGAGAAAACGAATTGTAGCAGCAGAGATGTGGTTTTTGAGGAGGATGCAAAGAATATCATGGACGAAACGAATATCTAATGAGGATGTCATGAACAGAGCAAGCACAAAAAGAGAAATAATGTATGAGATCATGAAAAGACAACGTAACTTCACTGGACATGTGATTGGGAAAGAGGAGTTAAAATGCACGGTAATTATGGGAAAGCTTGAAGGGAAGAAAGCAAGAGGAAGGCAAAGACAAATGATGATGGAGACAGCAGACAGAGAACTGGAAATGAATACCAATGAATTGATCCACTTGACCCGAAACAGGTCATGGCAATCAAAGCTCAAACTGGGCATGGCACCTGATGATGATGATGATGATGATGAGTGAAGCTTCTCCATTATTACATTTATCACACTACTGAGATATATCTAAATAAAAATGAGACAACTTATCCTTAGTCATATGGGGCCTATGGACCACTTTAAATTGAAGGAGAGAGTGACACATAACGATGAAGTGTTGACCAATTTAAAAATTTGATTCCAAGTTTCCTCAGAATTTGAAGTCTGTAAATTTTGTTCCAAAGATTTTTAATTTTATCTAAAGGAACACTTCTCATTCCCAACAGCATATTATGAATACTAGATATAGATCCATTATAAAAAGGTTTCAGATTAAAGATTACATCTAGTAGATTCTTATCAGGACTTTTAGGAAATTTACTTATTTGAGACTGTAAAAAATCTGTTATTTGTAGATACTGAAAAAAATGATCTAAAGTTTGGTAAGGCTAATCCTCCATTCTTTTTATCTTTCTGAAGATGAATTTTATTTAATCTAGAATGCTTATTCTTCCATATATGAGAAGATATAATAGAGTCAAGAGAATCAAAAAATGATTTAGGAATGAAAACCGGCAATGCCTGAAAAAGATATATAAATTTAGGTAATATATTAATTTTGATAAAGTTAATTTGACCGATTAACGATAACGAAATCAAAGGTCTTAGGTGGGTAAGTCACCTGGACCAGATGGACTACATCCCAGAGTCCTGAGAGAGGTTGCTTTAGAGATAACGGATGCATTGTACTGGAAGGTTGCAATTGTCACCCCACTCTTTAAGAAGGGAGGAAGGCAAAAGAAAGGAAATTATAGGCCAGTTAGTTTAACCTCAGTTAACACACATCAAAGTTGCTGGTGAACGCAATAGGCCAGGCAGCACCTCTAGGAAGAGGTACAGTCGACGTTTCGGGCCGAGACCCTTCGTCAGTTGTTAGGAAAGTGTTGGCGTCGACTATTAAGGATGAGGTTTCAGGGTACTTGGAGACTAATGATAAAATAAGCCAAAGTCAGCATGGTTTCTGTACAGGGAAGTCTTGCCTGACAAATCTGTTAGAGTTCTTTGAGAAAGTAACAAGAAGGGTGGACAAAGGAGAGGCAGTGGATGTTATTTACTTAGATTTTCAGAAGCCGTTTGATAAGGTGCCCTGCATGAGGCTGCTTAACAAGTCAAAATCCTATGGTGTTACAGGAAAGATACTGGCATGAATAGAAAAATGGCTGACAGGCAGAAGGCAGCGAGTGGAGAAAAAGGGGCTGCCAGTAACTAGTGGTGTTCCTCAGGGGTCAGTATTAGGACTGCTACTTTTCACATTGTTTGTTAATAATTTAGATAGTGGAATTGTTGTTTGGCAAAGTATGTGGATGATACAGAGATAGGTGGAGGGGTACGTAGTGCTGAGGAAACAATGCGGTTGCATCAGGACTTAACAAATTGGAAGAATGGGCAAAAAAAGGTGGCAGATGATAATGATAAAAAGAACAATAGTGCAGAATAGGATCTAAATGGGGAGAAGGTTGAAACATTAGAGGTGCAGGGGGACTTAGGAGTTATAGTGCGAGACTCCCAGAAGGTTAATTTACAGGTTGAGTCTGAGGTAAAGAAGGCAAATGCAATGTTGGCATTTATTTCAAGGGGAATAGAATATATAAACAAGGAGATAATGCTGAGGCTTTATAAAACACTAGTCAGGCCGCACTTGGAGTACTGTCAATAGTTTTGGGCCCCATATCTCAGAAAGAATGTGTTGTCATTGGAGCGAGTCCAGAGGAGGTTCACAAGGATGACTTAACATATGAGGAGTATTTGGCATCTTTGGGCCTGTACTCACTAGAATTTAGAAGAATGCGAGGAGATCTCATTGAAACCTACTGAATGTTGAAAGGACTAGACAGGGTGGATGTGGAGAGGATGTTTCCTCTGGTGGGGGTATCCAGAACTAGAGGGCACAGCCTCAAAATTGAGGGGTGACCTTTTAGAACAGAGGTAAGAAGGAATCTTTTTAACCAATGAGTAGTGAATCGGTGGAACACTCTGCCACAGCCTATGGTAGAGGCCAAGTCCATGTGTTTATTTAAGGCAGAAGTTGATTGTTTCTTGATCGGCATGGACATCAAAGGATATGGTGAGAAGGCAGGTATATGGGATTGAGTGGGATCCGAGATCAGCCATGATGGAATGGCAGAGCAGACTTATGGACTGAATGACCTAATTGTGCTCCTATGTCTTATGGTCTTATGATTGTGATTCTGAATTGCTGTGTCATGTTTACTGGTGACCCCACACACTCTTTCCTGCAGATTTTCCTTGGCTTGTTTCTGTGTTGAAGTATTTTATTCATGTGTGGAACTCAACAAAGTGGGCTGTCTGATGAAGGAAGTATCACTGGAAAAACCACATCTTGTTCTGGGCTGAAACCTACACCAGCATTCACTGGCTAGAGGTTAAGACTTGGATTCACTGACCCATTTTGTTAAACAAGAACACCAGCACTAGTTTGACTGTTCCTGCATTTGAACTAAAATCATTTGATAACCAATTGCTGACTGCTTTTGGACCTGTCACTGGAGGTACAGTATCTTAAACAAAATGTCAAACTAGAAATTATGAAAGGACAGTAGAATAATCTTAATGTAATCTACATAACATGATTTGTAATTTCTAAACATCTGGGTCTGCTTACTTACTGTAATGTTTTATTATTGGAATTGTTAAGAGTGAATCAGCTGTGGCTCAGAGAAAGACCCTTGACCGATTACTGCAATTGCATGTGGCTGAGAGAGAAGAAGTGATTAGCTTTATTTGTCACATGTATATTGAAACATTGTTCAGTGCTTCATTTTATTTTCAAAGTATACACCTCGGAAATTCTTCAATTCTCCAGGTAGCCAAAAGAGAAAATCATCAACTCCCAAATCCCACCTCCCCACAAAAAAAAGAACAAAATATATCAGGCACATGCACCACCAAATCACTCTCTCTGTGCAAAAAAAAAATCAGGCGAAAAACTGTAGACTATAAAAACTATAAGATTGAAAAGCATCCAAAACGCAGAACACTCTCCACAGCAGCAGGCTCTCCCCTCTGGTAGCATAGCAGAGTGATCAAAAGACAGGCAACCAGTGTTCACCCTCTGCACTTGCTTTGATGCTTCAATTGCCCTCGTCACTTTAGTCAGCAATGAAAGATTTAATCGGCGAAATGGAGCCAAACATTGGCTTGCGCCCCATCTTGCAGCCTGCCCGCTACTAGGGTCATTCATGCTGCCTCTCCCCCTTGGAGATTGCAGAGCGCTGGAACATCCAAACGATCACCAAACTTCCGCTCTCATCTTGATGTTTCATTTGTCCTCGTCCCTTTAATTGGCAAACAATGGAAGTTTTAATCGACGAAATGGGGTCAAACATCAGCTCACGTGTCGTCCTGCAGGCTTCTCGCCACGAGGTTCACTCACGCTGTCTCTGCCTCCCAGAATCTCAGAGACTGCAGAGCACTGAAACATCCAAATGATCTCCAAACTGCAAAACACAGTCTCCAACAGTTCCAGAATCACATCCAAGATGAGAAACAAATGTAAAAGACATAAAAGAAGTGAAAAAGATGGTTTCATAATCTATCCATATCTGTCAACCAAAAAGAGCATTGTACGCAGGCGCTATCTTGACCAGAGGTCTCCAACAGGATTGTGAAATGTGTTGTTTGCGTTAACATCCAACACGGTCTGAAGATGTGTTGGGGACATCTCGCAAATGTTGCCATGCTTCTGCAATTTTCTAACCCTAACTGGTACATCTTTGGACTGTGAGAAGAAACGAGAGCACCCAAAGGAAACCCACAAGGCTCATGGGGAGAACATACAAACTCCTTACAGATGGTGCTGCAACTTAACTCCGAACACCCCCAGCTGTGATAGTGTCAGGCCAACCGCTACACTATCTCATTGGTGCATACAAGGCCAACCGCTACACTATCTCATTGATGCGTACAGTACCTTCCTGTAACACAAGTAGTTCAGTACTGAATTTACTTACGTAGGGCAAGTAATATGGCTAAATGTTTCAAGGTACAGTGCATTGTAAGAATAGAGGCAGTGTAGCACAGTGATGAGATTCAAGATTCATTGTTTTATGTCATTTCCAGTACACATATGTAAAGGAGAACAAAATAATTGTTACTTTTGATCTGATGCTGCACAAAAAAAAAACACGATAAGGTAAAGATATATATAGGGTATACATATATATCAGGGTGGGTAGGATCCTTCATAACTATACCTACCGTTTTCTGGCACCTTTCTATGTATAACTCCTTTACAGCTGGTAGGTGTGTTGGTAGATAAAGCAGCAATTTGAATGAGCTGAAAGCTGCAGTGGGTAGAACGTGGGAGCTGAGCCAGCAGTATAGAATAGTGAAATCCAGTGGTAACACTGGCATGGATGCAGGTCAGGCTAAGGAAGGGCTGGAGCTAGATAATGTTATAGAGATGAAAAAGTTAGCTACGTTACCTTTGTGACCATGCTTCAAAGATCATTGTTTATAAAACTCCAGACCTTAGGATGGCGAAAGCTGCTATGTAATGCAAACCTTTATGAAACAGCTTCAGTGTAATGCCATGGCACCACTGTGTTCTGAATGATCCTTTAATGCCGTTGAAGCTGTCTGATTGGTGTTTGTAAACAGGATGAACAGTGTACAGGGGTTCTCACGCTATCCCCTTTTTTAATATATAATTCCACAGCACAACAATCAGTTGCCAAAAACTTACAAAGAAAAGGAAGCATTTCGAGAGTTAATACGACAAGGTAAGGAATGGTATCATTTTAATTTTAAATGTTGTGCCTTGTAAGAATTCATGCACGTGAATATCCCTTTTTTTTTGTATCCTTCTAAACCTTCCTTAGAAAAAAAATCTAATTTAAATCTATTTATCAAGTTCAAGTTTGTCATTCAACCATGCACATGAATATAGCCAAACAAAACAGTAATCCTCTGGGGCAAGGTGCAACAGAACCAACACTGACATAGAGCACATATAATTATGATAGCAGAAAAATGTGTAGTTACAAAAATTATATATATATATAATATGTATAAAATAATAATATAGCTCAAGTCCCTGAGTGTCATGGCTTGTAGATTGATGGTGTATGTACATCAAAACAGAGTGAAACGAATCATTTGTGTTAACAACCAATGCAACCAAGGATGTGCCATACATTCTGGTGTCAGCATAGCATGCCCACTATGGTCAAAAGAACACAAAAACAACAAAATGTCAGTGAAACAAGACCTGCTCCTCTCTCCCACCCACCCACCTACAGGCATACACAGTATTGACAGCAAGTATCAATTGAACCAGCAGCCTCTGGTTTATGTGTGAACTCCCCATACAATGACATTTTGTGCAATGTATATGACCAGTTCACTCATAGAGGAACTGGCTGGAGAAAACTGTCCTGGGTGGGTGCTGCTTTATTGTAAATATCCCTACAAGATCAGAGAACAGAACCACTGTCTCTGCTGAGTCTGATAACAATGTGACGTATTGGAAGTTGAAAATTTTATAGGTCAGTTCTGCTTTATAAGATAAAAGTGCTGACAGCTCTAACACTGCTGATGGCCTGGCACTGAATGGCAGGGGATGTTTGAGAGCTCTATGACCTGCTCTTTTAAACATGGACACTACAGTACAGGCCCTTGGGCCCACGATGTTGTGTTGAGCCTTTAACCTAGTCTACAATTAATCTAACCCTTCCCTCCCACATAGCCCTCCATTTTTCAATCATGAGAGTTTCTTAAATTTCCCTAATGTATCTGTTCTATCACCACCCCTGGTAGGGCACTGCATACACAAGCACTCTCTGTGGAAAGAATTATTTAATTCTGACATTCCTCCAATAATTTCCTCCACTCACCTTAAAATTATGTCTCCTTCTATTAGCTATTTCCACCCTGGTAAAAAAAAAACTTCTGACTGTTCACTCAATCTATGCCTCTTAACATCTTGAACACCTCAATTGTCACCGCTCATCCTCCTCCGCTCTCAGAAGCAGACTTTATTTAAAAAGGGGGATAAAAGAGCCAATTGTTTATGGCATTATAGATGACGCAGAAGATCACAGTTCAAAGTTCAGTTTTTTTAGCAACATATACATCCTAAAGTATATACAATCTTTTGATTCATCTCCTTGGAAACATTTGTATACAGTACTTTTGTAAGATGTATTGAATTTGGATGCAATAATTACTTTCAATACAACAGGACAAATAATTATAAAGTACGTTTGTAAAATGTTACAACAGAGTGGAAAGCCAGGTGGTAGAGACATAGACACAGTGGGTCAAATGTATTCTGGTGTTGTTCGAATGATTCTGTGATTTTTTTTAAAACTGAAAATGTTGCTTATTTTCATGATAAGTACCAGCTCCCTTGCAGGACACTATTACAGCTTGGGGCATTGAAGGAGTCTCTATGTTCTCCCATGGAATGCATAGGTTTTGTCCGGGTGCTCCAGTTTCCTCTCACAATCCAAACTCGTACTGCTTAGTAGGTTAATTGGTCATTGTAAATTGTCCCAAAGTTCGGTTAGTGTGAATCAGGGGTTGCTGAATGGTGTGTCTTGATGGGCTGGAAGGGCCTATTCTGTTCTATATATCTAAATAAAATAAAATATGTATTGTTCTGTGATTCGGTGAAAATATTTTGTTAAGACTGAATTGTTAAATTTTCTTTTCAAGAATGATGTTATTTAGTTACTGATATTCAGTTGGTGTCATTCTGACCATTCACAATCACTTCTTTCTCTTCCAATCTAATTCAGGGTTGTTGAAAAATGATGAAGGAACCCCAGTAGATGAAGAGAACTTTGATGAAGCCATCAAAAATGTCAACACTGCCTTGAATCCTACCAAGGTAGAACTGCTAATGTACATTACATTGCTTGTTGCCTTCGGATATGTGACTTACACCCTGGAGTGTAGGAGAATAAGGGGAGATTTGATAGAGGTATACATAATTATGAGGGGTATAGATTGGCAAGCAGGCTTTTTCCACTGAGATTGAATGAGACTAGAACTAGAGGTCATAAATTAAAATGAAAGGTGAAATGTTTAAGGGGAACCTGAAGGAGAACTTCTTCACTCAGAGGGTGGTGTGAGTGTGAAACAAGTTGCCAGCAGAAGTGGTGGATGTGGGTTTGATTTCACCATTAAAGAGAAACTTGGCTAAGTACATGGATGGGAGATGTATGGAGGGCTATCATCTGGGTGAGGGTTGATGGAACTAGGCAGAATAACAGTTCGGCATGGACTAGATGGGTGGAAGGGCCTGGTGCTTTGCTGTAGGTCTGTATGTTGCCAGGTGATGTCTGAAGGATGTCTTGAGCTAGTGGAGACAAATAATATCTGGTTGAGTTGGGTGTTGGAGTAGGTAAATTCACCTGGTTGTTGACATTCAGGCATCCAAAAACCCTCCCCTAACCACTCCACATTGTGTGGTTATCAGGAAGGGTACAAGCTGGACAATGATTATTCCTCTCTTTGCATGGTAAGCTTGGATGAGCAAAGCATTCTGTACCAATTTATCTTGTCAGCCCCATGTAATTTGAGATTAAAAGGGATTTTGAGTCATTGTTTCAATGGCCCACAATATAGGGCCTGTACTGTGCTGTAATGTTCTATGGTAGGTTGGATTTAAGTGGAAGACACAGAATTAAGATAGTTGGCAAAAGAATTAGAGAGGAAATGAGGAATTTATGTACACAGCGACTTGTTAAAATTTAGAATGATCTTAATTAAAAGGGAGTTGGGTGCAGACTCAATAGTGAAGTTCAAATAAGGAAGGGAGGGAGGGAACATTGACTCAGACCATGAGAGGTCTGCGTCGGGCATTTTCATGCCTTACAAGGCGCAGATTGGAAGTCTGTGTGGGGCGCCACTCCTCGCACAGAAAAGTTCAAATAAGAATTGAATAAATACTTGTAAATGGAACAATTTGCTAGATTCTGATGAAAGAACAAGGACGTGGGAGAAATTGTAAATCAGTTCATTCTAGTTAGCCCCACCCTCCCACACACCCCCATCTATTGAGTCACTGCACTGCAGACACTTCAACCAGTTTCTGTAATGCCATTTACATTGTAAATGCATGCTGGTATTAATGTATTTATGCACATTTTATTCCATATCCATACTTTAACTTCTAACTTTATTTTTATAAAACTCATTATCAATATAAATGTTGAATGTTGGTTTATGTTGCATGTCGCACCCTGACCAATGCACCACAGCAAATTCCTTATACATGTACATGTGTATGGCAAATAAAATTGATTTGAGCTACTATATTGTGGCTGTTAGTTGTTGGCCATTTGCTCTCACAATGCAAAATCCAACAGCTCCTTGTGATCTCTGAAGGGCCTGTTTCTGTGCTCTAATTCTCTATGACTTGTTGATATGCATTGTCACACAAACTGAGGTACAATTTTAAAAAAACACTTTGTTTTGGATACCATCCATCCAAAGTTGAAAAGCAGTTACTGTAGCCCACATAGCCACCTGTGCTGAGTGAATAATACTGTAGTTGATATTGTAACTGAAGGGGAACTTTGGTTTCTGTGATAGTCACTGTCCTTTGCTTTTGTACTTTTGTAGGTTCCAAGTAACGTTCAGGAACTGTTCGAGGATCAGAGATGCGCTAACATCAACACACAGGTTGCAACAAAGCATAAGTTCAAAGTTCAAAGTAAATTTTATCATCAAAGTACATATAACTACCCTGAGATTTGTTTTCTTGTGGCCATTCATAGTACATAGAAAGAAACACAATATAATCAATAAAAAATCTGCACATGACAGAGACAGATGAGCAACTAATGTAAAAAAAGACGACAAACTGTGCAAGTTCAAAAAGAAAATAATGATAATAAATAACTATTGAGAACACAAGTTGTAGAGTACTTGAAAGTGAGTCCTTAGGTTGTGGAATCAGCTCAGTGTTGGGCTGAGTGAAATTATTTCCTTGGTTCAAGAGCCCAATGATTGAGGGGTAATAACTGTTCCTGAACCTGTTGGTATGGGTCCTAAGGCTTCTGTATTTCCTTCTTGCAACACACATCAAAGTTGCTGGTGAACGCAGCAGGCCAGGCAGCATCTCTAGGAAGAGGTACAGTCGACATTTCAGGCCAAGACCCTTCGTCAGGACTAACTGAAAGAAGAGCTAGTAAGAGATTTGAAAGCTTACTAGCTCTTCTTTCAGTTAGTCCTGACAAAGGGTCTCGGCCTGAGACGTCGACTGTACCTCTTCCTAGAGATGCTGCCTGGCCTGCTGCGTTCACCAGCAACTTTGATGTGTGTTGCTTGAATTTCCAGCATCTGCAGAATTCCTCATGTTTGTGTATTTCCTTCTTGGTGGCAGCAGCAAGAAGCCTTGTAAACAAAGTTTGAACTGAGGGAAACACTGCCATTAATGACAGTTTCTTTTTCCCAACAGAGTAAATTATCATTCAGCCTTGTTCTTCCCAACTCTCCCTATGCCCTTTCCAAAAGAAGGGTTTATTGATGTGTGGAATTTGGGATCCATCAATTAATGTCACAGAGTGCATTCTTTAGAGTTGAGTAAACTCACCAGGATTTCGTTTTTCCATTCGATTGAGGTGTATAAGATGATAAGAAGTGTTGATTGAGTGGACAGCCAGAGACTTTTTCCTAGGGCAGAATTGGCTTAATTTTAAAGTGATTGAAGGAAAATATAGGAGGGGAATTCAGGGGTAGGTTTTCTTACGCAGAGGGGTGGATGTGTGGAATGTGCTACGAGGGATGGTGGTAGAGGCAGATACACTAGGAACATTTAAGAGACTCTTAGGCACATGGATGATAGAAAAATGAAGGATTATGTAGGAGGGAAGGGTTAGATTGATGTAGGAGTAGATTAAAGGGTCGGCACAACATTGTGGGCCATAGGACCTCTACTGTGCTGTACTGTTCTATGTTTGATGATTGTTCCCCCACCCACCCTCAATTAATTGCCCTTTTCTTCTGAAGTTAGTGATTTGTTCATGCTTGTAAGCCCATGTACCAAGTCCATTGTGAGGGCAATTCATAGTCAGGGCCAAATCTGAGCTTCTTTCTGAAAACACAAGAACTTGCAATTATTCCCCTGCCGAAGAATAATAAAAGCATCCAAAATGTTTTTTTCCTTCATGCTAAAGGATATGGTGCATTAAAAAACGTAATCTGAGTATCAACAAAAAATTGTGGAAAAAGGAATTTATTTAAATTTGTCACATGTATTAGGAAATCATTATTCTTTGTGTGTGGCGGTGCATGGTGTCTGCACTGTTGATTGTTTCAGTATCCTCTTACACTATTCTTTAAATGCTGTCGTTCATAGAGTTCTCCATTTTGGATCTTAACACGAGCAGTGAAACAGTTTGTGGAAAAGGAGGGACTGGGGAATCTACCTGTACGTGGCACCGTCCCAGACATGATAGCAGACTCCACCCGGTTCATTCGGCTACAGAACATGTATGTAACACAAGTGATTTCAGAGTTTTCCTCAGTTTGCTGTAAGTTAGTGCTTTTGTTGTTTTTCCCCCATGGCCATTGTGACCTGAGTGCAGATATCATGTATCTTTGTACTCTTTTGTGTTATACGTTATTCACAATCAGAATCAGGTTTATTATCATTGATATATGTCTTGAAATTTGTTGTTTCGTGGCTGCAGTACAGTGCCATATATGATTTTAAAAATCACTAAGTTACCATAAGAAATATAATTGTGTAATGGTTAGCATGATGTTATTACAGCTTGGAGCAGTTAAAGTTCAATTCCAATATCAGCTGTAAGGAGTCTCCCCGTGGAATGTGTGGCTTTTCTCCAGGTGCTTCGGTTTCCTCCATCACTTTCAGCCTGTGATCCTGAGCCGTAAACACTGCAGACAGCACAAACATCTATTTATCTACTCTGTGATGCTCATAAAATACAGCTCAATTTGATCACCCTTCGGTCTTCTACACACCGGGGTCTTTAGGCCCATTAAACTTTTCCATGCATGGTGAAATCAATCTGGTGATTATTTCAGATTCAGATTTATTTATCACATGTACATCAAAACATACAGTGAAATGTGTCTTTTGCGTTAATAATCAACACACCCAGGGATGTGCTGGGAGCAGCCCACAAGTGTCACCACATATTTCAGCACCAACGTAGCGTAGCAGTTAGTGTGTCGTTATTATGGGAGTTGGAGTTCAGAGTTTAATTTCAATGTAATCTGTAAGGAGTCTGTAAGTCCTCATTGTTTAATGTGTGTGTTTCCTCTGGGTGCTCCAGTTTCCTCCCACAGTCCAAAGACTTATCAATTAGTAGGTTCATTGTCATTGTAAAGTGTCCTGTGATTGGGCTAGGGTTAAATCAGGGGATTGCTGGGTGGCGTGGCTCAAAGGGTGCTGTATCCCAATAAGTAAATAAATAAAAATTAGCATGCCTACAGTGTTCAACACAACACAGAGCACAAGCAATAACAACAACAACGGAACAAATGCAAAACAAGCCCTTTCCTGCCCTTCCACACATCCACTCCCTCATGCACACAGGCCTGTAACCCCAGGACAGACCACTTACGGGTCTCCCGTCCTTGGCCCCAGACTCTCAAACTCGCATTTGTTGACCAACACCTATTATCCTCCCTATGTAGGGAGCTCAGATCTTTCCACATTTTTCTAGGTGTTGACCCATCAGCTTACTTGAGGGCTGTCAGCACTGACAGAATCCTGCTTGCTTTGAACTGCAACACATTATTTTCAGTCAGAATCACAGACCTGTTGATGCTTGTGTCTTAAATTCAGAATCAGGTCTAATATCACTGGCATATGACGTGAAATTTGCTTTTTGTGGCAGCACTACTGTGCAATACATAATAAAACTGTAAATTACAATTAAGAAATATGTACTGTAGTGTGCAAGAATCTTATGCATATATATAGCTTCTGCACAGTACTGTATTTGTTAACATGGAGTGGAGAGCAAGCTTGTAAATCTGGTGGGAACAAAAGATGTTGGGAATGGTGAGGATGGAGCGCCAGGGGAGTGGTGTGGGACAAGTGTCAGAGAAGGAGTGCCAGGGGCAGGGGGTGATGCAGGTGCAGACATACATAGTTCTGGGACACCAGGGAAGGTCATTTGATTCTAAACAATTAGTTTATTGATCATTCCAGAATGTCTCTCTAGTGCTTCCCACTCCCTCCCCTCTCCCTTCCCCTTTTTCCAACCATGATTCCCCTCTCCCTGCTGCATTCCCACTCTCAGGCCACAATAGAGACCCATACCAGAATCAGGTTTATCATCACTCACATATGTTATGAAACTTGTGGCAGTGGTACACTGCAGTGCATAAAATTGTATAGACAGTATTGTGCAAAAGGCTTAGGCACCCTAGCTGTATACATGTGCCTAAGACTTTTGCACTATAAATATGTAGTGCACAAGAAGAGTGAAAAAAAAAGTGAGGTGGTGTTCATTGTCCATTCAATAATCTGATAGGAGTGGGGAAGGAGCTGTTCCTAAAACATTGAGTGTGTGTCTTCAGGCTTCTGCACCCGCTCCTTGATGGTGAGAATGAGAGATAGCACGTCTTGGGTGATGGGGGTCATTAATGATGGATGCCACCTTTTTGCCCGCGGTATCGCCTTTTGAAGGTGTCATCGATGGTGGGGAGGCTAGTGCCCAAGATGGAGCCGGCTGAGTTTACAACCTTCGGCAGCTTTTTTCTTTTGTTCACTTTTTTCATCCTTTCTTATGTTGTTTAGTTTTATATAATGCATGGTTCTTACTGAGTTCCATTTGCTTCTGCCTTAGATACCGTGAGAAAGCAAAAGAAGATGCCGCTATTATAAGTGACTATGTTACTGAAATATTGGGATCAGTCGGTAGGGTAGGTTGCATTCTGCATCATTTCTCTTGTTCTGACAAGCTATGATCTTTTATCCATCCTGTTTTTCTTCTATTTGCCTTCTTCCTTCCCTGCAAGCAGTGAGTCTTACTTTTACAAACAAGAGAAAATCTGGAAATGCTGAAATCCAAGGGACACACACAAATGCTGGAGGAACTCAGCAGGCCAGACAACATCTACGGGGAAAAAGTACAGTTGGCATTTTGGGCCAAGACCCTTTGGCGGGACACTTAACTTTACGTCACATTGTGACAGGTTGCCTCATAGTCATCGTGTGGAATATGGCCAATTATGCACTTTAAATCAACATAATTGTCGGGTTGGGGAGCATCAAACCTCTTTGTTAACTCATTGCTTCATCTGCATTGTCCTGTCACCAATCAAAATTATACCTGTATTTTCTTCAGTCTCAAGTCTCTTGTTTTCAAGAAGCTCCTTGACAGCAGATATAGTTGCTCACTTCCCACCGGTCATCTCTCGTGTTGGTGTCTTGTCATTCCGTACTGAGCCAGTCAAATGAGAACATTGTTTAAATCTCTGTCCGTAATCACAGAGTTCAGGCAGATGGGGTTCATCAGCTGTGATTGGCAGTTCACCGAGGGGGAGGAAAACTTATCTCAAACTCCTGCTGCCTTACCCACTCAAGGGGAAAGCTTCAGGAATAAACCCCAAGGAAAAATCTGGAGTGGAGTCCCTAAAGCAATCCTAGGTTGAGTTCAATACTAACTGGCAATTCCTGCGAAGCCACTGGTGCCAAACTGTATCAGTCTCTCCTGTTCCTTTGAATTCATCAGCTGTGTACAAACGAGGAGCCTGCTGCAAGGGTAACAGCATGCTGTCCAAATCGTACTGCCTTGGCTTGCCTATGATAGCATGGTTGACCCTGACCAACGAAGAGCCACCAAATCACAGAGTTCACTTTGCCATCAGATCTGTTATTTGGCAGAGCTGTTCTATTAATTCTTACCTTATGTTGTGTCTCCATATCCTTATATTTTTCTTTTCTTTTAGGTATTTGTTCCTTTTAAGTAATTCCCTATTGAAAGTTTCTGCTACCACTCCAATTAAGGCATGTCTGATCAGACTAACTCGTTCTTCTCATCTCTCCCGGCTTGAGTTGGCATCCCCTGACTCCCCTTGTCCGAGGAAACGATTTCTCCTTAATTACTGTATCAAAAATACAAGGAAGCTTAATTTTAACATGAGTGGAAGGAAGTATAGTAAGGATTTCAGAGTGAGATTCTTAGATAGACACATGCATGAAAGAAAAATTGAGGACTATGTGGGAGGCAAGTGTTAGTGTTGGAGTAGATTAACAAGTTGGTATAACATCCCAAAGGGCCTGTATTGTTCTATATTCTAAAATATTTAATAATTTTTGAATAGATTTATTAAAGTTCCTTTTGCTTGTCTTTGCTCTGGGAAGATTGAGTTCAGTTCTCAGCATCACTGAAGAACCCAAACCCTGTGAACAGAAAGGAGAAATTCTTTGATTGTAATAAATATTTATTGAGAAGCATATTTTGTCAGATTTTAACCCTCTATTATATCTGTTGCAAGCTGAATGGGTTTCTTTTGGTTGCACTGAGCTGTCAATTAAAGCAGATGTCTTCAGTTGAGAGTGGAGGGACGGGACATTCCGCTGCCTGTGAATCTGAGGCATGGGTCTCCTTTTGCTGTGTTTAGTTACAGTTTCCTCTTTTGAACTGTGTTGCTACTTAACACCATTATATGTTTCTTGTGTTTCTCCCTCAGCCTCCTGAGACCATCTCTGAAAAAGACATTTGGCTTTTCTGTAAGTCTTATTTTATTTATGAGCATGGATATTCACTGGCAAGGCCAGGAGTAACCTTGGTGATACATGTCACAAGTGTTGTATCATTTTGTGTACATTGAAATCTAAGCCAGTAAGTCGTCCATTAAGGTTTGGTACTGTACTTAGACCAAGCTGGATCAGAGCTTCCTTGTGCTGGGTTTCAGCATTGGTCCTGTTGTGATCAGCAGTTTGGAATGTAGGTACAATTCTCAATGAAGCAGTGAGCCTCCTTAATAGATTTTACCTTCAATTTAAGGTTAGTTATTAGTGCAGTTAAAATGTAAAATGGGTGTGGCAGCTCAATGTTATGTTAATCCAGTTCACATTTCATGGGACTTTGAACTTGTGTTGTTCGGAAAATTAGAAAATAAAATTAACTTTAAACCGTCGTTCCTTTGAAAAAATGGAAATTTAAGAAAGGAATCCTGCTTGATTCAACCCTGCCTCAGATGGTAGAGCCCTTGAAATATCCCTGCCCTTAATGCATGAGCCCACTGAACCAGAAATGTCCATTGGCATTGGCACAGGCCACAAAGGTACCAACAATAATAAGAGACGTGCCAATCATTCTGGAAAATGAATAGGGAAAATCTATTCTAGATTTATAATTTTTATTTTACTTAGGAATGCAGCATGGTAACAGGCCTTTCTGGGCCACCATGCTTCTTGTGTCAACATATAACATAGCATGCCCACAACTTATCAACCCGTATGCCTTAGGAATGTGGGAGGAAACCGGAGCATCCAGAGGAAATCTACGCATTTATTACTACGTATGTATACAGAATACAATTCTGATATTTGTCCTCCCGTAGGCAGGCACCAAACAAAGAAACACCATGGAACCCCTTCAAGAAAACATCAAGCACTCAACACGCGAAAAAAGAACACATTGCACAAATGGCAAAGAGCAAGTAGACAACGTGTAGAATATCAATCATCAAACCACAGGGAGAACATACAAGCTCCTCATATGGACAGTGGCGGGAATTGAACTCAGATTGCCGCACTGTGAAGCGTTATGCTAACCGCTGTGCTACTTTGGGACCCATATTAGGCCATGTGATTTGAGGTCTGGTTAGAGGGGTGGGTGTAAAGTAATTTGTAGGAACGGAGGAGCCCATTGAATCGTGTGGCATGGGCACAGGCCCTTTGGCCCAACTGGTCCATGCTAAACACAGCATCATCCCTGCTCTGCCCAGTGGCCTGTATTTGGCCCATAACCCTCCAAGCTCTTCAAGTCCATGTATCTGTCCACGTGTATTTTAAGTGTTGTAATTGTACCCATCTCTACCATTTCCTTTGCTAGCTCATTCCAAGCACTCAACCCTCTGTGCAAACAAGATATCTCTTTTGAGAGGTCCTTGAACCTCTTCCACCAATGGATTACATAATTTATTAAAGTTGGAAGGAGCTGGAAAGGTTAGGGACTGTACTTAGACCAAGCTGGATGAGAGCATCTTTGTGCTGGATCTCACCGTTCGCGTTGTTGTGATCAGCAGTTTGGAATGTAGGTACAGTTCTCGATGAAGCAGTGAGCTGCTGTGGCAGACAGTTTGGGTATCCCAGCATTTCCTCCTTAGTAGATTTTACCCCCAATTTGAGATTAGCTTTATTTATCACATGTACATCAAAACACACTGAAAGGTGTCATTTGCGTCAATGACAAACACAATCCGAGGATAAGCTGGGGGCAGCCTGTAAGTGTCGCCGTGCCTGTGGCATCAACATAGCTTGCTCGCAGTTTACTCACCTATGGAAGGAAACCAGAGGAAACCCACGCGATCACAGGGAGAACATACAAATTCTTTACAGACAGTGGCAGGAAATGTACCAGGGTAACTGGCGCTATAGTGTTACACAAACCACTACACAAGCGCCAAGTTTGTTATGATTTGGACATTGAAGATAATGCTTGCATTGTTTTTTGATGTTTTTGCACCTAATCACACTGTCTCAAACTCCAGGCAGAAACGCTGCTTTTCTACGACTTGTATGTTGCCGATCACTGGCAGAAGAGTTCAATCCAGAGACTACTGACAAGGACCAAATAGGTGAGTGTCTTCAATTTGCAGTCTTAAAGAGGGCATTTTTGTTGCAAAAGATTGTAACGCTTCTCTTGCAGAATAGGTTAGGCTGGTGAAGATCATGCCCAAACCATGCTCATAAAATAAACAACAGCACAGCAGTATATACACATACACTCAGTGTTATCTTTAGCCCCCTGTGGTTGTAAGTGTTTGGGGATTCACACATCAGCATCTGATGTCAATGTTCTGCTGGCGTTCACTGAGAGTTTCCTAATCTGATCTCTTGCTTCTACTCATCATTTCAGAACATATTTACGAGGCTGTTGCTAGGTCTAGATGGTCTTGAGTTATAGGGAGAGGTTCACCAGGCTCGGTCTTTATTCTTTGGAACAGAGGAGAATCAGGAGTAACCTTTTTTCAGCAATGTTTAAAGTTGTGAAGGGCATAGGTAAGCTAGAAGATAAGTCTTTTCCCCAGGGTAGGGGAGTCAAAAATATGGGGATATAGGTTAATGGTGATGAGGGACCTGAGGGACACAGAGGGTGGTGAGTATATGGAACAAGCTGCCAGAGGAAGTGGTTGAGGCAAGTACAATGATATCATTTCAGAAATACAGATAGAAATGTGTGGGTGGGGCTTCTAGGGATACAAGACCATAAGCAATAGAAGCAGGAGTAGGCTATCCGGTCTGCCGAGCTGCTTCACCATTCAATAAGATCGTGGTTGATCTGATCATGGACTCATCTCCACCTACCTGCCTTTTCCCCATAACCCTTAATTCTCCTA
Source organism: Mobula birostris (assembly GCF_030028105.1). Classification (NCBI taxonomy): domain Eukaryota; kingdom Metazoa; phylum Chordata; class Chondrichthyes; order Myliobatiformes; family Myliobatidae; genus Mobula; species Mobula birostris. The sequence goes on along the minus strand of NC_092384.1, from coordinate 79,735,562 downwards.
CTATGTAAAAATCTATCCAACCTTCTCTTAAATATATTTACTGAGGTAGCCACCACAGTTTCACTGGGCAGAGAATTTCACAGATTCGCCACTCTCTGAGAAAAGCAATTCTTCCTCATCTCAATCGTAAATTTAGTTCCCTGAATCTTGAGGCTATGTCCCATAATTCTAGTCTCACCTACCAGTGGGAACAACTTTCCTGTCTCTATCTTATTTATCCCTTTCATAATTTTATATGTTTCTATAAGATCTGCTCTCATCCTTCTGAATTACAGTGAGTACAGTCCCAGGTGACTCAATCTCTGCTCATAGTCTAACCCCCTCATCTCTGGTATCAACCTGGTGAACCTCCTCTGCACTGCCTCCAAAGCCAGTATATCCTTTTTGCCTACGTCCTTTTTTGAACAGTGGCATAACATTTGCCACCTTCCAATCTGCTGGGACCTCCCAGAGTCCAGAGAATTTTGGTAAATTATCACTAAAGCCTCGACTATAACCTCTGCCATTTCTTTCAGTATGCTGGGATGCATACCATCAAGACCAGGGGATTTGGCTATCTTTAGGCCCACAAGTTTGCTCAGCACTACCTCTTTAATGATAGCTATTGTATCGAGGTCCTCACCTCCCATTGCATCCATATCATCTCTCTTTGGCATTTCAGACATGTCCTTCACCGCGAAGACAGTCGCAAAATAGTCATTCAAACCTCGGCCATTTCCTCATTACGCAATATCAATTCCCCCTTCTCATGCAACAAGGGACCTATGTTCATTTTAGCCACCCTTTTCTGCTTTATATAATTTTTAAAACTTTTGCTATCCATTTTTATATTTTGTGTTAGTTTATTTTCAAAATTGATCTTTTTTTTATTGCTCACTTAGTGGTTCTTTGATTTTTTTTGATGTTTTACCAATCTTCCAGTTTCCCACCACTCTTGGCGACATTGTACGCACGAACTATTGATTTGATGCCTTCCTTTACTCTCCTTGCTCTTAACCATAAGACATAGGAGCAGAATTAGGCCATTTGGCCCATCGAGTCTGCTCCACCATTCAATCATGGCTGATCCTTTTTTGTCCCCTCCTGAACCCCATCCCTTGGCCTTCTCCCCGTAACCTTTGATGCTATGTCCAATCAAGAGCCTATCAATCTCTGCCTTAAATACACTCAGTGACCTGGCCTCCACAGCTGTACATGGTAACAAATTCCACAAATTCACCACCCTCTGGCTAAAGAAATTTCTCTGTGTCTCTGCTTTAAATGGACATCCCTCTAACCTGAGGCTGTGCCCTCTTGTCATAGAATTCTACACCATCCTTTCCACATATACTCTTTCTAGGCCTTTTAACATTTGAAAGGTTTCAATGAGATCCCTCCACATCCTTGTAAATTCCAGTGAGTACAGACTCAGAGCAATTAAACGTTCCTCGTATGATAACCCTTTCATTTCTGGAATGATCCTTGTGAACCTCCTCTGGATCCTCCTCTAATGCCAGCACATATTTTCTTAGATGAGGAGCCCAAAACTGTTCACAATACTCAAGGTGTGGCCTCACCAATGCCTTACAAAGCCTCAGCATTACATCCCTACTCTTGTATTCAAGACCTCTTGAAGTGATTGCTAACATTGCATTTGCCTTCCTCACCACCAAGTCAACCTGCAAGTTAACCTTTAGGGTGTTCTGCACAAGGACTGCCAAGTCCCTTTGCATCTCAGAGTTTTGGATTTGCTCCCTATGTAGAAAGTACTCGGTACCTTTATTTCATTTGTCACTTTCTTGCCCATTCTCCTAATCTGTCTTAAGTCTTTCTGCCGTCTACCTGTTTCCTCAAAACTACCTGCCCTCCACCATTCTTCATACCATCTGCAAACCTGGCAACAAAGCCATCCATTCCATCATCTAAATCACTGATACAGAGCATAAAAAGAAATGGTCCCAACAGTGACTGCTGTGAAACACCACTAGTCACTGGCAGCCAACCAGAAAAATGTCCTTTTATTCCATAAGACCATAAGATATAGGAGCAGAAGTAGGCCATTCGGCCCATCACGTCTGCTCCACCATTCAATCATGGGCTGATCCAATTCTTCCAGTCATCCCCACTCCCCTGCCTTCACCTCATACCCTTTGATGCCCTGGCTAATCAAGAACCTATCTATCTCTGCCTTAAATACACCCAATGACTTGGTCTCCACTGCCGCTCATGGCCACAAATTCCACAGATTTCCCACCCTCTGTCTAAAGTAATTTCTCCACATCTCAGTTCTAAATGGAGGTCCTTCAATTCTGAAGTCGTGCCCCCTTGTCCTAGAATCCCCTACCATGGGAAATAACTTTGCCATATCTAATTCGTTCAGGCCTTTTAACTTTCGGAATGTTTTTATGAGATCCCCCATCCTTCTCCTGATCTCCAGGGAATACAGCCTAAGAACTCGAGAGCTGCCGGATGTTCCTCATATGGTAACCCTTTCATTCCTGGAATCAGTCTTGTGAATCTTCTCTGAACCCTCTCCAATGTCAATATCTTTTCCAAAATAAGGAGCCCAAAACTGCACACAATACACCAAGTGTGGTCTCATGAGTGCCTTATAGAGCCTCAACATCACAACCCTGCTCTTATATTCTATACTTCCAGAAATGAATGCCAACATTGCATTCACCTTTTTCACAACCGACTCAACCTCGAGGTTAACCTTTGGAGTCCTTGTGCAGGATACCCTAAAGTTCCTTTGCATCTCTGCATTTTGAATTCTCTCTCCATCTAAATAATAGTCTGCCCATTTATTTCTTCCACCAAAGTGCATGACCATACAAGTTCCAACATTTTATTTCATTTGCCACATCTTTGCCCATTCCCCTAAACTATCTAAGTCTCTCTGCAGGCTCTCTGTTCCCTCAACACTACCCGCTCCTCCACCTATCTTTGTATCATCGGCAAATTTAGCCACAAATCCATTAATCCCATAGCCTAAATCATTGACGTACATTGTAAAAAGCCTCGGTCCCAACTCTGGAACTCCACTGGTAACCGGCAGCCAGCCAAAATAGGATCCCTTTATTCCCACTCTGTTTTCTGCTGACCAGCCAATGCTCCACCCATACTGGTAACTCCCCTGTAATTCCATGGGCTCTTATCTTGCTGAGCAGCCTCATGTGTCATTTGTCAGCCATGCCGTAAACTCCTGCCGTAAATTGTAATCCATAGCCCTGCTGCTGTTTGGAGGCCTGTATACAACTACTATTAGGGTCCTTTCACCCTTGCCATTTCTTAACTCAACCCTTAGAGACTCTACACCTTCCAATCCAATGTCATCTCTTTCTAATGATTTAGTAATATTTCTTATATACAGAGCCACACCACCCACTCTGCCTACTAACCTATCTTTCTGATACACCGTATATCCTTGGACGTTCAGCTTCCAATGACAGCCAGCCTTTAGCCAAGTTTCAGAGATGGCCACAACGTCATATTTGCCAATCTGTAGCTGAATTTCAAGATTGTCCATTTTATTCCTTATGCTGTGTGCATTCAAATATTCTTACTCTCTGCCTCCTACCAATCAGCCAATGCTCTAACCATATTAGTGGCTTTCTTGTAATACCATGGGTTCTTAACTTGGTAAGCATCCTCATGTGTGGCACCTTGTCAGAGGCCTTCTGAAAGTCCAAATATACGACATCCTCTACATCCTCTTTATCTAACCTACTTGTCATCTCAAAGAATTTCAACAGATTTGTCAGGCAAGATTTTCCCTTCAGGAAACCATGCTGACTTTGACCTATCTTGTCCTGTGTCACCAAGTACTCCATAACCTCATCCTTAAGAATTGACTCCACCATCTTCCCACCCACTGAGCTCAGGCTAACTGGTCTATAATTTCCTTTCTGCTGCCTTCCTCCTTTTTTAAAGAGTGGAGTGACATTTGCAATTTTCCATTCCTCTGGAACCATGTCAGAGTCCAATGATTTTTGAAAAGTCATTGCTAATGCCCCCCCCAATCTTTCAGAACCCTAGGGTGCTGTTCATCTTATCTGGGTGACTTATGTACCCTTAGGTCTTTCAGCTTTTTGAGCACCTTCTCCCTTTTAACAGTAACTGCACCCACTTCTCTTCCTGGTGTCTTCTATAGTGAAGACTGATGCAAAATACTCATTTAGTTCGTCTGCCATCTCCGTGTCCCCCATTATTATTTCTCCAGCCTCGTTTTTTAGTGGTCCTATATCCACTATCATCTCTCTTTTAATTTTACATACTCGAAAAAGCTTTTATTATCCACTTTGATATTGTTTGCTAGCTTGCTTTCATATTTCATCTTTTCCCTTCTAATAATTCTTACTTGCTTTTTGTAGGTTTTTAAAAGCTTCCCAATCTTCTATCTTACTGCTAATTTTTGCTTTGTAGTATGCTCTTTTTTTAATTTTTTCATTACTTTTGACTTCCCTTGTTAACCATGATTGTAATCTTTTACCATTTGAGTATTTCTTTATTTTTGAAGTATATCTATCCAGCACCATCCCCATTTTTCCCAGAAACTCGCTGTTGCTGCTCTGCTGTCATCTCTGCCAGCGTCTCCTTCCAATTTACTTTGGCCAACTCCTCTCTCATACCACTGTAATTTCCGTTACTCCACTGAAATACTGCTACGTGAGACTTTACTTTCTCCCTATCAAATTTTAAGTTGAACTCAATCATATTGTGATCATTGGCTCCTAAGAGCTCTTAGGCTGTCTGATCACCTCCGGTTTATTACATAACACCCAATCCAGTATAGCTGATCCCCTAGTAGGGTCAACATCAAACTGCTCTAAAAAGCCATCTCATAGTCATTCAACAAACTCACTCTATTGAGATCAATTACCAGCCTAATTTTCCCAATCAACTTGAATGTTAAAATCTCCAATGACTATCATAACATTGCCTTTTTGACATGCCTCTTCTATTTCCTGTTGTAATCTGTGGTCCACATCCCACCCTACTGTTGGGAGCCCTGTATATAACTGCCATCAGGGTCCTTTTACCCTTGTTTTTTAACCCACAAGGATTCAACATCTTCTGATTCTATGTCACATCCTTCTACTGATTTGATGCCATTCTTTACCAACAGAGCCACACCACTCCCTCTGCCTACCTTCCTTTCCCTCTCCCTCTGATACAATGTGTAACCTTGGACATTCAGCTCCCAACTACAACCATCCTTCAGCCATGATTCAGTGATGGCCACAACATCATACCTGACCATCTGTAATAGAGCAACAAGATCATCCCCCTTATTTCTGATACTCCATGCATTGAGATATAACACTTTTAACTGGAATATACTTTTGTAGAGCACCATGCAAAATCTATTTGAAAGTCTTCCATGGTTCCTGAACCGTCTCACCTTATAACGTGTGTTCCTAGTCTACCCTATCCAATTACTCCCTCATCCCGTTGTAGTCTCCCTTGTTAAGGCATAATACACTGGTTTTAGATCGAACTATTGCATCCTCCTTTTGTATTAAGAAACAATCATACTGTGATTACACTTTCCAAGATAATCCCTAACTACAAGATTGCTAATTTTACCTGTCTCATTGCACAGGACCAGATCCAAGATAGCACGTGTAAGTCCAGTAACATGCTGTTCAAGAAAGCTATCACGTATGCATTCTATGAAGTCCTCCTCAAGACTGTCTCGACCAACTTGATACAGATCATGTGCTCTTAAACACATTGTGCTTTCAAAATCTTCTGACCTTTGACTCTTTGGCACTTTACTTTTCTGAACTCCACCCTTTCTTTTCTCTTTTTTAACTTTTGCTTTTACTTTATCTTTATTCGCACTTCACTCTTTTACATTATCCATACTCTTCCAATCTATTCAACCCACCCTCCCTGCTTTGGGCTGAATGCAGGAAATTGGGTCTAGCTGGGTGGGTGCTGTGGTTGGGCTGAAGGGCCAGTATTCGTATTGAATTGTCCAATGACTGACAGAAATGAGTTTGACTCCTAGCCCCTTTGCATCCACGCCGGTCATGTGTTGTCATGAGGAGCTGGTAGTAGGTGGAATGCCTGATACGTGTTAGCACATAGAACAGTACAGCACAGTGATAATGTGCTGACTTATATAAACCTTCTCCACAATCAATCTAGAGAGGAGGACAAAGGGCTAGTCAGCAGGCTTATGTTGTCCTCAAAGGTGTCAAAACTATAGGTGTTTACAGCTGCACTCCCGTGTCAACTCCTTGAAAGAGCTGTCCAATCAACCTATTCCTTTTGATATTTCCTAGGCTCAACGATATATCCAGCCTTTGTGTTACAGGGAGAAGCAGGTTACATTCCTAAACAATACTCCGTATTACAATTTTCACAAAATACAAAGCCACCTCAGCTGTGTGGTCATCAAGAAATGCAAATTGGAAACATTAATTATTGATTTATTTAGTGTTTGTTTTACATAAATGCTGTATCTCAAGTTTGGATAAGGATTTGTGAATTCTGTAAGGGTGAATTTCCTTAACTCAAACCATAATGTAGGATTTGCTTATATTTCCTTTATGTGCACAATTCTCCTTGTTGAGTACAAGATACTTTTAAACTCAGGAGTATATTCCAGATCACAAGAACTTGCTATATAATGCAAAATTCATTTGATCCCTTTCTTGTACAGTTTCTCCAGATGGTTAAGAGATGCTGGACTCACTCAGCAGGTCAGCAGTGAGTGGAGAGAGCTCCTTTCATGTTAAGGAGCCTTCGTTAGAACAGGCAGTATTGAGAAAACAATGGGACTAAAAGGAGTGGTTTGGTTTTCTGAAATGGTTCCTTTCGTTATTGTTCTATCCAATTTACATAACCAGCCGCCTTTTCCTCTGCAAATGTGGTTGTTTACCTTTGTTTCCATTTGTCCTGAAGAAGGGTCACGGCCTTCTTTATTAATTTCCATAGCCTGACCTGCTGAATTCCTCCAGCATTTTGTGTGTTTATTCCTTTTTTTGTCTTTTGTCTCCAACTGCTGGTTTTTAATCAAAAGGTAACTTTAATAATGTTGGCCTATACTCTGTTACAAACTTTCCCTTTGTCCTTTCTGCCCTCCCCTCTGTAACTTACACAGGAAACTTAGTTTCCTCACTTTTGAAGTTCATTGACTTGAAATGTTAATTTTCTGTCTCTATGGATTCTGTCAGAGCTTCCAGCAAATTTTATTTTTGGAATTCCAATTTCTGCAGTTGTTTTTTTTTCTGGTTCTATGGACAGGTGATCTCTTGATGAATTATTGTTAATATTTCTCTATCGCTAATGAGCAGCTCCCCTCATTGCTACCATCAGGAAGGAGGTACAGAAGCCTGAAGGCACACAGTCAACCATTTAGGAACGGCTTCTTCCACTCTGCTGTTCGATTTCTGAATGGACATTGAACCCATAAACACTACCTCACTACTTTTTTATTTCCTATTTTTTGCACTATTTATTTAACTATTTCAGGTTATATATTTACTGTAATTCACATTTTTTCTCTATAATGTATGGGGTGTCAGGGAGGGGTAGCACCTCTGGTCAGGGAACATGTCACATCCCTTTCAAGGCGGTTAGTCCACCTTTGGTTTTCACCTGGCACTCAGATCTCACCTGTGGCTCCCCGTAGCTGTTTGCATGCGACAGTGGTCACACCTCGGGCAATGGCTTCGACAAGCCGGCTGAACCAGGTGACGGTAGCCGACAGGTCTTAAACCCTTGGTGAGATAGGGAGTTGTCTATCCCAGCATGTGAAGACAGACTCTGGTGGACTGAGCGGACGAGACCAGTGGAAGGTCCAATGGTCAAGAAGGTGGTCTCTGCAAGCGTCGTGGAATGCGTAGAGCACAAGACACAGAAGATGTCCTGGTCATCCACTGCGCCTAGTCCCATCTCCAGCCGTCTCGACTCTTGTCTTGCCACTGGATCCATCATCACCACCATCATCATCATCATCATCATCACCCTTAATTGGAGTCCTGTGGCGATGGGCGAGCGATGAAGCGGCAGGTGTGGATACACTGGGAGCTGTAGTCATAGACCTGCACACAGGAGGTTCAGGTCTAATGGTCGGTTTTTGCTCACTGAAGCAGCAGTGAAACTCGGCGTCTACCTGGGCGACTGAGCAGCCCTCTTTAGGAACGCACTGCTCACCTCCGTAGTATGAGGAAGGGGCTAGAAAGGGTACCCTAAACATGGCCTGCTTCATTACACCCTGGCCATTTTACCGCGTCTGGCGGGGATCCCATCTTGGCGATCGAACAAACCCAACAAAACGCAAAGTGACACCGCTCACTATTGGTACTTGGAACGTGCGCATGCTATTGGACAACTCTACAGCAAACAGACCAGAGAGAAGAACAGCCTTAGTTGCTAGAGAGCTTGCAAGATACAACATTGACATTGCAGCCCAGAGTGAGACCCGTCTTGCCAACGTAGGTCAGCTGACTGAAACTGGAGGTGAATACACTTTTTTCTGGAGCGGTCGCAGCAGTGATGAGCGTCGTGAGGCTGGAGTTGGATTCACTGTCAGGAGTCACCTTGTTTGGAAACTTGCCAGTCTCCCCAAGGGTGTGAACGACTGGCTCGACACTACAGCTTCCACTACAGAACAGAAGTCAAGCCACCCTGATCAGCGCCTATGCCCCCACAATGACCAACCTGGACAAGACAAAAGACAGGTTCTATGAAGAACTAGACACCCTACTATCAGCAGTGAGCAGCACCGACAAGCTGATCTTGCTCTGCGACTTCAATGCAAGAGTAGGGTGCGACTCTGCAGCCTGGCAGGGAGTCATTGGGAGACATGGAGCGGGCAAATGTAACAGTAACGGCCTACTCTTACTGAAGACCTGTGCAGCACACGACCTCCTCATCACCAACACAACTTTCCGCCTGCCTACCTATAACATGATTGCCTGGATGCACCTCTGCTCTAAGCATTGGCATCTTATCGACTATGTCATTGTCAGGAGAAAAGACAGGCAGGATGTCAGAGTGACTAAGGCCATGTGTGGTGCTGACTGCTGGACAGATCACAGGCTCGCTGTCTCCAAAATGAAGCTCCGCATCAGACTCAAGAGGCGATCACAAGGAAGCAAGGCTATGAAAAGAAAATGTGTGGCCAGGCTGAAGAACCCCAGTGTAGCTTCAGCACTGGCTGAGGATTTAGGCTACGTCCACACTAGACCGGCTAATTTTGAAAACGCTGGTTTCGCGTAAAAACGGCAGGCGTCCACACCAGGCGTTTTTGAAAATCCCTCCGTCCACATTAAAACAGATATTTGGGCGAATCTCCTCCTACTGGGCATGCACAGGACACACAGAAAATAAGCGAAGAGGAAACTGTATACTTGATGTGCGTTTGTCCAGTTACAGACTAGAAAAACTTAAAAGGAAATTGCCAAACGAAAGACTTGGTGCGCGTTTGTCCAGAAACATTTCCTACAGCCATAGTCTCTTCACTGATGAAAGGGAGGACAGCTACAACTAAATGCAATAAGGCTTGTTACTGGGCAAATGTGAAATTTGCTGTTACCTCACTTGTTTGCCTTTACTTTTGCCATGTCTTTGTGTATTATTTTGCTGTATTTAACATATGCAATAAAATGAGTTACTGGGCAAAAGTGTCAACGCATCTATTGAACGCTTGCACAAGCAATATATTAATACAGCACCTTGTTAAATGTATAAAACATGTCTGCATCAGTGCTATCCTGTATTTCCATACAATGCTACATCAGGCTGTTACACATCTATTGTCAGATATTGTTGTGGTGTTGGAGGTTGCGATCACGAAAACAATGAAATGCTGCGCTGCCGCCACCATTTGTTCCAGCACGTCATGACAGCGGTTTTAAAAATAGCCGGTTACCCCGTACACACTACGCCGGATATTAGCCGTTTTCAGATTTATTCACTCTGGAGATCGTTTCTGAAAAGCTCTGTTTTCGGGGGAGGAAAATGCCGTTTCAATGTGGACGGAGGGTCAAAACGAAGAGAAAAAGCTTCGGTTACGGATTTATCCGGTCTAGTGTGGACGTAGCCTTAGAAACCAAGCTTGCTGACCTACACCTTGCAGGCAGCGCTGTGGATGACTGGGATCGCTTCAGGGATGAGGTCCATTCATCGGCACTGAAGATGCTAGGGCCCTCTACCCACAAGCAACATGACTGGTTCGATGAGAATAATGAGGAGATACAGGCTCTACTTGTTGAAAAGCATTGCCTTCATCGTGCCCATCAGAACAACCCATCATCAGCTGCCAAGAAAAACACCTTTACCAGTGTTCGCAGGATAGTCCAGAATAAACTGTGTAAAATGCAAGATGCCTGGCTGAGCGCCAAGGCAGATGACATACAGGGATACGCTGACAGAAATGACTTGAAACATTTCTATGAAGCCCTCAGCACTCTCTACGGACTTCAGTCTGTCAGGAGTTCCCCCCTCCTGAGTACAGATGGTACAACTCTCATTACAAAGAAGGCTCAGATCCTGCAGAGATGGGCTGAACACTTTGAAGCCGTCCTCAACCGACCGTCATCTATTAATGATGAGGCGATAGACAGGATTCCCCAGGTTGATGTCAATAGCGCCATGGATGACCCACCGTAGTAGCCGAAGTCACGAAAGCTGTCAGCCAGCTATCCGGTGGCAAAGCCCCAGGGGCAGACACCATACCTGCAGAGATCTACAAAGCCGGTGGTCCTGTACGTATAGAGAAGCTTATAGAGTCTTTTTGGAAGCAAGGATCCATTCCTCAGGAACTTAAAGATGCATCCATCGTACACCTCTACAAGAGGAAGGGCAATCAACAAGTATGCGACAACCACCGAGGAATCTCGCTGCTCTCCATCGCAGGAAAAATTCTTGCAAGAGTCCTGCTAAATTGTCTGGTCACTCATCTGGAGCTGGGCCAGCTGCCAGAGTCACAGTGTGGCTTTTGCAAAGGTCGTGGGACTATTGACATGATTTTTGCCTCGCGCCAACTTCAGGAGAAGTGTTGGGAGCAGAATCGCGAACTCTATACAACTTTTGTTGACCTCATGAAAGCCTTCGACACTGTCTACTGACAAGGCCTGTGGAGGGTCATGTCAAAGTTCGGCTGCCCCGCCAAATTCATTCAGATGGTACGCCAGTTCCATGATGGCATGATGGCCAAAGTGCTGGGCGGCGGAGAATCCTCTGAGGCGTTCCCAGTCACCAGTGGTGTCAAACAGGGCTGTGTGCTCGCACCCACACTGTTCAGCATGATATTTTCTGCCATGCTGAATGGTGCCTTCCAGGACAGTGATGCTGGAATCAGCCTTAAGTACAGAGTGGATGGGAAGCTCTTCAACCCGAGGAGACTTCAAGCTATTACCAAAGTGAAGGAGACTGTTCTGAGAGACTTCCTCTATGCCGATGACTGCCCCCTGTATGCTGGTTCAGAGCCAGAGACGCGTCAATATGGACAAATTCTCCACAGCTTGTGACGATTTTGGACTCACCATCAACATCAAAAAGACCAAAGTCATGCACCAGCCTGCTCCTCGTGCACCGTACACAGAACCCAAAGTCACAATCAAAGGACAGAAACTACAGGCAGTGGACCAGTTTACTTACCTTGGCAGCACCCTCTCCCGAGCAGTGACTATTGATACAGAACTGCAGAATGGCAAAGGCAAGTTCTGCTTCCGGTGGACTGCGCTCCACTGCATGGGAACGTTGAGGAATCAGCCCAGCAACAAAACTGAAGGTCTACAGAGCCGTGGTACTCACTACCCTTCTGTATGCCTGTGAAATGTGGACTGTGTATGTCGAAGGCATGCAAGACAGCTCAACCATTTCCATATGACTTGTCTTCACAGAATATTAGGCATCAGACGGCAAGACAAAGTACCAGATACTGAAGTTCTCTCTAGAGCAAGTCTACCATCAGTCCACACGATGCTGAAGAGAGCACAGACCCGGTGGGCAGGTCATGTCATCCGTATGCTGGACGAGCGCATACCCGAGCAGCTCTTTTTTGGGGAACTGCTGGAAGACGCTTGCATGGAAGGCAGAAGAAACGTTACAAAGATACACTAAAGGCCTCCCTGAAGTCATTTGACATAGACACGACCTCCTGGGAAATGCTGGCACAGAACCGCCCTACCTAGCGCGGCCTCATCCACAAGGGCTGTCAAACTTATGAAGCAAGGTGCATTGCTGAAGCACAACATAAGCGCGAGCGTGCAAATCCAGAGCCACTAGTGTAACAACTGCAGTGCCTACACATGTGTCCTCAACATGTGCCAGGACATTCCATGCCTGAATTGGCCTGACCAGTCATTTTCGGACACACCGCATCCAGTCTCAAAGTGACTGGTGGTGTCAAGGTCTTCATCGATGACGATGGACGAACCACTGCTGCCACAAAATTAACAATCTTTACGTCATATGCTGGTGATATTAAACCTAATTCTGATTCTGATATTGCTTCCATGCTTATGCATGTGTTCTTTCTTTGAGAAGATGCAATTCCTCTGTGTGTCTTGACCCCTCAACCTATGGGGTCCTTAGAACATGTCGGAGGTGATGATGTGGTCTCACCCTGTCATTTCTGTCGTCACTCTTCTGGTGGATGAATGCTGTAATTCCACTTTTTACGTACCTGTGTGATAACCCGAACTCCGTTTGGCTCTGTTCCATTCTCCTTTTAGTGTAAACCGCTCTCTAATCAACATGATTTTTCCTTTCCAGCATCATGTATGGAAAACCTTGACAGTGAAATGGTTTTGTACATATTGCTACGAGCTGTTGATTGCTTTCACAAGCAACATGGGCGCTACCCAGGTATGTGCCTCTTTTCTTGGCCTATCTGTCTAATTGTAACATTGCTGGTTCATGAAGTAGCCATACTTTTCAGTTTGAATGGATATGAATATATGACTGTAAGACATAGGAGTAGAATTAGGTCATTCAGCCCATAGAGTCTGCTCTGCCATTCAATTATGCCTCTCCCTGTAAACTTTGACACACTGACTAATCAAGAACCTATCAACCTCCACTTTAAATATACCCAATGACTTGGCCTCCACAGCTGTTTATGGTAATGATTTCCACAGATTCACTACCCTCTGGCTTAAAAAAAAATTCTCCTCATCTCCGTTCTAAAGGGACGTCCTTCTATTCTGAGGCTGTGCCCTCTGGTCCTGGCACCAATTACTATGCATCTAGATATATATCTTCTAGCACCAATTACCTTGTTGTCAGTGTCAGCTGTAGCTCAGTAACTCCTCTGTTACTCATCCTCCACAACTCCGAGCACATCTAGCTCAGTATGCCACTGCAATACTGAGAGAATGATGCACCATTGGAGGGACCACCTGCTGCGTAAGATATTCTTTCTTTTTAAATCTTTTCATTAATTTTTCCAAAATTATAAACAAAATAACAATGTTGATACAAAGCGATTGGAGTATTCTTATTGTTAATAAACATATACAGAAAAGATTTCAGATAACACAAGTATAATAGGCTTCCAAACTCATGATGTAATTAATCATAAAGAAAAACAGAAATAAAAAGAAAAAAAATACAAAGAAAAACCCCAAAAAAAGGGGAAAAAAAAGAACTAAATTCTAAACCCAAAAAAGCAAATGGAACAAAACAGGGCTAGACCAGTATCTTAAATCGAACACGTTCAGTAATGTCGTCAACTCCGTTCCTCTATTCGTATATTTTAAGTTAATAAGAAGGATTCGGAAAGGTCAAATTACATCATATGAAAATGTTGAATAAATGGTTTCCAAGTTTCTTCAAATTTAACCGAAGAATCAAAAATATCACTTCTAATTTTTTCTAAATTTAAACATAATATAGTTTGGGAAAACCATTGGAATGTAGTAGGAGGATTGGTCTCCTTCCAGTTCAATGAAATAGATCTTCTGGCCGTTAAAGTAACAAATGCAATCATCCGACAGGCTGAAGAAGACAAAGATCTATGTCCTACCATTGGCAATCCAAAAATTGCCGTAATAGGATGGGGTTGTAAGTCAAAACATAGAACTGTTGAGATAATATCAAAAATATCTTTCCAAAAGATCTTTCTCCAAAATATCTTTCTCACAGGTGGATAGGGTAGTTAAGAAAGCTTATGGGGTGTTAGCTTTCATAAGTCGAGGGATAGAGTTTAAGAGTCGCGATGTAATGATACAGCTCTATAAAACTCTGGTTAGGCGACACTTGGAGTACTGTGTCCAGTTCTGGTCACCTCACTATAGGAAGGATGTGGAAGCATTGGTAAGGCTACAGAGGAGATTTACCAGGATGCTGCCTGGTTTAGAAAGTATGCATTATGATCAGAGATTAAGGGAGCTAGGGTTTTACTCTTTGGAGAGGAGGAGGATGAGAGGAGACATGATAGAGGTGAGCAAGATAATGAGAGGAATAGATAGAGTGGATAGCCAGCGCCTCTTCCCCAGGGCACCACTGCTCAATACAAGAGGACATGGCTTTAAGGTAAGGAGTGGGACGTTCAAGGGGTATATTAGAGGAAGGTTTTTACTCAGAGAGTGGTTGGTGCGTGGAATGCACTGCCTGAGTCAGTGGTGGAGGCAGATACACTAGTGAAGTTTAAGAGACTACTAGACAGGTATATGGAGGAATTTAAGGTTGGGGGGTTATATGGGAGGCAGGGTTTGAGAGTCGGCACAACACTGTGGGCCGAAGGGCCTGTACTGTGCTGTACTGTTCTATGTTCTATGTTAAAAGAGGACAGGACCAAAATATATGAGTTAAGGAAGCCACCTCAGAGTGACATCTGTCACAAATAGGGTTTATATGGGAATAAAAATAGACTAATTTATCTTTACACATATGAGCTCTATGCACTACTTTAAATTGTATTAATGTATGTTTAGCACATATAGAAGGAGTACTGACTAATTGAAAAATTTTATCCCATTTCTCTATAGGTAGGCAAAGTTGAAGTTCCCTTTCCCATTCATTTTTAATTTTATCAGATATACCTGGCTGTAATTTTGTAATTATATCATAGATAGATGCTATTAATCCCTTCTGAAGAGGATTTAAACCTAAAATTTTATCAATGATATCAGTAGGGTATGAGGTCGGAAAGGTAGGCAACATAGTATTTAAAAAATTTCTTATTTGTAAATATCTAAAAAAAAATGGGATCTAGGCAAATCAAATTTCTTAGATAACTGTTCAAAAGACATTAAACAGTTATCCAGAAATAAGTCACAAAAACATGTTATACCTTTCATTTTCCATATCAAAAAGGCTCAAAAAGTATCTGTAGGTAAATTACCACAATCTTTTTATCGAGCTTCTATTTCTCTAATTCTCAAAAAAGATAAGGATCCTACTGAATGTGCATCTTACAGGCCTATATCTTTACTGAATGTGGATTCTAAGATTTTTTCTAAAATATTGGCAATGAGATTGGAGAATGTATCACCTCAAATTATTTCTGCTGATCAGACTGGATTTATTAAAAATCATTACTCTTTTTTTAATATTAGGAGATTAATGAATATTGTTTATACTCCTTCACCCAGAATTCGGAAATGTGTTATTTCACTGGACACTGAGAAAGGCTTTGACAGAGTTGAATGGACGTATTTATTTAACACCCTTGAGAAATTTAATTTTAGTCCAATATTTATATCTTGGAATAAACTGATATATCTTACTCCTTTGGCTTTGGTATTTACTAATAATCAAAGATCTCCCCTTTTTCATCTATTCCGTGGTACTAGGCAGGGCTGCCCTCTTAGTCCACTACTATTCGATATTGCCTTCGAACCGCTAGCTATCGCTATTCGTGACTCCCCTAATATATTTGGCATCACCCGTGGAAATGAGACTCATAAATTATCACTATATGCAGATGATTTACTATTATATATTTCTAACCCGGGAAAATCTATTCCAGCAGTATTAACTTTGCTTGCTCAGTTTAGTAGTTTTTCTGGTTATAAACTGAATCTAGGTAAGAGTGAACTTTTTCCATTAAATATGCAGGTTCCCATTTATAGATGTTCTCAATTCAGTGACTACTGACTATTTCACTTATTTGGGAGTTAAAATTACAGAGACATAAGGATCTATTCAACTTCAACCTTTTACCGTTAATTAATCAGGTTAAACAACTGATTACTAAGTGGTCTCCACTGTCTCTATTACTGATTGTACTGATTGGCTGAATTAATGCTATTAAAATGATTATTTTACCTAAATTTTTATATTTATTTCAAATGATACTAATTTTCATTCCTAAATCCTTTTTGATACTATTGATTCTAAAATTTCCTCTTATATATGGCAGAACAAGAATCTCAGATTAAGTAAAAAAAAAATATTTACAGAAGTCCAAGAAAGATGGTGGTTTAGCACTGCCTAACCTAAGATTTTATTATTGGGCAATTAATATTTGATATTTAATATTTCCGACACAGGATTGGAATATAAGTCCAAGCCCATATTGGGTAAACCTTGAAGGCTGCTCTGTACAAGGGTTCTCTTTAGCTTCCATTTTAGGAACTTCACTTCCTTTTGTACTGTCTAAATTGAATAAACAAATGGTTAATCCAATAGTTAAACATACATTGCGAATATGGTTTCAATTTCGTAAATTTTTTGGTTTGAACAAATTTATATTATCAAGCGTGAGATATTAAAGTTCAAAGTAAATTTATTATCAAAGTAATGTAGGCCACCATATATAACACTGAGATTCAGTTTTGTGAGCATGTTCAATAAATATATAGAATAATAACCATAACAGAATTAATGAGAAGACCCGCCCAATTAGGGTGTTCAACCAGAGTGTAGAATACAGCACACTGTGCAAGTACAAAAGGAATAAATAACAATAAATAAATAAGCAATAAATATCAAGAACATGAGATGAAGGGTCCTTAAAAGTGAGTCCATAGGTTGTGGGAATATTTCAATGATGGGGCAAGTGAAGTTGAGTGAAGTTATCCCCTTTGGCTTAGGAGCTTAATGGTTGAGGGTACTAACTGTTCATGAACCTGGTGGTGTGGGTCCTGAGGCCGCTGTACCACCTTCCTGATTTCAGCAGCGAGCAAAGAGCATGATCTGGGTTGGTAGGAGTCCCTGGTGTTTGCAGATGAAGCTAAACATTTCTGTGGGATTATTTTGAGGAAAACAAGTTCTCCCCAATGTTCCAACTATTATCTATTCCTGTCAATTTTACTCATTTATTGTATTACTTGTGTTGTTCACTAGTCTGTGAATCATTAGTTTACTGGTCCTTTTACGATCCATTAATTTATTACTGGAAAGTACAGTACCTTTTTGGGGGTTTGCCTCTTGCTTTGTGTCATTACTAATTAATATCTCAGTCAATGTCCTGTAGTGTTATTTAGTAATAATGCTTTCATATTACAAATGCCAATTAGAATTGGGTCAGAATCAGAATCTTTTATTCTCTAGTAATTAGAGACATAGAAAACTTGCAGCACAATACAGGCTCTTCGGCCCACAAAGTTATGATGAACATGTCCCTACTTTAGAAATTACTAGGGTTACCCATAGCCCTCTATTTTTCTAAGCTCCATGTACCTATCCAAAAGTCTCTTAAAAGATCCTATCATATCCACCTCCACCACCATTGCTGGTAGCCTATTCCACGCACTCACCACTCTCTATGTAAAAAAAAAACACACACACACTTACCCTGACATCTCCTCTGTACCTACTTCCAAGCACCTTAAACCTGTGCCCTCTTGTGGCAGCCATTTCAGCCTTGGGAAAAAGTCTCTGACTATCCACATGATCAATGCCTCTCATCATCTTATACAACCCTATCAGGTCACCTGTTATCCTTTGTCCTCCAAGGAGAAAAAGCCGAGTTCACTCAACCTATTTTCATAAGGCTTGCTCCCCAATCCAGGCAACGTCCTTGTAAATCTCCTCTGCACCCTTTCTATGGTTTCCACATCCTTCCTGTAGTGAGGCGACCAGAACTGAGCACAGTTCTCCAAGTGGGGTCTGACTAGGGTCCTATATAGCTGCAATATTACCTATTGGAGGAACTTATTTAGCAGCTCTTGCCATTCAAGGTTTTTTCATCGTTCTGTGAAATCAGGGCTATGTTTGACTGTAGCATTAGTAATAGGGCTTTTGTGTATTTATTTGTTAAGATACAGGGCCCTTTGGGCCCTTTGAGCCGGGTAGCACAGCTACTCCGGATGCCTAGGACAATTTACAGTGACCAATTAACATACCAACCAGTATGTCTTTGGTCTGTGGGAGGAAACCAAACCACCCAGTGGAAACCCACGCAGTCTTGGGAAGAATGTACAGACAGCGGCAGGAAATGCTTATTACAAATGCCAGTCAGAATTGGGTTGTAGATTCCGTCTATACTCTAGTAATAAGAGGAATTCGTTTTGCAGCTCTTGCTGTTCAAGGCTTTTCCATCGTTCTATGAACTCAGGGCTATATTTTAATTCCCTACACAGAATCAAAATCAGATTTATTATCTCTGATGTCATGAAATTTGTTGTTTCGTGGCAGCAGTACGGTGTAATATATAAGATTCTACAAGTTACAAGAAGGAATATTAAAAAATAGTGCAGTAAGAGAGCAAAATAGTGATGTTGTGTTCATGCTTTCATGGACTATTCAGAAATCTGATGGTGGAGGGAAAGAAGCTGTTATTTAAATGTTGAGTGTCCATCTTCAAACTCCCCTACCATCTCTCTGATGGTAGTAATGAGAGGAGGACATGGTGAGGGTCCTTAAGGATGGATGCCACCTTCTTGGGGCATTGCCTTTTGAAGATGTCTTCGATGGTGGGGAAGCTCATGCCCATGATGGCTGAGTTTACAACCCTCTGCAGCTTTTTCCCAATCCTGTACATTGGCTCCTTCATACCAGACAGTGATGCAACCAGTCAGAATGCTCTCCACAGTGCATCAATAGAAATTTGTTAGTCTTTGGTGGTATATCAAATCTCCTCATGTCCCATATTTTGGTTAACAAAAATACATCTGATATAAAATTAGCAGTTAAGCTTTAACCATTTCATTACTTTGATTGCCAATTTCCACCCTTCACACAGTCAGTATCTGACTCATCCCTTTCTTACCTCAGTTTTTTTTTCCATCTCAGGAGAAAGGTTCCCTGCTTCTGTCTCCATTTAAGGAGATCAGACAGAGGTGATTGATCATGCTGAGACAATAACATACGGAGAGGAAAGGGAAAATTCCAAGACTGACCAGTGTGGGCATTTCCATGGCCTGTGTGAGCAGCAGATGAGGCGATAGAACTGTGTTCCATTACAAGGATTCACACCACACCCTGGGTTAAGGATCAGTTATTATCCCTCAACCTTCAGCCTTTTGAACCAGTAGGGATAACTTCACTCAGCTTTATTTGCCCCATCATTAAAATGTTCCTACAACCAATGGACTCACTTTCAAGACTCTTCATCTTATGTTCTTGATATTTATTGCTTATTTATTATCATTATTCTTTCTTTTGTATTTGCAGATTGTTGTCTGTTGCACGCTGGTTGTTTATCTGCCCTATTGGGTGCGATCTTTCATTGATTCTATTATGTTTCTCGGACTTGCTGTGTATGCCTGCAAGAAAACGAATCCCAGGGTTGTATATGGTGACATATATGAACTTTGAAGTCAGGGCTACCAGGTTTGGGATATTGTTTGCTAATAGTGGTAATTTGTGATGGTAATGGTGTCTTCTCTCTGCAGGTGTTTACAATAACCAGGTTGAAGAGGATATTGGGAAGCTAAAATCATGTGTGATCAGCCTGCTGCAGGATTGGGGTGTTTCAGTATCAGTAAAGGATGACTACATCCATGAATTGTAAGAATATTAATTTTTCTCCACTGACTTCTGGACATAGGGGGGGTGGCAGTGTTCCCAAGATGGAGTCCAAAAACTGGGGCAAGGTCACAGTTTTGTTATTTTGAAGCAGCAGTATAATGCAAGACATAAAAACTTAAAGACATAAGTTAGTGCAATAAATAGAAAGAAAAATAAGTAGTGCAAAAAAGGAATAACGAGGTAGTCTTTAAAGACCATTCAGGAATCTGATGGTGGAGGGAAAGAAGTTGTCCCTGAATCATTGAGCGTTGGTCTTCAGGATCCTGTACCATCTCCCTGATGGCAGTAATGACAAGAGGGCATGTCCAGAATAGCGTCATTATTATATCTGTCTTAATGATGGGAGCCACCCTTTTGGGGCAGCGCCTCATGAAGATGTCCTCTAGTAGGGAGGGTTTGTGCCTGTGATGGAGCTGGCTGAGCCTACAACTCTGCAGCCTCTTCAAATTTTGCCCATCATCAACTCTGAGAGAAACTCCTCATTCTCCCTGTAAATGACCATCAATCACTGTTCTTGGTTGCTTCAGAGTTCTCAAAAACTGTGGGCCATCAAAGTAACACGTACAAAATACCGGAGGAACTCAGCAGGCCATCACAGTTCTTTGTCCACTGCTCGTTGATATTCTGTCTGTACCACTACCCCTGCCCTGTTGCAACAGATCCCCATGAACTGATGGGGATTGTGCTGTTGAGGCGGCATGGTAGCATAGTGCTTACTGCAGTCGCTTTGCTGCGCCAGGGATCACTGATCGGGGTTTGGTTCCTGCTACTGTAAGGAGTTTGTACAATGTGGGCTTTCTCCATGAGTGTCCGTTTCCACCCATATCACAAAGATGTATGGGTTCTGTGGGCATGTTACGTTGGTGCTGGAAGCATGGCAATACTTACGGGCTGTTTCTAACACATGCTTAGACTGTGTTAGTCATTGACACAAAAAAACACATTTTACTGTATCATAAACACAAGAAAGTCTGCAGATGCTGGAAATCCAAAGCAACACTCTGACCTTTTACCTCTTCTTATCCACCTATTATTTCTCCCCGATTCCGCCCCCCCCCCCCCGCCTGTGGTCCACTTTCCTTTCCTGTCAGATTCCTTCTTCTCTAGCCCTTGACCTTTCCCACCCACATGGCCTCACCTATCACCTTCCAGCTAGCCTCCTTCCCTCCCCCCACCTTTTTATTCTGGCATCTTCCCCCTTCCTTCTCAGTCGTGAAGAAGGATCAAGGCCCAAAACATCAACTATCTATTTATTTTCATAGATGCTGCCTGACCTGCTGAGTTCCTCCAGCATTCTTTGTGTTGCGTTTTACTGTATGTTTAGATGTGCCTGTGACAAATCAAGCTACTTTTAATTTCTTAAAATATCTTTTCATTCTACCTGATAGCATGCTTGCTTGCAGAGTGTGTTCTTTGCTCTTTTCTAAATCTCAATTTTCTATTTACATTGGCGTTGTCTGTCTCGTTTTGATCACTCAGTGGCCAGTGTCAATCATACAAAAGTTTAAGTTGGGTACAATCAGGAAAGCCAAATTAATTATTTCAGCTCAAAGTGCTGGATGTAGGTTGAAATGGGCAGGGATACTTCCTTGATGGTCCCTTTAAGGGAAACTATTCACCTTGTATTATAGGAGATTTAAATTCAGAGTAAGCTGCACAAATCACAGTGTCTGAAAAAGGTACATTTTCTTACAGTTGTCGCTACGGTGCTTCAGAACCACATGCTGTTGCCTCATTCTTAGGAGGTAAGTTTTTTACACTTTTTTAACTTATTCCTGATTTTTGCTATTTTTCAGGTTCATTTTATTGACATTAGAGCATTTCCAGCCCTGCGCTGGGAGAAGCAAGGTGAATTGGCATGGGCGGAATGACCTAATCAAATCTGCTCCACCATTCGATTGTGGCTGATTTATTTTCCCTCTCAACCTCATTCCCTTGCCATAACCTTATTAATCAAGAACCTAGGAACCTCCACTTCAAATACACCCAATGACTTGACCTCCACAGTTGTCTGTGGCAATGGATTCCACAGATTCACCACCCTCTGGCTAAAGAAATTCCTCCTCAACTCTGTTCTCAAGGGATATCCCTGTTTTTGGAGCCTCTGCCACTGTTGGAAACAAGCCCTCATCCTTTACCTACATAAAGCTGAGATGAGGGGTAACACCGGGGAACTGTTTGGTGTGTTAAATACAAAAAGGGAGGGCAGTTTCCCTTTGAAGGGGGACCCATCCCTCGTAGCTGCAGCTTGCCTCGTGATTATGGCGCTGCTGCCTTCTCTTCCAATGCTGTCGCTTGAGGTAGGCACGATCTTGTGTCAAATAGGCCAAGGCAGCTTCACCCTTACTCCTGCCCCCTCAAAATGCCACCTCTTGTTGAATTTCTCCTCATTCAAAAGATACATCTCGTGCTGAGTGGCATCCTAGTGTGCTCTGATCCTCTCCAGCTCCATTCCAGCCCCGAAGAGAAACATTAAAGTTGTTTAGTAAAGCAATTTCACAATTGTTTAATGCCATTTTCAGTACATAAGTGTAAAGGAGAATGAAAAAAATGTTACTCTGAATCCAATGCAGCACAAAAAAAACACAATAAATATGAATGCGTAAGATAGCTTATATACACAGACTGATTGTATGTCCATAAAGTGACGCTAAGCACAGGAGTGTCTGTTCATAAGGTAACTGACAGGAAATGATAAAGTCATAGTGGTTGGGATTGTGGAGAGGTGGGTTAGTGGGTGGATGTGTTGATCAGCCTTACTGCTTGGGGAAAGTAACTGTTTTTGAGTCTGGTGGTCCTAACGTGGATGCTACGTAACCTCCTCCCTGATGGGAGTGGGGCAGACAGTCCTTGAGCAGGGTGGGTGTGATCTTTCATGATGTTACTGGCCTTTCTCCACCGCTGGTGATACATTGGATGGTTTTGACTGTCAACTGTAAAGCCTTCCTATCCACCGCAATTCTTTCACTTATGAAATGATTTATAACCTGTGCTTTTGTATCTGTAGGAACAGCTGCCCAGGAGGCCATCAAGATTATCACAAAGCAGTTTGTACCTTTCAATAACACCTTTATCTACAATGCAATGTTGCAGACATCGATGACTGTGCGGCTGTAGGGCACTGCTGTTGTATGTGAATGAGATGGTGGCAAGTCCTATACTTCTGGATTATCTTATCAAGCAATTTGTGTAACATAAAATTCAAATAACTTAATAAAATTTGTTTGTTGAAGAGTGCTTAGTTTACAAAATCTTCACTCGAAAAGCATGTGGCGAACTTCAGGTGTGAAAACATGATCACACTAAGGATTTTCTAAGACATATTCATAGTCATGGAGCTCTACAGCACAGAAACAGGCCCTTTGGCACATCTAGGTCCATGCCAAACTATAATTCTGCCTAGTCCCATCAACCTGCAAATGGACCATAGACTTCCAAACCCATCCCATCCATGTACTTAACTAAATTTGTCTTAAATGTTGCAATTGAACCCTCACTCACTACTTCCACTGGCAGCTTGTTCCACTCTCGCACCATCCTCTGAGTTGATAAGTTCCCCCTGTGAGGTTCCCTTAAATATTTCATCTTTCCCCCTTAACCTGTGGTTTCTAGTTTTACCCAACTTCAGTTGAACAAGCTTGCTTGCATTTATTCTATCACATTCTCTGACACTTCAAGGAATAAAGTCGTAACATTTCCGATAACTCGGGTATTCGAGTCCAAGCAACTTTTTTTTAGATTATGAGAACACTCAGTCCTCTTTTATTGTCATTTAGAAATGGATACATGCATTAAGAAATGATACAATGTTTCTCCGGAATGATATCATAGAAACAGGAGAAACCAAAGACTAACACTGACAGAACCACATAATTATAACATATAGTTACAGCAGTGCAAAGCAATACCATAATTTGATGAAGAACAAACCATGGGCACGGTAAATAAAGTCTCAAAAGTCCCCGAGTCGATCGACTCCCGAGTCCCCGATAGCAGGCAGCAAAAGGGAGAAACTCCCTGCCATAAACCTCCAGGCACCGTCAACTTGCCGATGCCTTGGAAGCAGACGACACTGAGTCCATCCGTCCGAAAACTTAAAGCTTCCGACCAGCTGCTCTGATACAGACTCCTAAGCGCCATCCTCTGCCGAGTGCCTTCGACCTCGCCCCGGCCGCTGAAGCAAGCAAAGCCAAGGATTTCGGGGCCTTCTGCTCTGGAGATTCCGGTTACCACACAGTAGCAGCGGCAGCGAAGTGGGCATTTCAGAAGTTACTCCAGATGTTCCTCCGTACTCTCACGTCCGTCTCCATCAAATCAGAATTGTGCACGGTCCCCTACTTGACAGATAAGACATCACCACTGAAGTGGCCACGCGTGCTGCTGTCGCGCAGCCATCTTCTCCTCCTTAGTATCTTCTCAAGTCCATCATTCCTACTGGGGCAAAGGCCACTGACAGGAGTGTGCTAGAGTCCTCAGTCCTGCCATTAGAAGGTTGATTGGCCCTATGGTTCCTGCTTTCACTACATGACTTCATACATCTTCGAGGTGAAGATCCTCTCTTGAGGATAAGGTCTTTGGAGCTTCTGATGGCGTTTATGTCGCTCTGAGCTTTTACAGGATGGGATTACTAGCCCCATGCCCAACCTACCATTCGCAACCGAGTTTAGGGCCATCAATGTGCAGCTTCCCTACAAGATCCTTGTAACTTTTCTCTGTACTGTTGATGTCGGGGTTGGTTCAGTCATAGCCACAGTTGCAGCTTAATGGCGCAGTATGCCTGCTGCAGGGGCTGAGCGTTTGTGTTGAGTTGCCATTCCCGTGAATGCCAGAGTGACAATGATTGTGGGGAGGTGGGCACAGCTGTGCCCTCACTACATACCTGCAGTTGCTTTGGCCAAGCCCCGCTCTCAACGCTCACCTGCGGGGACGGCGCTGCGCGATGACGTCATCACGCTCGCCCTCTTCTGCCGTTGGTTTTGGCGGGAAGCGTTCGTTCGTGCGTGGTGGCGGACGGACCGAAGCGAGGGAAGGCTCGGGGCCATCAGGTCTAAGGTAAGGACCGTGAGTGACTCGGGATTGTAGGTTGGAAGAACGACAAATGTGCGATGGCCGAGCTGGGGAGATAAGTGATATCGAGCGGGGGACGGGGCTGGGGCAACGAGGAGTTGCCGTTCAGTGAGGACGTAGAGATGAGGCGTGGGGTTGGAGAGGCTGAGGTAATGAGGGTAGGGAGGGAGAGGTGAGGCGGGGAGGGAGTTGTTATGCGGTGAGGGCGTGAGGATACGGATAGAGATAGTGAACGGAGGGAGGAATGACACAGTCATACATTATTGATCCCTGGGGAAATTGGTTTTCGTTACAGGTGCACCATAAATAATTAAATAGTAATAAGACCATAAATAGTTAAATAGTAATATGTAAATTATGCCAGTAATTATGAAATAAGTCCAGGACCAGCCTATGGGCTCAGGGTGTCTGACCCTCCAAGGGAGGAGTTGTAAAGTTTGATGGCCACCGACAGGAATGACTTCCTATGACGCTCTGTGCTGCATCTCGGCGGAATGAGTCTCTGGCTGAATGTACTCCTGTGCCCACCCAGTACATTATGTAGTGGATGGGAGACATTGTCCAAGATGGCATGCAACTTAGACAGCATCCACTTTTCAGACACCACCATCAGAGAGTCCAGTTCCATCCCCACAACATCACTGGCCTTACGAATGAGTTTGTTGATTCTATTGTTGTCTGCTACCTTCAGCCTGCTGCCCCTGCACACGACAGCAAACATGATCGCACTGGCCACCACAGACTCGTGGAACATCCTCAGCATCGTCCGGCAGATGTTAAAGGACCTCAGTCTCCTCAGGAAATAGAGACGGCTCTGACCCTTCTTGTAGACAGCCTCAGTGTTCTTTCACCAGTCCAGTTTATTGTCGATTCGTATCCCCAGGTATTTGTAATCCTCCACGAGGTCTACACCGACCCCCTGGATGGAAACAAGGGTCACCGGTACCTTAGCTCTCCTCAGGTCTACCACCAGCTCCTTAGTCTTTTTCATATTAAGCTGCAGATAATTCTGCTCACACCATGTGACAAAGTTACCTACCGTAGCCCTGTACTCAGCCTCATCTCCCTTGCTGATGCATCCAACTATGACAGAGTCATCAGAAAACTTCTGAAGATGACAAGACTCTGTGTAGTAGTTGAAGTCCGATGTGTAAATGGTGAAGAGAAAGGGAGACAAGACAGTCCCCTGTGGAACCCCAGTGCTGCTGATCGCTCTTGTCAGACACACAGTGTTGCAAGCACACGTACTGTGGTCTGCCAGTCAGGTAATCAAGAATCCATGATACCAGGAAAGCATCCACCTGCATCGCTGTCAGCTTCTCCCCCAGCAGAGCTGGGCAGATGGTGTTGAACACACTGGAGAAGTCAAAAAACATGACCCTCACAGTGCTCACTGGCTTGTCCAGGTGGGCGTATACACGGTTCAGCAGGTAGACGATGGCATCCTCAACTCCTAGTCAAGGCTGGTAGGCGAACTGGAGGGGATCTAAGTGTGGCCTGACCATAGGCCGGAGCAGCTCCAGAACAAGTCTCTCCAGGGTCTTCGGAGGGTCTGGAGGGAGGGTATAGACAGTAATTATAGAGGATAGTGTGGGGTGTATTTGGACAGCAACAGCATGGAGGATAACGATGGACGGAGTGGAGAGAAGGATTGGACAGTAACATAGTGGATAATGAGGGATGAACTGGGGAAAGAGAGGTACCGGACAGCAACTGTATGGAGGGTAGTGAGAGATGGATTAGACAGTAACATGGAGGATAGTGAGGGACGGAGTGGAGGAAGGGAGGGGTTGGACAGTAACATGGAGGGTAGTGAGAGATGGATTAGACAGTAACATGGAGGGTAGTGAGAGATGGATTAGACTAACATGGAGGATAGTGAGGGACAGAGTGGGGGAAGGGAGGGGTTGGACAGCAACTGTATGGAGGATAGTGAGAGATGGATTAGACAGTAACATGGAGGACAGTGAGGGACGGAGTGGAGGAAGGGAGAGGTTGGACAGTAACATGCAGGATAGTGAGAGATGAATTAGACAGTAACATGGAGGATAGTGAGAGATGGATTAGACAGTAACATATGGAGAAAATGAGAAATGGATTAGACAGTAACATGGAGGATAGTGAGGGATGGAGTGGCGGAAGAGAGGGGTTGGACAGTAACATGGAGGATAGTGAGGGATGGAGTGGAGGAAGGGAGGGGTTGGACAGTAACATGGAGGATAGGGAGGGATGGAGTGAGGGAAGGGAGGGGTTGGACAGTAACATGGAGGGTAGTGAGAGATGGATTAGACAGTAACATGGAGGATAGTGAGGGACGGAGTGGACGAAGGGAGGGGTTGGACAGTAACATGGAGGATAGTGAGAGATGAATTAGACAGTAATGTGGAGGATAGTGAGGGATGGAGTGGAGGAAGGGAGGGGTTGGACAGTAACATGGAGGATAGTGAGGGACGGAGTGCAGGAAGGGAGGGGTTGGAAAGTAACATGGAGGATAGTGAGGGACGGAGTGCAGGAAGGGAGGGGTTGGACAGTAACATGGAGGATAGTGAGGGACGGCGTGGAGGAAGGGAGGGGTTAGACGGTAACTGTATGGAGGGTAGTGAGAGATGGATTAGACAGTAACATGGAGGATAGTGAGAGATGGATTAGACAGTAACATAGAGGATAGTGAGGGACAGAGTGGAGGAAGGGAGGTGTTGGACAGTAACATGGAGGATAGTGAGGGATGGAGTGGAGGAGGGGAGGGGTTGGACAGTAAAATAGAGGATAGTGAGGGACGGAGTGGGGGAAGTGAGCGGTAGGACAGTAACATGGAGGATAGTGTAGGATGGAGTGGAGGAAGGGAGGGGTTGGACAGTAACATGGAGGATAGTGTGGGATGGAGTGCAGGAAGGGAGGGGTTGGACAGTAACATGAAGGATAGTGAGGGATGGAGTGAAGGAAGGGAGGGGTTGGACAGTAACATGGAGGATAGTGAGAGATGGAGTGGAGGAAGGGAGGGGTTGGACAGTAAAATGGAGGATAGTGTAGGATGGAGTGGAGGAAGGGAGGGTTGGACAGTAACATGGAGGATAGTGAGGGACGCAGTGGAGGAAGGGAGGGGTTGGACAGGAACATTGAGGATAGTGAGAGATGGATTAGACAGTGACATGGAGGATAGTCAGGGATGGAGTGGCGGAAGAGAGAGGTTCGACAGTAACATGGAGGATAGTGAGGGATGGAGTGGAGGAAGGGAGGGGTTGGACAGTAACATGGAGGATAGTGAGGGATGGAGCGAGGGAATGGAGGGGTTGGACAGTGACATGGAGTGTAGTGAGAGATGGATTAGGCAGTAACATGGAGGATAGTGAGGGACGGAGTGGAGGAAGGGAGGGGTTGGACAGTAACATGGAGAATACTGAGGGATGGAGTGGATGAAGGGAGAGGTTGGATAGCAACATGGAGGGTAGTGAGGGACGGAGTGGAGGAAGGGAGGGGTTGGACAGTAACATGGAGGATAGTGAGGGAAGGAGTGGAGGAAGGGAGGGGTTGGACGGTAACTGTATGGAGGGTAGTGAGAGATGGATTAGACGGTAACATGGAGGATAGTGAGAGATGGATTAGACAGTAACATAGAGGATTGTTAGGGACAGTGGAAGAAGGGAGGTGTTGGACAGTAACATGGAGGATAGTGAGGGACGGAGTGGGGGAAGGGAGCGGTTGGACAGTAACATGGAGCATAGTGAGAGATGGATTAGACAGTAACGAGGATAGTGAGGGATGGAGTGGAGGAAGGGAGGGGTTGGACAGTAACATGGAGGGTAGTGAGGGACGGAGTGGAGGAAGGGAGGGGTTGGACAGTAACATGGAGGATAGTGAGGGAAGGAGTGGAGGAAGGGAGGGGTTGGACAGTAACATGGAGGATAGTGAGGGACGGAGTGGAGGAAGGGAGGGGTTGGACAGCAACTGTCCGGAGGGTAGTGAGATGGATTAGACAGTAACATGGAGGATAGTGAGGGATGGAGTGGAGGAAGGGAGGGGTTGGACAGTAACATGGAGGATAGTGAGGGATGGAGTGGAGGAAGGGAGGGGTTGGACAGTAAAATGGAGGATAGTGAGAGATGGATTAGACAGTAACATGGAGGATAGTGAGGGACAGAGTGGAGGAAGGAAGGCATTGGACAGTAACGTGGAGGATAGTGAGAGATAGATTAGACAGTAACATGGAGGATAGTGAGGGATGGAGTGGAGGAAGGGAGGGGTTGGACAATAACGGAGGATAGTGAGGGACAGAGTGGAGGAAGGGAGGCGTTGGACAGCAATTGTGTGGAGGGTAGTGACAGATGGATTAGACAGTAACATGGAGGATAGTGAGAAACAGAGTGGAGGAAGGGAGTGGTTGGACAGTGACATGGAGGATAGTGAGGGATGGAGTGGAGGAGGGGAGGGATTGGACAGTAACATGGAGGATAGTGAGGGGCCAAATGGAGGAAGGGAAGGGTTGGACAGTAACATGGAGGATAGTGAGAGATGGAGTAGCCAGTAACATGGAGGATAGTGAGGGACGCAGTGGAGGAAGGGAGGAGTTAGACCGTAACATGGAGGATAGTGAGGGACGGAGTGGAGGAAGGGAGGGTTTGGACATCAACTGTATGGAGGATAGTGAGAGATGGATTAGACAGTAACATGGAGGATAGTGAGGGATGGAGTGGAGGAAGGGAGGGGTTGGACATTAAATGGAGAATAGTGAAGGACGGAGTGTAGGAAGTGAGGGGTTGGATAGTAACTGTATGGAGGATAGTGAGAGATGGATCGGACCGTAACATATGGAGGATAGTGAGGGATGGAGTGGAGGGAAGGAGGGATTGGTCAGTAACACGGGGGATAGTGAGGGACGGACTGGAGGAAGAGAGGGGTTGGATAGTAACCGTATGGAGGATAGTGAGAGATGGAGTGGAGGAAGGGAGGTGTTGGACAGTAACCGTATGGAGGATAGTGAGAGATGGATTAGACAGTAACAGTATGGAGGATAGTGAGAGATGGAGTGGAGGAAGGGAGGGGTTGGGCAGTAACAGTATGGAGGATAGTGGGGGAGGGAAGGATTCTGAGGGGTTGGTACAAGAGCAGGTGTGTGGGATGTGGAATGAAGGAGGTACTGGAATGTGTGGCGTTGAAGGGTGAACGGGGATGAAGTGGATAGCTGAGAGGGTTGAGTGTCAGTCTATCACAGGTGAAGCCTTCTGCACCAGAGCACATCTACACACAGCGCTGCCGCAAAAAAGTCTCATCCATCATCAAGGACCCCCACCCCCCAGGACATGTTTTCTTCTCGCTTCTGCCATCAGGATGGGGGTAGAGGATGCTCAGGACTCAAACACCAGGTTCAGGAACGGTTATTATTCTCAACCATCATGGTTTTGAACCAAGCGGATAACTTCACTCACCACAACTTTGAACTGATTCCACACTTGCAAACTCACTTTTAAGGACTCTTAACACTCTTGTTCTCAATATTATTTATTACTTTTTTGTATTTATGCATTGGTTGTTTTTGTATAGTTTTTCATTGATTCTGTTGTGTTTCTTTATAGCTACTGTGAATGCCTGAAAGAAAATAAATTTTGGTAGGATATGGTGTCAAATACATACTTTGATGATAAAGGTACTTTAAACTTTGAATGAGTTGGTGGAATAATGGGAGCAAGTGAAGGGCAGTGAGCAGGGATGAGGAGGGAGTGAGGAAAGGAGAGAAAGTAAATGAAAAACAAAAAAAAACTGCTTATGCAAAAAATCTGAAATAAAAACAGGAAGTGCTAGAAATTCTGAACATGTCAGGCAGTATCTGTGGATGCGAAGTAGTTAATGCTTCAGGTCAGAGATCCTTCCTCAGAACTGGGAAAGAGGGAAAAACAAGCTGTTTTTAAGTTGTCGAGGATGTGGGGGCAAAGTTGAATAGGACAAAGGGAATATCTCAGCTGTATCAGTCTGGTCTCTTGGCATTTCTAATGAGGCTCAACATCAGCTTAAAGAGCAGTATCGCATCTGGCACGTTGCAGCCTTTGGGGCTTAATATCATATTCAGCAACTTCTAGTAATTAAAGTTAAGTGTATCAAGTTTGGCTCTGTTTGTCTCTCTCCACTGAGTACTTTGCTGGCTTGCTGGGCACATCTTATAACTCTGCATTTTGTAATTGTCATGCTTTTTCTTGTTTCTCACTCTGCACTCATTTCACATTTGTTCATTTTTTGGGGCTTTCTCTATATCAAACTTAATTAACCAATTAACCGGCTGAATTTATTTATGCCATAGCACGTTGGCAGCAATCTGTTGGAGAACCTCATTGTGTTCTGTCTAGCCCCCCCCCACCTTCCTTGTAATTTAAAGCCAACTTGTGATCTCTCTTTCTCAATTAAAGCTTCATCACTCAAATGTTAAAGCTGTTTCTCTTAACATAAATGTTTCTTAACCTCTGTATTTCTAGCACCTTCTACTTTTATGAAACTAGAAACAGTATTGTGGAAGAATGGGAGATGAGACAATAAAAGAGAAAAGTTGGGTTGGGGGAACATGAAGGAAAAGGGATGGTTGGAGAACTGGGAATAATGAAGGATATGGAAATGGAGCAGTGCTCAGAGCAGAGTAACATGACAAGGAGGCCTGTCTGTGTGTGTGATGGGTGGTAAAATAGGAAAGAGGGTTGTTTTGCTGTGGGTTTGTTTTGTTACAGTTGGTGCTTCAGTTGTTCTGCTGAGCGTTGAGGACATGGTATGTTGGTGCCAGAATGTGTGGTGATTCTTGCAGACTCTTGCATTGGTTAACACAAATAGGGCATTCCACTGTTTTTCAATGTACATGTGATGAATGAACAGAGGGTGGAGAATTTGGAGTTTGCAAGAACGAATATCAGGGATCAGTGGGAAAGGGATGGGATAGGAATTTTAATTAGATTCATTACACATGCACTTGCTACTACACATTTATTCCATTTTTTGTCCTTCTGTCTGCATATTTATCTTGTTTTATTAGTTCAAGCTAACTAGTGGAAACCATAGTACTTTCCAGAATTTATAGTTGTATAGAACTTGTGTCAGTGTACAATACAACTATTGAATTTGAAATACAGAGATAAACCACTTTGTAACTTACAAGTCTGTATAATGAGTTGGTTTTAAAATACAAATAATACACAACGTCAAGCAAAGTTTTTATTCCAAATGAGCGTGAGACTGCATTTTGAATATTACATTGTGAAACCCTAGCCTAGTTGTGAGTGACAGAGCAGCAGTGACCTAGTTTCACTTAATGCAATACTTTGCACTTCAGTCCCCATTTACTGCAGCCCTCAGGAGACAAACACCACATTAGCCTTGCTGTCCACTGAAATGAAATATTCCCAGGTCATATGTGAAACAGTTTTTAGATGATTGAAATAGCCACAGCTGGGGTTTTTAAAGGGAACTTGTAATTTAAACAGAAACTAATACATCCTCTTCCTGAGTTCTGCATTTCATACACTGAGGTGGATAGAAATATTTCCTGCTAATTAAACACAAAATCCTTGCAATTGTACACTACTGAATGTAATTCAGTGCTCACAGCCCAAGTTAAATGTTATATTTCTTAAATGATTAGACAAGTGAGACAAAATGGCCAAATATTAGGGATGCAGTCAGTATGTTAATGATTATTGATACATTGGGTATCCATTCTGCCTAAATATATTTAAACTTTGATACTTTTACTCTAATACAGTGTACTAAATTACTGCTCATGGTCATGAGGGAACCAGAAGTTGCAGTTATATGGTGGAATTGTATTTCAACCAGGAAATATTCTAATAGTTTTGCTCAGCTACAGTAAAACACCAATAATCAACTCTCCAATGTTCAGTCAGCCCGGTATCTGGCTTTCTGGGTGCTGATTCCAGCAATGCCTTTAGCTTCACTTGCTCTCACCGCAATGACGTGGACCTTGGTTCCCATGCTCCCTTTAACATACAGGAGCCCGTTCCACAGTCCCTCAAAAAACGTACTGAGCTCCTTTTAAACTCACCTGGCTCTGTTTCTTGCTGCCTCTTGAAACACTGGATCCAAGGGAAAATTTATTATTCAAGTATATTGTGTAGCATCTAAAAAAGTGAATTAAAAGAGTTTTGATTGGAATGACAGCCAGTAGTCAGGAAAGTCTCCCTAATCCTAAGAATTGTGAAATAATGGTTTTACTGTGATTGTTTGACACAGCTACCATCATAATCCCAATTTATAGTGTTAGTAATCTGATAAGCTAGATAGATACTTTATTGATCCCAAAGGAAATTACAGTGTCACAGTGGCATCATAAGTACCCAAATATACAAATATTACAAGAGAATTATAAAAGAATAGGTTACCTCAAACAGTTTAACAGAAGGGGGTCATCAGTCTCCCAGCTATAGGTTGCTGCATAAAGCCTAATGGCTGAGGGTAAGGATGACCTCATCTAGTGCTGGTTGTAGCAGCCTTGTTGTCTTAGCCTATTACTAAAACTACTCTTCTGTTCAGCCAGGGTGGCATGCAGAGGGGTGGGAAACATTGTCCAGAATTGCCAGGATTTTCTGTTGGGTCCTTTGCTCTTCCATAGCCTCCAGTGTGTTCAGTTTGACTCCGTTAACACAGCCAGCTTTTCTAACCAGTTGTGTTAATGTCATTGCTCCAGCACACTACCGCATAGAAGATTATACTGGCAACAACAGACTAGTAGAACTTGTGAAGGAGAGCCTGCTCCAAAGGACGTCAATCTCCTAAGGAAGTAGAGGCAACTCTAGCCCTTTTTGTACTCGCCCTCTGTGTTGGTGCTCCACTCAAGGCTGTCATCCATGTACAGAGTCTTGGGTCGAAATTTCAGCTGTCTATTCCTCTCCAAAGATGCTTGACACGCTGAGTTCCTCCAACATTTTGTATGAATAGGTCTAGATTTCCAGCATGTGCAGAATCGTGTATTTCTGAATAGCAACTCGGTGCCAAAAGAAAACTAATATTTTTGTTTTATAAATTTTGTAGTTATACATTAGTTTGCATTTTTCTTACATGAATTGTTTTATAGATAAAGTAATGAAGATAAAATACTGGAGGTAAATTCTAGAACAATATTGATGATATGTGACAGGTTTTTGTTAAATTCCTTGCCAAAAAGTTCATGAAGATGTGCATTCTTATAAGTCATTTACTGGAACTCAATGTTGTTCTTTAAATTACAGGATTCATTGTTTCTCTTGTTCTTTTAAAATCCTGAGAGTCTTCAGGCAAGATGGATAACCAAGAAAAAAAAATTAGCAGCATACCATGTGGTAAGATGTTTCTGCATTAAATAGTGTTAATGTCACAGAGTGTTTTATTGCCCAGATTTTGCAGTTTGGCAAAAATTTATAAATCTTCCAATTTTCTTCACCAGTGCTCTGAAAAATGGTTTATAAGTTCCTCCCACCGCTGTTTACACTTTGCAATTTATTTTGAGCCACTTTGCATTTTAGGTTTATTTTATGTGCAGGAATTTTTAAACCACTTTTTACTTGCCCTTTTCAAACATTAATTTGCAAAACCTTCCATAGATGCTGCATTTCAGGATTTTCCTCTCTCTGTGGGTGTCTGTGGGTATGTGTACATCTGTTCCTAATATGTTGACCACCTTTCACCAGCACTTCCCCAACTATATTCTGATGTTAAGATGAAGTCCAGTGGTGGTGCACGAAGCTGTAACAATTCCCCACCACGTGCTAGGAAATCTATTGTAGAACTTTTCACAGGATAAAGGTACTTTTCAGACAACAACCTTGCAGCCCATTATTTACCAACAGCCCAATCTGCTGCTGTTGAATTAGATGGACTGTGTGTTACTAGGAGAACACACTTGGGCCAGGAGTAATCATTGGATCAGAAGGTTTAAATAAGTGATGGAGAAAGAATAAAGAAGAATCTGAAATAGAAATTCTAAACTGGAAGATGATTAAGTTTAATGGTATAAGAAGGGATTTTGGTAGGGTAAAATGCAACCAAAATTGGAACATTAGAAGATCCTCAAGGAAGAAGCGCAGACATAAAGGAGGAAGGTGGGTAATCGTATCTGGGGTTCCTCAATTGATGAGGGAAATAGAGAATGGAATGAAACTGAACCTTGTATATAATCTTTGAAGTTGGAAGGACATATTGAGAAGCTTTTTTCAGATAGATGAGAGTAAGCAAAGGCAAGAGTAGGTTCAGGCCACTGGAAAATGACATTGGAGAGGTAGCAATGGGGGACGAATATACTATGTATTTTGCATCAGTCTTCTTCGGAGACACTAGCAGTATGCAAGAAATTCTAGAGTGTCAGGACAGAAGTGAGCGTTGTTGCTATTACTTTGGAGAAGTTGCTTGGGAAGCTGAAAGTAGATATGTCATCTAGACATATGCCATCGTCTACCTGCTGAACCGTGTCTACGCCCACCTGGACAAGCCAGCGAGCACTGTGAGGGTCATGTTTTTTGACTTCTCCAGTGTGTTCAACACCATCCGCCCTGCTCTGCTGGGGGAGAAGCTGACAGCGATGCAGGTGGATGCTTCCCTGGTATCATGGATTCTTGATTACCCGGCTGGTAGACCACAGTTAAGTGCTTGCAACACTGTGTGTCCGACAGAGTGATCAGCAGCACTGGGGCTCCACAGGGTACTGTCTTGACTCCCTTTCTCTTCACCATTTACACCTCGGACTTCAACTACTACACAGAGTCTTGTCATCTTCAGAAGTTTTTGGATGACTCTGCCATAGTTGGATGCATCAGCAAGGGAGATGAGGCTGAGTACAGGGCTATGGTAGGAAACTTTGTCACATGGTGTGAGCAGAATTATCTGCAGCTTAATGTGAAAAAGATGAAGGAGCTGGTTGTAGACCTGAGGAGAGCTAAGGTACCGGTGACCCCTGTTTCCATCCAGTGGGTCAGTGTGGACATGGTGGAGGATTACAAATACCTGGGGATACGAATTGAGAATAAACTGGACTGGTCAAAGAACACTGAGGCTGTCTACAAGAAAGGTCAGAGCTGTCTCTATTTCCTGAGGAGACTGAGGTCCTTTAACATCTGCCGGACGATGCTGAGGATGTTCTACGAGTCTGTGGTGGCCAGTGCAATCATGTTTGCTGTTGTGTGCTGGGGCAGCAGGCTGAGGGTAGCAGGCACCAACAGAATCAACAAACTCATTCATAAGGCCAGTGATGTTGTGGGGTTGGAACTGGACTCTCTGATGGTGGTGTCTGAAAAGAGGATGCTGTCCAAGTTGCATGCCATCTTGGACAATGTCTCCCATCCACTACATAATGTACTGGTTGGGCATAGGAGTTCATTCAGCCAGAGACTCATTCCACCGAGATGCAGCACTGAGCATCATAGGAAGTCATTCCTGCCTGTGGCCATCAAACTTTACAACTCCTCCCTTGGAGGGTCAGACACTCTGAGCCCATAGGCTGGTCCTGGACTTATTTCATAATTTACTGGCATAATTTACATATTACTATTTAACTATTTATGGTTTTATTACTATTTATTACTTATGGTGCAACTGTAACGAAAACCAATTTCCCCCGGGATCAATAAAGTATGACAATGACTGTAGACCAAATGAGCTACACCTCAGGGTTCTGAAAGAGATAGCTAAATAGGCATTCGTAATGATCTTTCAAAAATTACTAGAATCTTGAATGGGTCTTATGGACTGGAACATTGCAAATGTCACTCCACACTTTAAGAAGGGAGGGAAGCAGAAGAAAGGAAATTAGTTAGCTTGACTTCAGTAGTTAGGAAGATGTTGGAGTCCATTATTAAGGATGAGGTTTCGAGGCACTTGGAGGCTTATGCTAAAGTAGGCCAAAGTATGGTTTGCTTAAGGGGAAATTTTGCCTGACAAATAGGTTGGAATTCATTGAGGAAATAACAGGGATAAACAAAAGAGAGGCAGTGGATGTTGTTTGCTTGGTTTTTCAGAAGGCATTTGACAAGGTGCTGCACATGAGGCTGCTTAACACGATAAGAGCCCGTTATATTACAGAAAAGATTTTAGCATGGATAGAAGATTGGTTGGCTGGCAGGAGGCAGAGTTGGAATAAAGCGGGCCTATTCTGAGTTGTCTGCCAGTGACAAGTGGTGTTCCACAGGGGTTAGCATTGGGGCTGCTTCTTTGCATTTTATATGTTAACGAATTGGATGACGGAATTGATTGATTTGTGGCCAAGTTTGCAGACGATAAAAAGATAGGTAGAGTACCAGGTATTGTTGAGGAAGCAGGGAGTTTGCAGAAAGATTTACTCAGATTGGGAGAATTGACAAAGCACTGGCAGATGAAATATAGTGTATGGAAGCGTATGGTCATGCATTTTTTAAGAAGGAATAAAGGCGTGGACTATTTTCTAAATGGGACGAAAATTAAAAAATCAAAGGTACAAAGGGACTTGGGAGTCCTTATGCAGTATTCCTTAAAAGTTAATTTGCAGGCTGAGTAAGGAAGACAAATGCAATGTTAGCATTCATTTCAAGAGGACTAGGATGTAAGAGCAAGGATGCAATGCTGAGGCTTTATAAGGCACTGGTCAGATCAATGCCTTATTGGAGTAATACTTGGAGTATTGTGAGCAGTTTTGGGTTCCTTATCTAAGAAAAGATATGCTGGCATTGTAAAAGGACCAGAGGAGGTTCACAAGAATGACTCTGGGAATGAATGCGTTGACATATGAGAAGTGTTTGATGATTCTGAGCCTGTACTTGCTGGAGTTTAGAAGAATGAGGGGCATCTCAAAGTTCAAAGCAAAATTTATTATCAGCGCATACTGTACATGTCACCACCTACAACCCTGAGATTCTTTTTCTGCGGGCATAATTAGCAAATCTATTGAACAGTAACTGTAAACTATATACATCGGGAGCTGTAAACAAGCTGTACAAATGCAGATATAAATAAATAACAATAAATAATGAGCATGAAATAACAATATAACAGAGTCCGTAAATGAATGTAGCTATCCCCTTTTGTTCAAGAGCCTGATGGTTGAGGGGTTGAAACTTATTAAATATTGAACAGAGAAGATGTTTTCCTATAGTGGGTGGGTCTAGGACCAGAGGGCACAGCCTCAAAAGAGAGGGACATCCTTTTAGAACAGAGATGAGAAGGAATTTGTTTAGCCAGAGGGTGGTGAATCTGTGGAATTCATTGTCACTGATGGCTGTGGAAATCAAGTCATTGGGTATACTTCAAGCAGAGGTTCATAGGTTCTTGCTTAGGGCATCAAAGATTATGGGGAGAAGGTGGGATATTAGGGTTGAGAGGGAAAATAAATCAGCCAAGATGGAATGGCGGAGCAGGCAAGATGGGCCACTTGGACTAATTCTGCTCTTGTAGCTTATGGTTGGCACAAAATTGTGGGCCCAACAGCCTGTAATGTGCTGTAGATTTCTATGTTCTATGGTCTTAAGTACTTAATAAAATATATTGAATCCTGGGCTTCATAAATTGAAGAATTATTATAGTTTTACAATGTACATTATTCATTAAAATCAGTATACATGTTTGTCTACATTCATTGCACCATTGGTTCAATGCATTCTCTTACAATGTGTTATTGCCCTCCTTGTTCAACTAAAATATGTAAAAGGTAAATTTGATTGAGTTTTACAAGTTAAGCAAAGAAACCTGTATACCACTAATTCCTGGTGCAAAAAACTGTAGGACACAGACTAGACTGCAGGCAAAGAATACAGGAAGATGTAAGGGATTTTTTTTTATTCATAGCAGGTAATGATCTGAAATCTCTGTCTATGTAGTGGTGAAACAGAGATGCATACAATGACTCCTTTGGTGCCAAA
Organism: Mobula birostris; assembly: GCF_030028105.1. Classification (NCBI taxonomy): domain Eukaryota; kingdom Metazoa; phylum Chordata; class Chondrichthyes; order Myliobatiformes; family Myliobatidae; genus Mobula; species Mobula birostris. The sequence continues at coordinate 79,696,788 of NC_092384.1, read as the reverse complement.
TAATTTTATATTATCTTGCCTTCCTACTCAAAGATTCAGGGACTAATAGAAATGAAATTAATTACTTGAATTCTAAATAATTAAATGAAAGATGTAATCTTAAATTGCTGCCAGAGATCGTTCTAATCTATAATTTTGATGTGTTTTCTTTCTTGTATTTGTGTAAATTTGTTTCCTTGTGTGCTGATACCACAACTTACTATTTGTATTTAATATACAGGGTTAAAAACAGATCTGGATTTACTGCTGGAGTGTCTGAAGTATCAGATGGACAGTCCTGAAACTCAGAAACAAGCCCTGGTCACTATCTATTCCATATGTCAGCAAAATTGTAAGATGGATTATATGTATGTTAACATTATATGCAATTTACATCTTAAAAATAATGTTATAGATTCATTATGTTCCAATTAGTGTTGCAGAATCGGTAGAGTTATTTAAAATTGCTCACAAAGAAATCTTTTCAGTATTCTACATCATCATTGTAAAGAGCAATTGCTGCTCTCTATGGCTAGACAGTGTGGTGTGATTATCAGCTAGAAAGAGAATTGATCAATTTCGATGGCTATTTTAGATTATTTTTAAAAAGAATCAGGCATTAGCATTCCATCTCATTCCTCCTCTTAATCCAAGGTAAATATTTGTAATAGTTGCCAGAGTTGACATTGGCAGGGTAGGCAGCGTTTTTTTCAACAGCTATTGTTTGACTTCCCAAGTATTTCAGATTGCAAACATGTTCATTTTTTTGATTCTGCATAAGTGAATACATTTGGTAAAAAAGTATGTAGATTAAGTTTTATTGATGTAGGGTTCTCAGTAATATTAATCTGTAATGTTAGTTGTTAAGGCTGACAAAAGGACTTCTTTGTAATGTTAACTGCTGAGCTAAAGGGTTCTCTGAAGCAGCATGTTTGGGTTATAATTAGGGATAACAGGACTTCTATTTGCTAGCCAATGGAAGTCATGTTATTCTCTCTGTATGCATGGGAACTGGAAGGAATGCGCAGGCTTTTCGTCGAAGAGAAGAGGTCGGACGTGAGTCGAGTGCTCTGGTAGATCAGCGGGAGTGATCACTGCCGAGTGTCGACAGAGTTCGGAGGAGATGGATGGGTGGAAAGGATACCTGTGAGCTCCAACAAATTATTTTGTGCACATAACTGATAAATTTACTGACTTGGCGCCTTTATTGTATTTGTTTCTACCAATCCAACACCAAGAAATAATTATAAAGTGTAATCATTTAATTGTATATTGTGTACTGTCTGATATTTTATGTTGTGGGCTGGTACCAGGGTGCATCACACAGTATCCACACCAACTTCATTACAGTGTTGGCAGGGTCAACGCCAGTTTACCTTAGACGAACAGGAGCAAATTGGGCACAGACGCTATAGTGTGGGGACTCGTCCAGGATTTGAATTTTGAAGGGTACTGTGTAATTCGCCCGGTTTAAATTAGTGGAGATGGACCCGGATAAGATTGAATGCTGGTGTGAGATCGAGGAAGTGCCGGTTAATAATACCTGCATATTAAGTGGGGTAGATATACGTACCTCGGAGTAAGTGTTAATTGGATGGTTGAGTACAGTTAAAGTTGAAGGTAAGGTCGAAATCGTAGCCAGAAAGTTTGGTAAAATGGTGGACTCAGGCTTTGTGTTAGTTCAGAGTAGTGCTGTTGTCACGGCAGTGGGACTGCCAGCATCCATAGTGACCTTGGTGAGGTGCGGCCGGGGGGCGTACTCATTGTCACGGAGGAAGGGTCTGTTGGGACACCAGAGGAGTTGCCTGATGCTGGGGGTGGAGATTTTAGAGGTCGGGACCTATTGTTTGGGCGGGATGAAGGGAGGGATGAAGGAAGGGAGTGGTCAGATTTGGAAGATTTAGTTAGTCCCTACCCCCCATGGAAGGGTGAGGGCTCCGAGTTGGCATCAGCCATTATCTTCCTGGTGAAGAAGTCGGCAGGTCCTCGTCAGTTGAGAGTTCTCTCGGGGAGGACTCCCACCCCCGAAGGGGAAGACAATTATGAGAGATGGATAGAGCACGTGTCTCAGCTGCTTGGTGAGTGGCAGTTTTCTGAGGAAGAAAAGCGACAGCGATTGGTTGAATGTCTGAGGGGGGTGGCGGCTGAGGTAGTAACAGGCATGAAAGTTAACCACCCTTATGCTTCTCTGATTGAGTATCTAAAAGCATGGGAGAAGGCTTTTGGTCTGACAGGAAGCACAATGGAGCTTTTAGGGGAGGCTTCGGAACCTGCATCAGGGGAAAAGGGAAAAGCTTTCTGAGTATCTTTTCCGGATACAAGCGCCCGGGGGTCATTTAGTGGACTGAGTTGGATCAGATAAGGATAGACCAAGTAGCCAGGGGCGCACAGAGGCATGACATGATTGCTATGGGTCTCCAGCAGTCCCGTAGAACCCGGTCCCCCCCGTTGTTCGTTCAGTTGCTCAGAGAGGTGTGGGAGGAGGGGGGCGCATTAGAGTTGGAAGAGGGCTTCATGAGTATGGTGCAGTCCTAAGTAGTAGCCCCTATGTGGTGAAGTAACTGGGGCCAGCTCCACTCCGGAGATAGTAAAGGGGATCGTGGCAGGTGGGATTCCTCCGCGTGAAGGGAGTAGCAGAGTGGGCCCCTCCCTGAAGGGACGGACTGCATAATGGCCCATGGGAGGCCAGGGTCCCGCGAGACAAGCGTGTGTTATAACTGTGGGGAAGAGAGGCACTTCAGACAGGAATGTGGACGGCAGGGGACCCCTCAGAGAGCGAGTCCACGGCTGTCCCAGCAGGAAGAGGGGTCAGGAAACTTAGAGGAGACCAGTGAGGGACGGCCTGGAGTCTCTGGGAAATCACGTTCCCAGCAATGTGCCACTGGACCCCCAGGAGGAAAAGACTCTATCCCAGAAGGATTGGTGGGACCCCGATCCAGTGTGTTGATATAGATGGAGGGAATAGATGCAAAAGCCAGACTCTACACTGGGTTGCAGGTCATGTTACCGTACTGTTTGTTCTACGATCAGTGTTTCCAGCATTTATCCTTGACACCCTTCAGTGCACTGGAAATTTGGGGTATCGGCGCTGGTGATTACCCCTACGATGGTTATTTGTCAGTGAAGCTGGAGTTCTTGGAGGCCGAGGTGGGAGTGTCCGCGGCTCATGAGGCCGAGGTGCTGGTTTTCCCAGAACCACTTGAGACTGGGGGTGTGTCAGTTCTGGTGGAGACCAGCACCCCTATTGTACGGAGGCTCCTGGGGGCCTGCAAGGAACAGGTGGGTGAGGACTTTTTGGAGATCCTGTCAGTGCACCCAGTGTTTCGAGCTGCTTTGAACTAAGTGTGTGGCCGCACTGGGCTGAACAGGGATTTAAAAGAGGAACTGTGTGGTGTGCCCAGTGGAAGTCCAGTGTGGTATGCCCCGGGGAAGTAGTGAGAGTGATGGGGACTCCCAGATTCTCCAGGGTGTCTGAGGGTGAAGCCCTTTTAGTGGACACCCCAGAAGATCTCGAGGGGGAATCGAGATTTCCAGCTGGGGTGCTGGTGAGACCCGAGTTGCAGAAGCACCCAGTGGTACAGGCACACAGGATGGTGGTGATCGTAAAGAACACTACGGAAAGGGAGGTCACCTTTAAGTGAGGGATGCAAATGGTGCATTTTTTCCGTGTGACGGTGATGCGTGGTGGCCCCATGAGGCTCGCTGGCGGAGTGCTATTGGAAAACAGGGATAAGTTGACCGCTGAGGCTTTTATTTTGCGGCCTCACCTGTGCCGGAGGGTTGGAAGCGGAGGTTGGTGGAGAAGATGTTGACGCTGAAAGATGTTTTTTCCGTTGACGAGTTTGATGTGGGTTGTTCCAGGAGCACTCGCCACACCATCTGGGTGATTGAGGACACCCCGTTTCGAGAGAGCTCGCAGCAACTGGTCCCCGCAGGCGTGGAAGATGTACGGCAGCACTTGTGTAAGTTGAAGGAAGCTGGGATGATTGCGGAGTCCTGAAGCCCTTATGTGTCCCCAATAGTTGTGGCCCGGAAGAAAAATGGAAAGATTCGTATGTGTGTGGATTACTGGTCTCTGAACAGTTCCTGACCGGTATAGGGTCCCAAGGGTCGAAGATGCGCTGGCCTGTCTGAGTGGGGCGAAGTGGTTTTGCGTGCTGGACTTGAGGAGTGAATATTACCAGATCCCAATGAATGAGGCCGATAAAGAAAAGACGGCATTCATATGCCCTCTGGGATTTTTCCAGTTCGAAAAGATGCCCCAGGGCATATCGGACTTTTCAAACAGTCATGGAGAAGACGGTGGGTGATATGAACTTGCTTGAAGTGCTGGTATATTTGGATGACCTGATAGTATTTGGATCCACTTTGAAAGAACACGAAGTGAGGCTAATAAAGGTGCTGAACCGGCTTAAGGATGAAGACTTAAAACTTTCCTTGGACAAATGTCAGTTCTGCCAGACGCCTGTTAGCTGTGTTGGACACGTAATCTTGCGAAATGGCGTAGGTACAGATCCGACAAAGATACAAGCGGTGACCACTTGGCCGAGGCCCCTGCGCTCGTTCTTGGGGAAATAAGAGGAGGTATGACCAGAAAGTAAAGTTCTCTCAACTCCTGCCGGGAGACCGAATCCTCAAGGAATTTGGGATTACACCCTGTCCTCATTATATCCAGGGGATACGTTCCTCACAGTCGACGCATGATGTGAATAATTATTTAAATGGAGAAAACAGGGAAACATTCCAGAGGGCTTCCTAAATATGTTTTATCTGTAATTTAGTCACATTTTCATACCAATACGACAGAAAAGCAGTACCACAAGGCAACATTCGTATTATATTTCATGAATTTTATGTTATATTCAAAGTAATAAATCATAGAAAGTTAACATATCAGGGTATACAGTACTCACCAGCAGTGGCAGGTGTGATCGCTCCGGGAGATGAGTGGTTGTTGTGGTGTTGGGCAGCTTTTCATGGATAAGTTGGATGGTTGTGGTCGTCAGGATCATGTCAAGCACAGCAAAGGGTGAAGGAAGACTCACAGAACTCTTAGAACTGCCGGCAGCAGGAGATGCCACCGGTTTGAAGAAAGTGGTGAGGGTTGTTTGCTTGGCAGCATTTTGTTTTTCAGCATAAATTTGTTTGTAGGGAAGAAGGGTTGACGGCAGGGAACAACTGAAATGCTGACTCCAATCTAAACTTGTGTCCATGTCCATTGCCATTTGTGCCAAGTGTTCCGACTTCCACCATTCCCTCATCGTTGGTAAACTCCTGGGACTTTCAAAATCGTCTGTTGCTTGCAGCTTCTGAGAGACAGTTCGCCGTAAAAATAAAGTACCTCTTGAATGTGGATCACACCTTGGTCGAGTGTTGAATCAGCGATGTTGTGTTAGGTGGCAGGAAACGCACTGTTATGTTAGGAGAATGCTGTCCGAATGCTTAGGATGGGCTGGCGCATTGTCACGCAACGAAAGAACTTTAAGGGCAAGATTCTGTTCCCGGCAGTAGTGTCCCAGAGCTGTGTTACCTACAGCTGATGCCTCGCTGTTTATAATTTCCAACTTTTTTTCAAGTGTTAAAGCGCTTTTCTGCTGCTTGGCTGATGGCCCAGGACTTCACATCGGATGCTTAGGAAGCATAGTTAAATATTGCAAACACAAAATCACTGCACCATAGGTAAAACCAACAAAAGTTTAAGAGCACAAGATTGCACATCCACACCTTGCCAAAACCAATGCGAGACTGACGGAAGTGAGATTGTGAGGCGCGCGCACCTGACTTGTATGGGCAGTAAAGCGGTGCTTCTCATCCCAACAGTGAGAGTGTAAGGCATGCTCATGTGACTTGTATTGGTGGAAAGCAGTGCTCCTCGCATAACATTGAGTTTTGGACGTGTAGAAGGAGACGTTGGTAGAAATAGGTTCCTCGCATAACTGTGAATCCACATTTTCTGAAGACGCATATAACGAGGATAGGGTGTACCTGGAAAGCACAAGTTGGCTGATCGCTGGGTGGCCACACCCCTATGTGGTGGAGAGTCAGGTGCCAAATTTGCCGATTTTCCGGGTGCGGCCCAGGGATGGAAAGGGGCTTGTCAAGATTCTCCATCGGTATCACCTGTTGCCCCTGGGGCAAGATGTACAGGTAGAGCCGGAGCCTGACCTGGTGGCTGCATCTAGTACAAGGACTCTGCATACCCACGGGGTGACAGAAAAGTCCACCCTGGAAGAGACGGGATTGGGCCCAACCCCTGTGGGGGATACTGATTCGGAGGATGATGATTTGGACGATTGGTACATGATACTGCTGATGGTCCCGTGATGGAGGAAGAGACTCCTGGCCTTTCCCCCACTGGGTTAGACAGGTAAAGGGGGATTAGTGATGGGCGGTCGGTGGCATCGCAGGGCGCTTAAGGAGAGGATGTGGGGCCTGAACTAGAGACAGACGGTTGCGGGGTCTACTGGGGTTTGAGTGACCGCTTGAAGGAGGGTTTGCCAAGTCGCTCCTGAGGGTGCCCGGTAGTGTCTGAGGTGGAAGAGTTAGAAGAGGGCTTACGCAGGTCTCAGAGAAGTAGGAACCCCTAGACAGGTTGGCACATATAGCACCTGGAGAACAGGGTGTGGCCTCCACTGTTTTGGGAAGCTATATCACTGCTTTCTGCACTTAGATTGAGCTTTGTGTTTTGCAGGAAGGGTTGGAAAATTATTTGAACTTCATGATTGCATGAATAAATTTGGTGGGGGGAGAATGTAGGGTGCTCAGTAATATTAATCTGTAATGTTAATTGTTAAGGCTGTCAAAAGGGCTTTTCTGTAATGTTAACTGCTGAGGTAAGGGGTTCTCTAGCAACATGTTTGGGTTATAATTAGTGATAACGGGACTCGTATTCATTTGCTAGCCAATGGGAATCATGTTATTCTCTTTGTATGTTTGGGAACCGGAGGGAATGCGCAGGCTTTTCGTCGAGGAGAAGAGAAGAGGTCGGACGTGAGTCGAGTGCTCTGGTAGATCAGCGGGAGTGATCCCAGCCGAGCGTCGATGGACTTCGGAGGAGATCAATGGGTGAAAAGGATACCTGATTTTGTGAGCTCAAACAAATTATTTTGCGCACAGAACTTTTAATTTTACTGACTTGGCACCTTTATTGTATTTGTTTCTACTAACCCATCACCAAGAAATGTGTGTTCGTCCATCGTCGACGTCGATGAGGACCTCGACACCATTTGGTCGTGCCGAGACCAGTGCGTGATTTGGATTTAAGTGAGAGAGACTTGTGCTGCGTCAGCCTCACTCTCTTTTCCCAATTCCCATCTGGATCCAGTAGCTAGACAGAGTCGAGACAGCTGGAGATGAGATTAGGCGCAGTGGATGACCAGGACGTCTTCTGTGTCTTGTCCTGCTCTACACGTTCCACGACGCTTGCAGAGACTGCCTTCTTGACCATTGGACTTTTCGTTGGTTGAATCTGCTGGAGTCTGTCTTCACATGCTGGGCTAGACAACTGCCTATCTCACTGAGAGGTTGAGACCCGTTGGCTACCCTCACCCGGTTTGTCGAAGCCGTTGCCCGGGGTGTGGCCGCTATCGCATGCAAACAGCTACGGGGAGCCACAGGTGAGAGCTGAGTGCCAAGTGGGGACTAAAGGTGGACTAACCACCTTGAAAAGGACGCAACGTGTTTCCCCACCAGAGGTGCTACTCCTCCCTGACACCCCATACACCCCCACCAAGAAATAATTATCAGGTGTAATTATTTAATTGTATATTGTGTACTTTCTGACATTTTAAGTAGTGGGCTGTTACCAGGGTACATCACACAGTATCCACACCAACGCCATTCCAGTGTTGGCGGGGTCAACGCCAGTTTACCCTAGACCATCGGGAGCAAATTGGGCAAAGACGCTACAGTGTGGGGGCTCATGCAGGATTTGAATTTTGACGGACACTGTGTAATTCGCCCAGTTTAAGTTAGTGGAGATGAACCCGAATAAGATTGAACGCTTGTGTGAGATCGAGGAAGTACCAGTTAATCATGCCTGCGTATTAAGTGGAGTAGATATGCGTACCTCGGAGGAAGTGTTAATTTGATGGTTGAGTACAGTTAAAGCTGTAGGTAAGGTCGAAATCGTAGCCAGAAAGTTTGGTAAAATGGCAGACTCAGGCTTTGTGTTAGTTCAGACTAGTGCTGATGTAACAGTAGTGGGACTGCCAGCGTCTATCGGTGTCCCCGGTGAGGCGGGGCCATGGGGCATGCACATTGTCATGGAGGAAGGGTCTGATGGGACATCAGAGGAGTTGCCTGACGCGGTGGGGGGGTGGAGATTTTAGAGATCGGGTCCTGTTGTTTCTGAGGGACTGGTCAGATTTGGAAGATTTAATTAGTCCCCATCCCCCACGGAAGGGTGAGGGCTCCAAGTTAGCATCAGCCATTAACCCCCTGGTGAACAAGTCGGCGCGTCCTCATCAGAAGTTGAGAGTTTTCTCAAAGAGGACTCCCATCCCCGAAGGGGAAGACGATTATGAGAGATGGATAGAGCACGTGTCTCAGTTGCTAGGTGAGTGGCAGCGTTCTGAGGAAGAAAAGCGAAAGCGATTGGTTGAATGTTTGAGGGGGATGGCGGCTGAGGTAGTAAAAGGCGTGAAAGTTAACCAACCTTACACTTCTCTGACTGAGTATCTAAAAGCATTTGAGGGGGGTTTTGGTCTGATGGGGAGCATGGTGGAGCTTTTACTGGGGGTTTCGGAACCTGCGTCAGGAGAAAGGGAAGAAGCTTTCTCTGTATCTTTTCCTGATGGACTGACGGCTAAATTGTTTGAGGCGCCCGGTGGGTCATTTAGGGGACTGAAGTGGATCGGATAAAGATAGACCAGGTAGCCAGAGGCGCACAGAGGCATGACATGATTGCTATGGGTCTCTGGCAGGCCTGTAGAACATGGTCCCCTCCCCTCCACCCGCCCCCCCCCCCCCGTCCTTCGTTCAGTTGTTCAGAGAAGTGAGGGAGGAGGAGGATGTATTGGAGTCGGAAGAGAGCTCCGTGAGTACGGTATGGTCCTCAGTAGTAGCCCCTTGTGGTGAAGTGATCGGGGCCAGCTCCACTGGGGAGATAATAAAGTGGGTCACGGCATGTGGGGTTCCTCTACGTGAGGGGACGAGTAGAGAGGGCCCCTCCCTGAAGGGACAGACTGCACAATGGCCTGTGGGAGGCCAGCGTCCCGTGAGACGAGCCGTGTGTTGTAACTGTGGGGAAGAGGGGCACTTCAGGCGGGAATGTAATCGGCAGGGGGCCCCTCGGAGAGCGAATCCACGGGTGTCCCAGCAGGAAGAGGGGTGGGAAACTTAGAGGAGATTCACTGAGGGAACTGCCTGGAGTCTCTGGGAAAACATGTTCCCAGCAATGTGCCATGGGACCCCTGGGAGGAAAAGACCGTATCCCAGAAGGATTGCTGGGACCCCGATCCAGCATGTCGATACAGATAGAGGGAGTAGATGCAAAAGCTATACTTGACACTGGGTCGAAGTTCACGTTACTGTACCGTTTGTTCTACGATTAGTATTTGCAGCATTTACACAAGTCACCCTTCAGTGCACTGGAAATTTGGGGTATCAGCACTGGTGATTACCCTTAGGACGGTTATTTCTCAGTGAAACTGGAGTTCTTGGAGGCCAAGGTGGGAGTGTCGGTGGTACAGCTACGCCGGATGGTGGTGATCGTCAGGAGGACTAGGAAAGGGAGGTCACCTTTACATGAGGTATGCCCTTGGTGCATCTGTTCCCAGTGATGGTGATGCATGGTGCCAAGGTGAGGCTCGCTGGCAGAGAGCTATTGGAAAACAGGGATAAATTGACCGCTGAGGCTTTTAACTTTGGGGCCTCACCTGTGCCGGAGCTTTGGAAGCAGAGGCTGGTGGAGAAGATGTTGATGCTGAAAGATGATTTTTCCCTTGATGAGTTTGATGTGGGTTGTTCCACGAGCACTCGCAACATAATCTGGGTGATTGAGGACACCTCGTTTCGAGAGAGTTCGCAGTGACTGGCCCCTGCAGACGTGGAAGACGTGTGGCAGAAGTTGTATAAGTTGAAGGAAGCTGGGATCATCACAGAGTCCCGAAGCCCTTTTGCGTCCCCAATAGTAGTGGCCCGGAAGAAAAATGGGAAGATTCGTATGTGGGTGGATTACAGGACTCTGAACAGTCGCACCGTTCCTGGGCAGTATACGGTCTTAAGGGTCGAAAATGCGCTACCTGTCTGAGTGGGGCAAAGTGGTTTAGCATGCTGACTTGAGGAGTGGATATTACCAGATCCCGATGAGTGACTCCAATAAAAAGAGAACAGCATTCATATGCCCTCAGGGATTTTTCTGGTTTGAAAGGATGCCCCAGAGCATGTTGGGAGCCCCTGCCACTTTTCAGAGAGTCATGGACGAGACGATGGGGGATATAATCTTGCTTGAAGCGCTGGTATACTTGGATGACCTGATAGTATTTGCACCTACCTTGGAAGAACACGAAGCGAGGCTAATGAAAGTGCTGAACTGACTGAAGGATGAAGGATTAAAAATTTCCTTGGACAAATGTCAGTTCTGCCGGACGTATGTTAGCTATGTTGGACACATAATCTCGCAGAATGGAGGAGGTACAGATCCGGCTAAGGTACAAACTGTGACCACTTGGCCAAGGCCCCTGCGCTCATTCTTGGGGTTGTGTGGATGCTACCTGAGATTCGTGAAGGGCTACCCCAAGGTGAGTCACCCCTTGAACCAGCTCCTGCGTGGCTACCCTCCTCTGGGACAGAAAGGGAGAGGGACAAGAGTTCGGGAGGTTGGGGAATATCTGAACCCATCAGAGCCCTTTGGACAGAGATGGAATGATAAACGTAAGGAGGCTTTTCAGTCTCTGAAAGAGATGCTGACTCAGGCTCCAGTGCTGGCTTTTGCGGACCTCCGATTGCCCTATGTGCTGCACACCAATGCCAGCTGTGAGTGTTTAGGGGCTATCCTGTATCAGGATCAGGGGCTACAGCGTTTGCCTGTAGTGTTTGTCAGCTCGGGTTTGTCACCCTCTGAGAGAAACTATCCCACCCACAAATTGGAGTTCCTGGCGTTGAAATGGGCGGAGGTGTTTAAGCTGAGTGACTATCTCTACGGGGCCAAGTTTGAGGTGAGGACGGACAACAACCCGCTCACCTATGTTCAGCCTGAAGTACTGGCCTGGGAGCCGGAATGTCGATGCACATGCTCTGTCCCGATGGAGGCATGAGGAACTGGAGAGGGACAAGAAGTGGGAAAGCGTTCCTGCATCCAGGGTGAAGGCCATGTGTCAATTTGCTATTACCGTGCTGGCCGAGGAAACGGAGAGCCAGATTGCGCAGTGGACCCATTGGGGGCATCCGATGATGACCTACTCCAAGTTTACTGTGACCTGACTGTTGTGAAGACCACGCAGCTGCCAGAGTTAAGCCCTGGGGAAGTGGCCGCTGCTCAGCGAGATGACCCAGGCATTGGCCCTGTCTAGTACGTAGTTGAAGAGGGGGATGTGATACGGGCGATGAAGACAAAATATGTTTCAGTGTCTCTTTACTAAGAGAATGGCCTCGGTTGAGGTTGAAGAACCAAATTTAATACCAGGTAATGTCACCCCTGGACTGACCTCGGCGTTGGCAGCTGGTCCTGCCTGAGAAGTATCGGAAGGTTGTGTTGAAGTCCCTCCATGATAACTGGATATTTGTGGGTGGAAAAGACCTATGGATTGTTCAAAGACCGGTTTTACTGGCCATGAATGAGGTCGGAGGTCGTAGAGTACTGTAAGTCCTGCATTCATTGCATACGCTGGAAGACGCTGCCTGTGCAGGCTGCTCCTTTGTCACACTTGCAGAGTGCGGTGTCTTTGGACCTAGTGTGTATGGATTTCCTGGCCATAGAACCCGAAGCCAGCAACACGGCGAATGTCTTAGTCATCACGGACTAGTACACCAGGTATGCTTAAGCTTTTCCTACCAAGGATGAGAGGGTGACAACGGAGGCCAAAGTGAAAACGGAGAACTATTTTATGCATTCTGGCCTGCCCCGGCGGATGCATAGTGAGCAGGGACAGGACTTTGAGAGTAAACTCATCTATGAGTTACTGGGCATGCTGGTGTTTGAGAAATCGAGGACCACGCCCTGTCATCCATAGGGCGATCCCCAGCTGGAGAGGTTTATAGGACGTTGCTAGACATGCTCGGGACTCTGGAGATCAGCAAAAAGAACAGATGGAGTCAACATATTGGGCATTTGGTTCACTGTTACAAATGTACACGCGGTGAAGCTACTGGATACTCGCTCTATTATCTGATGTTTGGGCGCAAAGCAAGGTTGCCCATTGACTTATATTTCGGGACTGACATGGGTGAGGTATTGCTGAAGACTTCATTGAAGTATTTGTCTGGTATGAGGAAAGAAGTGAAATGGGCTTATGAGCTGGATGGGGAGATGGCCGCCTGGTGGAATCGGGGAAATAAGAAGAGGTATGACCAGAAAGTAAAGTTCTCTCAACTCCTGCCAGGAGTCCGAGTCCTCATTAGGAACTTGGGATTACACCCTATCCTTGTTATATTCAGGGGATACGTTCCTCACAGTCAGCGCATAATGTGAAATCGCATAATGTGAATAATTATTTAAATATCTTAAATAGGGATGTGTTCCAGAGGGCTTCCTAAATAAGTTTTTCTGTAATTTATTCATATTTTTATACCAATACGACACAAAAGCAGTACCACAAGGCAATATTTGTATTATATTTCATCAATTTAAGCTAATATTCAAGGTAATAAATCATAGAAAGTTAACATATTATGATGTACAGTACTCACCAACAGTGGCAGGTGTGTTCGCTCCAGGAGATGAGTGGTTGTTGTGGTGTCGGGCAGCTTTACATGGATAAGGTGGATGCTTGTGGTCATCATGAGCATATCAAGCACAGCAAGGGGTGAAGGAAGACTCACAGAACTCTTAGATCTGCTGGCAGCAGGAGATGCCACCGATTTGAAGAAAGTGGTGAGGGTTGTTTGCTTGGCAGCATTTTGCTTTTCAGCATAAATTTGCTTGTAGGGAAGAAGGTTTGACAGCAGGGAGCGACAAAATGCTGACTCTGTTCTAAACTTGGGTCCATGTCCATCATCATTTGTGCCAAGTGTTCCGATTTCCACCATTCCCTCATCATTGGCAAACTCCCGGGATTTTCAAAATCGTCTGTTGCTTGCAGCGTCTGAGAGAATGTTCGCCGTAAAATAAAGTACCTCTTGAATGTGGATCACACCTTGGGCGAGTGGTTGAATCAGTGATGTTGTGTTAAGCGGCAGGAAACGCACTGTTATGTTAGGATGAATGCTGTGCAAATGTTTAGGATGGGCTGGTGCATTGTCAGGCAACAAAAGAACTTTAAAGGCAAGATTCTGTTCCCGGCAGTAGCGTCCCAGAGCCGTGTTACCTTCAGCTGATGCCGCGCTGTTCATAATTTCTAACTTTTTTTCAAGTGTTAAAGCGCGTCTCTGCCGCTTGGCTGTTGGCGCAGGACATGATATCGAACGCTTAGGAGGGATAGTTAAATATTTGAAGCACAAAATTACTGCACCGTAGGTAAAACCAACAAAAGTTTAAGAGCGCAAGATCGTGCATCTACACCTTGCCAAAATCAGTGTGAGACTGGCAGAAGTGAGATTGTGAGGTGCGCGCACCTGACTTATATGGGCGGTAAAGCGGTGCTTCTCATCCCAACAGTGAGTCTGTAAGTCGTGTGCACATGACTTGTATTGGCAGGAATGCAATGCTTCTCGCATAACTGTGGGTTTTAGACGCATACAAGGAAACGTTAGTAGAAATAGGTTCCTTGCATAACTGTGAATCCGCGTTGTCTGAAGACGCATATAACGAGGACAGGGTATAGCTGGAAAGCACAAATTGGCTGATTGCTGGGTGGCCATGACCTATGTGGAGTCAGATGCCAAATTTATCGGTCTTCCGGGTGCGGCCCAGTGTTGGAAAGGAGCCTGTCAAGATTCTCCATTGGAATCACCTGTTGCTCCTGGGGCAAGATGTAGAGATAGAGTGGGAGCCTGACATTCTGGCTGCACCTAGTACAAGGACTCTGCGTAACTGTGGGGTGACAGAAAAGCCCACCCCGGTAGAGACAGGACCTGGACCAGCTCCGGTAGGGGATACTGATTCGGAGTATCATGATTTGGACAATTGGTGCATGATGCTGTTTGCTGATGGCTCCCGTGATGGAGGAAGAGACTCCCGGCCTTTCCCCCACTGGGTTTGACGGGGTCGGGTGGGGGTTAGTGATGGGCAGTCGGTGGTACCGCAGGGTGCTGAAGGAGAGGATGTGGGGCCTGAACCAGAGACAGACGGTTGCAGGGTGCGGGGGGTTTGAGTGACCACTTGCGGGAGGGTTCGCCACGTCGCTCCCAAAACTCCCTTGTGGTATCAGAGGTGGAAGAGTTAGAAGAGGGCATACGCATGTCTCAGAGAAGTAGGAAACCCCCAGATAGGTTGGCCTATATAGCACTTAGTGTGGTCTCCACTGTTTTGGGGAGCTATGTCACTGCTTTCTGCAGTTGGATTGAGCTTCGTGTTCTGCAGGAAGGGTCGGCAAATTACTTGAATGTCATGAGGGCATGAATGTTGATTGTTAAGGCTGACAAAAGAGTTTCTCTGCAATATTAACTGCTGAGGTAAGGGGTTCTCTGTAGCAGCATGTTTGGGTTATAATTAGTGATAACGGGACTCGTATTCATTTGCTAGCCAAAGGGAGTCATATTATTCTCTCTGTATGTGTGGGAACCGGAGGGAATGCACGGGCTTTTCGTCGAGGAGAAGAGAAGAAGTTGGACGTGAGTCGAGCAGTCTGGTAGGTCACTGGGAGTGATCCCATCTGAGGGTCGACTGAGTTCAGAGGAGATCAATGGGTGGAAAGGATACCTGATTTTGTGAGCTCCGAGGAATTATTTTGTGCATCGAACTGATAATCTTACTGTTTGGTGCCTTTATTGTATTTGTTTCTACTAACCCATCACCACGAAATGTGTGTTCCTCCATCGTCGATGTCGATGAGGACCTCGACACCAATTAAGTGAGGGAGAGTTGCGCCGTGTCAGCCTCACTCTCTCTTCCCAATTCCCATCTGGATCCAGTGGCAAGACAGAGTCGAGACAGCTGGAGATGGGACTAGGCGCAGTGGATGACCAGGACGTCTTCTGTGTCTTGTCCTGCTCTACACATTCCACGATGTTCGCAGAGACCGCCTTCTTGACTGTTGGACCTTCCATTGGACTCGTCTGCTCAATCCTCCGGAGTCTGTCTTCACATGCTGTGTTAGACAACTCCTATCTCACCGAGGGTTAGAGACACGTCGGCTACCCTCACCTGGTTTAGCCGACTTGTCGAAGACGTTGCCTGGGGTGTGGCCGCTGTCGCATTTATAGAGCTATGGGAGCCACGGGTGAGAGGTGAGAGCTGAGTGCCAGGTGGCGACCAAAGGTGGACTAACCGCCTTGAAAAGAACCTGGCATGTTCCCCCACCAGAGGTGCTACCCCTCCCTGACACCCCATACACCCCCACCAAAAAATAATTATCGTGTAATCACTTAATTGTATATTGTGTACTGTCTGGTATTTTATGTTGTGGGCTGGTACCAGGGTGCATCACACAGTATCCACACTAATGTCAATACAGTGTTGGCCTGGCCAACGCCCGTCTACCCTAGACCAACGGGAGCAAATTGTGTAAAGACACTGCAGTGTGGGGGCTCGTCCGGGATTTGAATTTTGATGGATACTGTGTAATTCGCCAGGTTTAAATTAGTGGCGGTGGACCCGGATAAGATTGACCGCTGGTGTGAGATCGAGGAAGTACCGGTTAATCATGCCTGCATATAAGTGAGGTAGCTATGCGTACCTCGGAGGAAGTGTTAATTCGATGGTTGAGTACGGTTAAAGCTGCAGGTAAGGTCGAAATCGTGGCTAGAAAGTTTGATAAAATGGCGGACTCATGATTTGTGTTCGTTCGGATGAGTGCTGATGTCACGGCAGTGGGACTGCCAGCGTCTATCAGTGACCCCAGTGAGGCAGGGCAGTGGGGCATGCAGTTTGTCACAGAGGAAGGGTCTGATGGGACACCTTTTTTTCTGAGGGATGAAGAAAGGGAGTGGTCAGATTTGGAAGATTTAATTTGTCCCCATCCCCTACGGAAGGCTGAGGGCGATGAGTTGGCATCAGCCATTAACTCCCTTGTGAACAAGGTGGCGGGTCCTGGTCAGAAGTTGAGATTTTTCTCGGGGAGCACTCCCACCCCCAAAGCAAAAGACGATTATGAGACATGGATAGAGCGCGTGTCTCAGCTGCCAGGTGAGTGGCAGTCTTCTGAGAAAGAAAAGCGACAGCGATTGGTTGAATGTTTGAGGGGGATGGCGGCTGAGGTAGTAAAAGGCATGAAAGTTAACCAGCCTCATACTTCTGTGACTGAGTATCTAAAAGCATTGGAAGAGGCTTTTGGTCTGACGGGAGCACGGTGGAGCTTTTAGGGGGGGCTTCGGAACCTGAGTCAGGAGAAAGCGGAAAAGCTTTCTGAGTATATTTTCCGGGGAGAGCAACGGCTAAATTGTTTGAGGTGTCCGGTGGTCATTTAGGGGGCTGAGGTGGATCGGATAAAGATAGACCAAGTTGCCAGGGGCGCACAGAGATATGACATGATTGCTATCGGTCTCCGTAGAACGCGGTCCCCACGTCCTTTGTTCAGTTGCTCAGAGAGGTGAGGGAGGAGGAGGACGTATTGGAGTCGGAAGAGGGCTCCGTGAGTACGGTGCAGTCCTCAGTAGTAGCCCCTTGTGGTGAAGTGATCGGGGCCAGCTCCACTGGGGAGATAATAAAGGGGGCCACGACATGTGGGGTTCCTCTACATGAAGGGACTAGCAGAGAGGGCCCCTCCCTGAAGGGACAGACTGCACAATGGCCCGTGGGAGGCCAGGGTCCCGCGAGTCGAGCCGTATGTTATAACTGTGGAGAAGAGGGGCACTTCAGGCAGGAATGGAACGGCAGGGGCCCCTCGGAGAGCGATTCCATGGGTGTCCCAGCAGGAAGAGGGGACGGGAAACTTGGAGACCCAGTGAGGGAACGGCCTGGAGTCTCTGGGAAAATGTGTGCCACGGGACCCCTAGTAGGAAAAGACACTATCCCAGAATGATTGGTGGGACCCCGATACAGCATGTCGATACTGATAGAGGGAATAGATGCAAAAGCCATACTCGACACTGGGTCGCAGGTCACATTACTGTACCATTTGTTCTTTGATCAGTATTTGCAGCATTTACACTTGACATCCTTCAGTGCACTGGAAATTTATCGGCGCTGGTGATTACCCTTAGACGGTTATTTGTCAGTGAAGCTGGAGTTCTTGGAAGTCGAGGTGAGAGTGTCTGCGGCTCATGAGGCCTTGGTGCTGGTTTGCCCGGACAGGGTTGAGACTGGGGGTGTGTCAATTCTGGTGGGGACCAACACCCGTATTGGATGTGAGGACTTTTTGGAGACCCTGTTGGTGCACCTAGTGTTTCCAACTGTTTTCAAGGAAGTGTGTGGCCCCACTGGGTTGGACGCGGAATTTAAAAGAGGAACTGTGTGGTGTGCCCAGTCGAAGTCCAGGGTGGTATGCCCCAGGGAAGTAGCAAGAGTGATGGACCCCCAGATTCCCCATGGTGCCTGAGGGTGAAACCCTTTCAGTGGACACCCCAGAAAATTTCGAGGGAGAATCGAGATTTCTGGCTGGGGTGCTGCTGAGACCCGAGTTGCAGAAGCACTCAGTGGTCAAGACGCGCAGGATGGTGGTGATCGTCAGGAAGACTGCGGAAAGGGAGTTCACCTTTACGCGAGGTATGCCTTTGGTGCATTTGTTCCCGGTGACGGTGATGCATGGTGCCCCCGTGAGGCTCGCTGGCGGAGAGCTGTTGGAAAACAGGGATAAGTTGACCGCTGAGGCTTTTATTTTGGGGCCTCACCTATGCCGGAGGGTTGGAAGCGGAGGCTGGTGGAAAAGATGTTGCGCTGGAAGATGTTTTTTCCCTTGATGATTTTGATCTGGGTTGTTCCAGGAGCACTCGCCACACCATCTGGGTGACTGAGGAGACCCCATTTTGAGAGAGGTCGCCGTAACTGGCCCCTGCAGAAGTGGAAGATATGCGGCAGCGTTTGTGTAAGTTGAAGGAAGCTGGGATCATCGCGGAGTCCCGAAGCCCTTCTGCATTCCCAATAGTTGTGGTCTGGAAGAAAAATGGGAAGATTCGTATGTGTTGATTTCACAACTCTGAACAGGCGCACTGTTCCTGACCAGTATATGGTCCCAAGGTCGAAAACGCACTGGCCTGTCTGAGTGGGGCGAATTCGTTTAGTTGCTGGACTTGAGGAGTGCATATTACCAGATCCTGATGGGTGAGGCCGATAAAGAGAAGACGGCATTCATATGCCCTCTGGGATTTTTCCAGATCAAAAGAATGCCCCAGGGCATATCAGGATCCGCTGCCACTTTTCAGAGGGTCATGGAGAAGACGCTGGGGGATATGAACTTGCTTGAAGTGCTGGTATATTTGGATGACCTGATCGTATTTGGATCCACCTTGGAAGAACACGAAGCGAGACTAATGAAAGTGCTGAACCGACTGAAGGATGAAGGATTAAAACTTCCCTTGGTCAAATGTCAGTTCTGCCAGACATCTGTTAGCTATGTTGCATACATAATCTCATGGAATGTAGCTACAGATCTGGCTAAGATAGAGGCGGTGACCACTTGGCCGAGGCCCCTGCGCTAGTTCTTAGGGTTGTGTGGATGCTACCGGAAATTCGTGAAGGGCTATGCCAAGGTGAGTCACCCAATGAACCAGCTTCTGTGTGGCTACCCTCCTCTGGAAAAGAAAGGGAGAGGAACGACACTGTGGGAGGTTGACGAATATCTGAACCTGTCAGAGCCCTTTGGACAGAGATGGGAGGACAAATGCGAGGAGGCTTTTCAGTCTCTGAAAGAGATGCTGACTCAGGCTCCAGTGCTGGCTTTTGTGGGTTCGGAATTGCCCTATGTGTTACACACTGATGTCAGCCGTGAGAGGTTAGGGGCCGTCCTGTATCAGGATCAGGGCTCCGGGCTGAGGCCTGTAGCATTTGTCAGCCGGAGTTTGTCGCCCTCTGAGAGAAACTACCCCACCCACAAGTTGGAATTCCTGTCGTTGAAATGGGTGGTTGTGGATAAGCTGAGTGACTATCTCTACGGGACCAAGTTTGAGGTGAGGACGGACAACAACCCGCTCACCTACATCCTGACCTCAGTGAAAATGGATGCCACAGGCCATCGGTGTTTGGCAGCCTTGTCCGTATATGATTTCAGCCTGAAGTAATGGCCGGAGAGCTGGAATGTCGATGTGGATGCTCTGTCCCAACGGAGGCATGAGGAACTGGAGAGGGACGAGGAGTGGGAGAGCATTGCTGCATCCCGGGTGAAGGCCATGTGTCAGTTTGCTATCACCGTGCAGTTCGAGGAAAAGGAGACGCCAGATCGCGCAGTGGACGCATTGGAGGTGTCAGATGATGTCCTACCCCTAGTTTACTGTGACTTGACTGCTGTGAAGACCACGCAGCTGCTGCAGTTAAGCCCTGGGGAGGTGGCCACTGCTCAGCGAGATGACCCAGGCATTGGCCCTGTCTAGTACGTAGTTGAAGGGGGGGATTTGACACGGGCAGGGAAGACAAAATATGTTTCAGTGTCTCTTTACTGAGAGAATGGCCTCAGTTGAGGTTGAAAAACCAAATTTAATACCGGGTAACGTCACCCGTGGACTGACCTCGGCGCTGGCAGCTGGTCCTGCCTGAGAAGTATCGGAAGGTTGTGTTGAAGTCCCTCCATGATTACTCTGGACATTTGGGGGTGGAAAAGACCTATGGATTGCTCAAGCACTGGTTTTACTGGCCACGAACGAGGTCGGAGGTTGAAGAGTACTGCAAGTCCTGCATTCGTTGCGTACGCGGGAAGATGCTGCCTGTGCAGGCTGCTCCTTTGTCACACTTGCAGAGTGCGGGGCCTTTGGACCTAATGTGTATGGATTTCCTGGCCATAGAACTCGATGCCAGCAACACGGCGAATGTCTTAGTCATCACGGACCACTACAGCAGGTATGCTGAAGCTTTTCTTACCAAGGACCAGAGGGCGTCTATGGTGGCAAAAGTTCTATGGGAGAAGTATGTTGTGCATTAAGGCCTGTCCCGGCGGATGCATAGTGACCAGGGACAGGACTTTGAGAGTAAACTCATGTATGAGTTATTGGTCTTATGCTGGGGGTTGAGAAATCAAGGACTACGCCCTCTCATCTATAGGATGATCCCTAGCCGGAGAGGTTTAGTTGGACGTTGCTAGACATGCTCCGGACTCTGGAGATCAGCAAAAAGAACAGATGGAGTCAACGTATTGGACATCTGGTTCACTGTTACAACTGTTACAATGAAGCTACTGGATACTCGCCCTATTATCTGATGTTTGGGTGCCAAACAAGGTTGCCCATTGTTTTGGGAGTGACAAGGGTGAGGTATCTCAGAAGCCTTAGTTGAAGTATGTGTCTGATATGAGGAAAGAGCTGAAAAGGGCTTATGAGTTTGTTGGGGAGGCGGCCGCCATGCAGAATTAGGGAAATAAGAAGAGGTATGACCAGAAAAGTAAAGTTCTCTCAACTCCTGCCGGGAGACCGAGTCCTCATTAGGAATTTGGGATTATGCCCTATCCTCGTTATATGCGGGGGATACGCTCCTCGCAGTCGACACATAATGTGAAATCGTATAATGTGAATAATGATTTAAATAGAGGAAATAGGGATGCGTTCCAGAGGGCTTCCTAAATAAGTTTTATCTGTAATTTATTCACATTTTCATTCCAATATGACACAAAAGCAGTACCAGAAAGCAACATTCGCATTATATTTCATCAATTTAAGGCGATATTCAATGTAATAAATCATAGAAAGTTAACATACTATGTTGTATAGTGGCAGGTGTGTTCGCTCCGGGGGATGAGTGGTTGTTGTGGTGTCGGGCAGCTTTACATGGATAAGTTGGATGGTTGTGGTCGTCAGGATCATATCAAGCACAGTAAGGGGTGAAGGAAGACTCAGAACTCTTAGAACTGCCGGCAGTAGGAGATGCCACCGATTTGAAGAAAGTGGTGAGGGTTGTTTGCTTGGCAGCATTTTGCTTTTCAGCATAAATTTGCTTGTAGGGAAGAAGGGTTGACAGCAGGGAACGACTGAAATGCTGACTCCGTTCTAAACTTGTGTCCATGTTCATCGCCATTTGTGCCAAGTGTTCCGACTTCCACCATTCCTTCACTGTTGGTAAACTCCGGGGATTTTCAAAATCGTCTGTTGCTTGCAGCACCTGAGAGATAGTTCACCGTAAAAACAAATACACATTGAGTGTGGATCACACCTTGGTCGAGTGGTTGAATAAGTGAGGTTGTGTTAGGTGGCAGGAAACACACTGTTACGTTATGATGAATGCTGTCCGAATGCTTAGGATGGGCTGGCGCATTGTCAAGCAACAAAAGAACTTTAAAGGCAAGATTCTGTTCCTGGCAGTGGTGTCCCAGAGCTGTGTTACCTTCAGCTAATGCTGAGCTGTTTATAATTTCCAACTTTTTTTCAAGTGTTAAGGCGGTTCTCTGCCGCTCGGCTGATGGCACAGAACATGACATCGGATGCTTAGGAGGCATAGTTAAATATTTCAGGCACTAAATTACCGAACCGTAGGTAAAACCAACAGAAGTTTAAGAGCACAAGATCACGCATCCACATCTTGCCAAAACCAACGTGAGACTTGCGGGAGTGAGATTGTGAGGCGCGCGCACCTGACTTATATTGGCGGGAAAGCGGTGCTTCTCATCCCAACAGTGAGACCGTAAGGTGTTCGCACGTGACTTGTATTGGCGGGAAAGCAGTGCTCCTCGCATAACTGTGAGTTTTGGACACAAATAATGAGAAGTTGGTAGAAATAGGTTCCTCGCATAACTGAATCCGCATTGTCTGAAGATGCATATAACGAGGATAGGGTGTAGCTAGAAAGCACAAGTTGGCTGAATGCTGGGCGGCCACACCCTATGTGGAAGATAGTCAGCTGCCAAATTTACTGGTTTTGCGGATGCGGCCCAGGAATGGAAAGGGGCCTGTCAAGATTCTCCATTGGAATCGCTTTTTGCCCCGGGGCAAGATATACAGGTAGAGCGGGAGCCTGAGGAGGCTGCTGAACCTAGTACTAGGACAGTGCGTAACCGCAGGATGTCGAAAAATTCCACCCATGAAAGAGAGGCCTGGGCCCAGTCCCTGTGGGAGACACTGATTCGGAGGATGATGATTTCGGTGATTGGTACATGATGCCGTTCGCTGATGCCCCCGTGATGGAGGAAGAGACTCCTGGCCTTTCCCCCACTGGGTTAGATGGGGTGAGGCGGGGTTAGTGATGGGCAGTCGGTGGTACTGCAGGGCACTAAAGGTGAGAATATGGTGCCTGAACCAGA
Source organism: Mobula birostris (assembly GCF_030028105.1). Lineage (NCBI taxonomy): Eukaryota > Metazoa > Chordata > Chondrichthyes > Myliobatiformes > Myliobatidae > Mobula > Mobula birostris. The sequence continues at coordinate 79,674,238 of NC_092384.1, read as the reverse complement.
GACAGACGGTTGCGGGGTGCAGGGGGGTTTGAGTGACCACTTGCGGGAGAGGGTTCGCCACGTTGCTCCCAAAGCTCCCTTGTAGTAACTGAGGTGGAAGAGTTATAAACGGGCATACGCAGGTATTGGAGAAGTAGGAACCCCTCCCAGATAAGTTGGCCTGTGTAGCACCTGGGGAAAGGTGTGGTCTCCACTGTTTTGGGGAGCTATGTCACTGCTTTCTGCACTTGGATTGAACTTTGTGTTTTGCAGGAAGGGTTGGCAAATTATTTGAACGTCATGAGGCTGAATAAATTTTGTGGGGGGAGAAGGGTAGGGTTCTCAGTAATATTAATCTGTAATGTTAATTGTTAAGGCTGACAAAAAGGCTTCGCTGTAATGTTAACCGCTGAGGTAAGGGGTTCTCTTTCGCAGCATGTTTGGGTTATATTTAGTGATAATGGGACTTGTATTCATTTGCTGGCCAATGGGAGTCATGTTATTTGCTCTGTATGTGTGGGAACTGGAGGCAATGCGCGGGCTTTTCGTCGAGGAGAAGAGAAGTGGTTGGACATGAGTCGAGCGCTCTGGTAGATCATGGGGGTGATGCCAGCCGGGGGTCGACGGAGTTCAGAGGAGATCGATGAGTAGAAAGGATACCTGATTTTGTGAGCTCAAACAAATTATTTTGTGCACAGAACTTATAATTTTACTGACTCAGCGCCTTTATTGTATTTGTTTCTACTAACCCATCACCAAGAAACGTGTGTTCGTCCGTCGTTGACGAGGACCTCGCTACCATTTGATGGTGTCGAGATTAGCGCGTGATTTGGATTTAACTGAGGGAGAGTTGCGCAGTGTCAGCCTCACTCTCTCTTACCAATTTCCATCTGGATGCAGTGGCAAGACAGAGTCGAGACAACTGAAGATGGGACTATGCGCAGTGGATTACCAGGACATCCTCTGTATCTTGTCCTGCTCTACATGTTCCACGACATTTGCAGAGACCGCGTTCTTGACCGTTAGACCTTGCTGGAGGGTTGGAAGCGGAGGCTGGTGGAGAAGACGTTGACGCTGAAAGATGTTTTTTCTGTTGACGAATTTGATGTGGGTTGTTCCAGGAGCACTCACCACACCATCTGGGTGATTGAGGACACTCTGTTTCGGGAGAGGTCGCGGCAACTGGCCCCTGCAGACGTGGAAGACGTGCAGCAGCATTTGTGTAAGTTGAAGGAAGCTGGGATCATTGCGGAGTCCCGAACCCCTTGTCCATCCCCAATAGTAGTGGCCCGGAAGGAAAATGGTAATATTTGTATGTGTGTGGTTTACAGGATTCTGAACAGGCGCATCGTTCCTGACCAGTATAGGGTCCCAAGGGTCGAAGACGGGATGGCCTGTCTGAGTGGGGCGAAGTGGTTTAGCGTGCTGGACTTGAGGAGTGGAGATTATGAGATATGATGAGTGAGGCCAATAAAGAGAAGATGGCATTCATATGCCCTCTGGGATTTTTCCAGTTTGAAAGGATGCACCAGGGCATATCGGGAGCCCCTGCCACTTTTCAGAGGGTCATGGAGAAGGTGATAGGGGATATGAAATTGCTTGAAGTGCTGGAATATTTGGATGACCTGATAGTATTTGCATCTACGTTGGAAGAACACGAAGTGAAGCTGATGGAGGTGCTGAACCGACTAAAAGATGAAGGATTAAAACTTTGCTTGGACAAATGTCAGTTCTGCCAGATGTCTGTTAGCTATGTTGGACACATAATCTCGCGGATGGAGTAGGTACAGATCCGGCTGAGATACAAATGGTGACCACTTGGCTGAGGCCCCTGCGCTCGTTCTTGGGGTTGGGTGGATGCTACCGGAGGTTCGTGAAAGGCTACACCAAGCTGAGTTACCCCTTGAACCAACTTCTTTGTGGCTACCCTCCTCTGGGACAGAAAGGGAGAGGAACAAGAGTGCGGGAGGTTGGGGAATATCTGAACCCATCAGAGCCCTTCAGTCAGAGATGGGATGAGAAATGTGAGGAGGCTTTTCAGTCTCTGAAGGAGATGCTGACGCAGGCTCCAGTGCTGGCTTTTGCTGAGCCCGGATTGCCCAATGTGCTGCACACCGATGCCATCCGTGAGTGTTTAGGGGCTGTCCTGTATCAGGATCAGGGGTCCGGGCTGAAGCCTGTAGCATTTGTCAGCCAGAGTTTGTCGCCCCCTGAGAGAAACTGTCCCACCCACAAGTTTAGGTTGCTGGCATTGAAATGGGCAGTGGTGGATAAGCTGAGTGACTATCTCTACGGGGCCAAGTTTGAGGTGAGGATGGACAACAACCCGCTCACCTACATCCTGACCTCAGTGAAACTGGATGCCATAGGTCATCGGTGTTTGGCAGACTTTTCCGTATATGATTTCAGACAGAAGTACCGGCCTGGGAGCCGGAATATCGATACAGATGCTCTGTCCCGATGGAGGCATGAGGAACTGGAGAGGGACGAGGAGTGGGAGAGCGTTCCTGCATCTGGGATGAAAGCCAAGTGTCAGTTTGCTATCACCGTGCAGGCCGAGGAAACGGAGAGGCCAGATTGCGCAGTGGACCCATTGGTGGCATCCGATGATGTCCTACTCTGAGCTTACTATGACCTGACTCCTCTGAAGACTAAGGAGCTGCTAGAGTTAAGCCCTGGGGAAGTGGCCGCTGTTCAGCGAGATAACCCAGGCATTGGCTCTGTCTGGTACGTAGTTGAAGAGGGGGATGTGACACGGGTGGAGAAGACAAAATACGTTTCAGTGTCTCTACTGAGAAAATGGCCTCGGTTGAGGTTGAAGAACCAAATTTAATACCAGGTAACGTCACCTCCAGACGGACCTCGGTGTTGGCAGCTGGTCCTGCCTGCGAAGTATCGGAAGGTTGTGTGGAAAAGACCTATGGATTGCTCAAGCACCAGTTTTATTGGCCATGAATGAGGTCGGAGAGTACTGCAAGTCCTTCATTCGTCGGAAGACGCAGCCTGTGCAGGCTGCTCCTTTGTCACACTTGCAGAGTGCGGGGCCTTTGGACCTAGTGTGTATGGATTTCCTGGCCATTGAACCCTATGCCAGCAACACAGCGAAGGTCTTAGTCATCAGGGACCACTACACCAGGTATGCTGAAGCTTTTCCTACCAAGGATCAGAGGGCAACTATGGTGGCAAAAGTGCTATGGGAGAAGTATTTTGTGCATTCTGGCGTGCCCTGGCGGATGCATAGTGACCAGGGACAGGACTTTGAGAGTAAGCTCATCTATGAGTTACTGGGCATACGCAAGCGGTTGAGAAACCGAGGACCACGCCCTATCATCCGTTGGGCAATCCCCAGCCAGAGAGGTTCAATCGGATGTTGCTAGACATGTTCGGGACTCTAGAGATCAGCAAAAAGAGCAGATTGAGTCAACATATTGGTCATCTGGTTCACTGTTTCAAATGTACACGCAATGAAGCTACTGGATACTCGCCCTATTATCTGATGTTTGGGTGCGAAGCAGGGTTGCCCGTTGACCTCTGTTTTGGGACTGACACGCGTGAGGTATCGCCGAAGACTTAGTTGAAATACTTGTGTGATATGAGGAAAGAGATGAAAAGCACTATGAAGTGGATGGGGAGGCGGCGGCCAGGCAGCATTGGGGAAATAAGAGGAGGTATGACGAGAAAGTAAAGTTCTCTCAACTCCTGCCAGCATACCGAGTTCTCATACGGAATTTGGGATCACACCATATCCTCGTTATATGCAGGGGATAGGTTCCTCGCAGTCGATGCATAACGTGAATAATTATTTAAATGGAGAAAATCGGGATGCGTTCCAGTGGGCTCCCTAAATATGTTTTATCTGTAATTTATTCACATTTTCATACCAATACGACACAAAAGCAGTACCACAAGGCAACATTCGTATTATATTTTATTCATTTAAGCTAATATTCAATGTAATAAATCATAGGAAGTTAACATAGGAAACAAGGAAAGAATGGCACCGAGGGTGTCAGGATTGGCAGTCCGGACACCAGCTCAGAAGAGCACCCACCTCTTGAAGCTTCTAGTTTACATGGAGAAACATACCCTTGGGGGTCCTCCGAGAGAGAGGGAGAATGATGGACCCAATCGGACGGATACAGTTAATTACAGGGAACGACTACGACCAAGAGCTAGGATAAGAGGCTGACCAAGAGCTAGGATAAGAGGCTCTGAGTGTCCAGTGTGTTGGTGTGGGAGAGCATTTTCCAGCATTAAAGGTTTATGAGTCCACCAAGAAAGTTGAGGTGCTATTCCATCCCAGTGGATGAAGATGAGATTACTTCACCAAGCACAGATGATGTGGTCTTTTCAATCACTGATTCACAAGCCACAGCGATTTGCTCTGGAGAGAGTCATCATACTCCAGGTCAGACAAGAGATAACCCAGGTCAAGTTTCAGACCACAGTACCCAGTTTCCTTCGCATGATGGGGTGGTGTGGAGGTAGAGAAGAAGAGGAAGGTCAAGTGGCCAGCAATGGCGGATGAGAAGGCTTGGCGTGTATTTGATGAGGATATCAGTATGATGTTGGAGAACACTATCAGAGGAACATCAAAGAGAAAGTTGGAAGTGATGGGCAATATGATTTACGACGTTGGAAAGTACAGGTTTGGTTTGGTTGAGTTGAAGAAAGCAAAGCCTACACAGCAACCAAGCAGGCGCCAGAAGGAGATTAGCAGGTTGAGGAGAGAGCTTAGATCATTGAGACAGAGGTGGAAGGTAGCAAGTGAGGGTGACAAGCCAGGGCTTGCTGATCTCCGAGAGCATTTTCGAATAAAGTTAACATCACTCCGTCGTGCAGATTCACAACGTAAAAAGAGAAAGAAGAGAGAGAAGGCAAGAAAGTCATTCTTTGAGAACCCTCACAAGTTCACAAAGAAACTGTTTGAACAAAGTAAGAGCGGGCAGCTCAACAAGAACTTGAGGATCACCTGGCAAGCACTTACTCTAACGAACAGCGGGAGGCTCCTTTGCTTGACATTTCAGGGCTTCTGCCAGTTTGGGTGAAGCCTACCAAGCCAGGGGTGAAGTTCAATCTGTCAGAACCCAAACTGGCAGAAGTCGAACGGTACATCAGAAAGGCAAGGTCAGGCTCAGTGCCAGGACCTAATGGAGTGCCGTATAACGTGTTCAAGAAGTGTGAACAGCTGAGGAAATACTTGTGGAGATTGTTAAAGTTGGTGTGGAGACAAGGTGTTGTTCCTTTGTCATGGAGTGAGGCTGAAGGAGTATACATCCCGAAGGAAGAGAATTCTTCTACATTGAATTGGTTCCGACCAATCTCATTCCTGAATGTAGAGGGGAAGATTATGTTTGGCATTCTGGCAGAAAGGATATCTTCATTTGTGATAGAGAATAGTCATAGTCATAGTCATACTTTATTGATCCCGGGGGAAATTGGTTTTTTGTTGCAGTTGCACCATAAATAATAAATAGTAATAGAATCATAAATAGTAATATGTAAATGATGTCAGTAAATTATGAAATAAGTCCAGGACCAGCCTATTGGCACAGGGTGTCTGTCCCTCCAAGGGAGGAGTTGTAAAGTTTGATGGCCACAGGCAGGAATGACTTCCTGTGACATTCTGTCTTGCAATGGATTAGTAAATACATCTGTGCAGAAGGCAGGAGTACCAGGCTTCGCAGGATGCCTTGAACATTCTAGTATGATATGGCATACTATCCAGGAGTCAAAAAGGTTGAGAAGAAATCTGGCTGTAGTTTGGCTTGATCTGGCAAATGCGTATAGTTCTGTTCCCCATGTCCTGATTGAGTTTGCAATGGAATTCCTATGGATTCCTGCTAAGGTGAGGAACTTCGTTATGCAGTACTACAAGGATTTCCGGATGAGGTTTTTCACTCAGCAGTTTACAACTAGGTGGCAGAGCTTGGGTGTTAGAATCCCAATGGGATGTGCAATTTCACCTATACTTTTTGTGTTAGCCATGGAGGTCATTGTGAGGGCTGCAAAATCAGTGGGACCAGGTGTCGCACTTGATGGCGGAGAGGAGTTATCACCAATACGAGCATTCATGGACGATCTTACCCTTTTGGGTCCCAGCACGGATGCAGTGGAAAATGTACTATCTAGACTCGAGGAGCTAATGGATTGGGGAAGAATGAAGTTCAAGACCAAGAAATCAAAGAGCCTTGTTCTTAGGAGTGGAAAGCTGGTTGACTTTCATTTCACCCTTTGTGGAGAGGAGATTCCATCCATTCAGGACCAACCAGTTAAGAGCCTCGGGCGATGGTACACAGAGGAGCTGAGAGACACCAAGAGGGTTCAAGAGACAGGAGAACAGATCAGCAGAGGTTTGATGTCTGTTGACAAGTGTGGCTTGCCTGGCAAGTTGAAGCTGTGGTGCTTGCAGTACGGACTGATGCCACGGATAATGTGGCCACTAACTGTCTATGAAGTGGCAATGTCCCATGTTGAGGGAATGGAACGGAAGATCAACAAGTATGTGAAGAAGTGGCTTGGAGTACCGAGCAGCCTAACCAATGTTGCAATCCGCAGTAGCCAGACAAAGCTTACCATCCCAGTGCAATCCCTTGTTGAGGAGGTCAAGGTAGCCAAGGTAAGATCATTCTTGATGCTTCGAGGCTCAAAAGACCCTGTCATCAATAACACCCAGCCGAATGTGAGATCAGGCAGGAAGTGGTCAGACCGTGTAGCAGTTGATGAGGCGGAGTGTAGATTGAATCACAAGGAGATGGTTGGGGCTATCCAGCTAGGCCGCCAGGGACTTGGATGGAAAACCCACAAGTGGTGGTCATCTTCTACAGATAAGGAGCGCCGTGAGCTTGTAACACAGGAAATACGAGAAGTAGAAGAGGAGAAGAGGTTAACTAAAACAGCTGGCCTGACAATACAAGGGGCTTGGACCCGGTGGGAATGTGTTGAACAACGACATCTATCTTGGAATGTTCTGTGGCAGATGGAACTGCTCCGCAATTCTTTTCTATGCAGAGCAGCGTACGATCTGCTTCCAACACCTGCCGACCTCAGCACCTGGTATGAAGTTAAGGCAGAGAGGTGTGCTACTTGTGGCGAGAAGGGAATACTTCAGCATATCTTGAGTGTATGCAGAGTCAATCTTTCCTGTGGCATGTACGCTTGGAGACATAACAACGTTCTCAAAGTTGTATCAGAAGCGGTTGAGCAGAGAATACTGCAGCACAACTTATCTCATGCCCCATGCTGCATAGTACATCACATATCATTTGTGAAAGAAGGCTCCAAGTCAAGGGTGTACAGCACAGCCTCACGATCAAGCATACTTTCTTCAGCCAATGATTGGTGTGTCAAGGCTGGCCTGGACGGGAAAGGCAGGTTCCCGGAGCAAATAGCTTTTACAGTATTGCGTCCAGATATAATCGTATGGTCTGGCACTAGTAGAGAAGTGGTTATTGGTGAACTCAGTCCCCTGGGAGGACAACATCAATGAAGCCCATGAGCGCAAGTTAACCAAGTATGCAGAATTAAGACCAGAGTGCAGAGAGAGAGGGTGGAAGGTCTCATGCTATCCATTCGAAGTAGGCTGCCGTACAGTTATTGCGTTCACTCTCCAGAAGTGGTTGCGTGACCTTGGCTTTACTAGAAGAGAGATCAAGTCAGCCAGCTGGGCTATAGCTGAGGCAGCAGAGAAAGGATCAGCATGGGTGTGGACCAAGTATGTCCAGAGGGGCAGATAGTCAGACAGTGTATACATATCTTGCAAACCCTTCAGTAGTTGCATAGACACCTGAAGAGCAGACTATCTGTTGGATGGAAGCGACTAACAACTCTGATAGAGGCAGATGCCAAATTTTTAAACTCACCAGTGGGAGGTGGTGCTTTAACACTGCTGGCCCACCACCTCGAGGGAACTTGATCATAAGCGGGCCGAAACTCCTGAAGACAGGTGGCAGATCAACTGATGACCCCACTGGTGATAGCACAGGACAGTTAGTATCTTAGTCCTCGTGTATTTTGTAAGACTACTATGGTGTACAGTACTCACCAACAGTGGCGATGTGTTCGCTCCGGGAGATGAGTGGTTGTTGTGGTGTCGGGCAGCTTTACATAGATAAGCTAGATGGTTGTGGTCGTCATGAGCATATCAAGCATAGCAAGGGGTGAAGGAAGACTCTCAGAACTCTTACAACTGCCGGCAGCAGGAGATGACACTGATTTGAAGAAAGTGATGAGGGTTGTTTGCTTGGCAGCAGTTTGTTCTTCAGCATAAATTTGCTTGTAGGGAAGAAGGGTTGACAGCAGGGAACGAATCAAATGCTGACTCCGTTCTAAATTGGTGTCCATATCCATCACCATTTGTGCCAAGTGTTCCGACTTCCACCATTCCCTCAACTCCCGGGATTTTGAAAATCGTATGTTGCTTGCAGCATCTGAGAGATAGATCGCCGCATAAACAAATACGCCTTGAAAATGGATCACACCTTGCTTAAGTGGTTGAATGGGCGATTTTATGTTAGGCAGCTAGAAATGCACTGTTATGTTAGGATGATTGCTATCCAAATGTTTAGGATAGGCTGGCACTTTGTCAAGCAACAAAAGAACTAAAGGCAAGATTTTGCTGTCGGCAGTAGCGTCCCAGAGCTGTGTTACCTTCAGCTGATGCCGCGCTGTTTATAATTTCTAACTTCTTTTCAAGCTTCACTGATGGCGCAGGACATGACATTGAACGCTTAGAAGAGATAGTTAAATATTTCAAGCACAAAATCACTGCACTGTAGGTAAAACCAACAAAAGTTTAAGAGCGCAAGATCACGCATCCACACCTTCCCAAAACCAATGTGAGACTGGCCGGGAGTGAAATTGTGAGGTACGCGCACCTGATGTGTATTGGCGGGAAAGCAGTCCTGCTCACACAAGACGGAATTTTGGATGCATATAAGGAAACGTTGGTAGAAATAGGTTCCTCGCATAGCTCTGAATCCTCATTGTCTGAAGGCACATATAACGAGGATAGGGTGTACCTGGAAGGCACAAGTTGGCTGATCACTGGGCGGCCACGACCTATATAGTGGAGAGTCAGATACCAAATTTACCGGTTTTCCGGGTGCGGCCCGCGAATGGAAAGGGGCCTGTCAAGATTCTTCATCGGAATCACCTGTTGCCCCTGGGGCAAGATGTAGAGATAGAGCGGGAGCCTGACATGCCAGCTGCACCTAGTACAAGGACTCTGCATAATCGCGGGGTGATGTAAAAGCCCACCCCGGAAGAGACGGGACCGGGCCCAGACCCTGTGGGGAATACTAATTTGGAGGATGATGATTTGGGCGATTGGTACATGATGCTGTTCGCTGATGCCCCCATGATGGAGGAAGAGACTCCTGGCCTTTCCCCCACTGGGTTAGACGGGGTACGGGGGCTTAGTGATGAGCAGTTGGTGCTACTGCAGGGCGCTGAAGGAGAGAATATGGGGCCTGAAACAGAGACAGACGGTTGCGGGGTGCAGGGGAGTTTGAGTGACCACTTGTGGGTGAGTTCGTCACGTCGCTCCCATGCTCCCCTGTAGTGTCCGAGGTGGAAGAGTTATAAGAGCGCATACGCAGGTCTCAGAAGTAGGTACCCCCTAGATAGGTTAGCCTATATAGCACCTGGGGAACAGTGAAGACTGCACTGTTTTGGGGAGCTATGTCACTGCTTTCTGCAGTTGGATTGAGCTTTGTGTTTTGCAGGAAGGGTTGGCAAATTATTTGAACGTCATGAGGGCATGAATAAATTCAGTGGGGGGAGAATGTAGGGTTCTCAGTAATATTAATCTGTAATGTTAATTGTTAAGTCTGACAAAAGGGCTTCTCTGCAATGTTAGCTGCTGAGGTAAGGGGTTCTCTGTAGCAGCATGTTTGTGGTATAATTAGTGATAACGGGACTTGTATTGATTTGCTGGACAATGGGAGTCATGTTATTCTCTCTGTATGTGTGGGACCCGGAGGGAATGCATGGGCTTTTCGTCGAGGGGAAGAGGAGGGGTCGGACGTGAGTCGAGTGCTCTGGTAGATCACCAGGAGTGATCCCATCCGAGCGTTGACGGAGTTCAGAGGAAGTCAATGGGTGGAAAGGATACCTGATTTTGTGAGCTCCAAAAAATTATTTTGTGCACAGAACTGATAATTTTACTTTATTGTATTTGTTTCTACTAACCCATCACCAAGAAGTGTGTGTTTGTCTATCGTCAACGTCGATGAGGACCTCAACACCATTTGATGGTGTGGAGACTAGCGCATGATTTGGATTTAACTGAGAGAGATTTGTGCTGCGTCAACCTCACTCCCTCTTCCCAATTCCCATCTGGATGTAGTGGCAAGACAGAGTCAAGACGTCTGGATATGGGAGTAGGAGCAGTGGATTACCAGGACGTCTTGTGTGTCTTGTCCTGCTCTACACGTTCCACGACACTTGCAGAGACCGCCTTCTTCACCTTTGGACCTTCCATTGATCTCGTCCGCTCAATCTGCTGGAGTCTGTCTTCACATGCTGTGATAGACAATTCCCTATCTCACCGAGGGTTTGAGACCTGTCGGCAACCCTCACCTGGTTTAGCCAGCTTGTTGAAGCCGTTGCCTGGGGTGTGGCCGCTGTCGCATGCAATCAGCTACGGAGAGCCACAGGTGAGAGCTGAGTGCCAGGTGGCGACCAAAGGTGGACTAATTGCCTTTAAAAAGAGGTGACATGTTCCCCGACCAGAGGTGCTACCCCTCCCTGACACCCCATACACCCCACCAAGAAATAATCATGAAGTGTAATTATTTAATTGTATATTCTGTACTGTCTGATATTTTACGTTGTAAGCTGGTACCAGGGTGCATCACACAGTATCCACACCAACTGGCGGGGTCAACGCCAGTTTACTCTAGACCAATGGGAGCAAATTGGGCAAAACACAGCAGTGTGGGGGCTCGTCGAGATTTGAATTTTGACGGGTACTATGTAATTTGCTCGGTTTAAATTAGTGGAGATGGACCCGGATAACATTGACCACTGGTGTGAGATCGAGGAAATACCGGTTAATCATGCATGCGTATTAAGTGGGGTAGATATGTGTACCTTGGAGGAAGTGTTAATTCGATGGTTGAGTATGGTTAAAGCTGAAGGTAAGGTCAAAATCGTAGCCAGAAAGTTTGTTAAAATGGCGGACTCAGGATTTGTGTTGGTTCAGACTAGTGCTGATGTCACGGCAGTGGGGCTGCCAGCGTCTATCGGTGATCCCGCTGAGGCGGGGCCGTGGGGCATACTTATTGTCACAGAGGAAGAGTCTGATGGGACACCAGAGGAGTTGCCTGACGGTTGGTGCGGAGAATTTTGAGATGGGGTCATATTTTTTCTGAGGGATGAAGGAAGGGAGTGGTCAGATTTGGAAGATTTAATTTGTCCCCATCCCCCACGGAAGGGTGAGGGCTATGAGTTGGCATCAACCGTTAACTCCCTGGTGAACAAGTTGGCGGGTAGTTGTCAGAAGTTGAGAACTTTCTCAGGGAGGACTCCCACCCCTGAAGGGGAAGATGGTTGTGAGACATGGATAGAGCACGGGTCTCAGCTGCCGGGGGGTGGCAGTGTTCTGAGAAGAAAAGTGACAGTGATTGGTTGAATGTCTGAGGGAGGTGGCAGCTGAGGGAGTAAAAGGCGTGAAAGTTAACCAGCCTCTTACTTCTCTGACTGAGTATCTGCAAGCATTGGAGGACGCTTTTGGTCTGACGGTGAGTACGGTGGAGCTTTTGAGGGGGGTTTCGGAACCTGCGTCAGGAGAAATTCGAAAAGCTCTCTGAGTATCTTTTCCGGATAGAGCGACGGATAAATTGTTTCAGGCGCCCGGGAGTCATTTAGGGGACTGAGGTGGATCGGATAAAGATAGACCAGGTTGCCAGGAGTGCACAGAGGTATGACATGATTGCTATGAGTCTTCAGCAGTCCCGTAGAACGCATTGTTCCCCCCCCTGTCCTTCATTCAGTTGCTCAGAGAAGCGAGAGGGGAGGAGGACGCATTAGAGTCGGAAGAGGTCTCCGTGAATACGGTACGGTACTCAGTAGTAGCACCTTGTGGTGAAGTGATCGGGGCCAGCTCCACTCAGGAGATAGTAAATGGGGTCGCGGCAGGTGGGGTTCCTCTGCATGAAGGGACTAGCAGAGAGGGTCCCTCCCTGAAGGGGCAGACTGCACAATGGCCCGTGGGAGGTGTGGGTCCCGCGGGATGAGCCATGTGTTCTAACTGTGGGGAAGAGGGGCACCTCGGGTGGGAATGTGAATGGAGGGGACCCGCGGAGAGCAAGTCCGCGGGTGTCCCAGCAGGAAGATGGGTTGGGAAACTTAGAGGAGACCCAGTGAGGGAACGGCCTGGTGTCTCTAGGAAAGCATGGGCCACGGGACCCCAGGGTGGAAAAGACCCAATCCCTGGAGGATTGGTGGACCCTGATCAGCATGTCGATACGGATAGAGGGAATAGATGTAAAAGACGTACTTGCTACTGGGTCACAGATCACATCACTGTACCGTTTGTTCTATGACCAGTATTTGCAGCATTTATACTTCACACCCTTCAGTGCACTGGAAATTTTGGGGAATCAGTGATGGTTATTACCCCCATGACGGTTATTTGTCAGTGAAGATGGAGTTCTTGGAGGCTGAGGTGGTCGTGTCCGCGACTTATGAGGCCTTGGTCCTGTGTGCCCGGATCCAGTTGAGACTGGGGATGTGTCAATTCTGGTGGAGACCAACACCCCTATTGGACGGAGACTCCTGGCAGCATGCATGGAGTAGATGGGTGAGGGCTTTCTGGAGACTCTGTCGGTGCACCCAGTGTTTCGAGCTGCTTTTAAGGAAGTGTGTGGCTGCACTGGGCTAGACATGGAACTTAAAAGAGGAACTGTGTGGTGTGCCTAGTCGAAGTCCAGAGTGGTACGCCCCAGAAGAGTAGCGAGAGTGATGGGGACCCCCAGATTCCCCATGGTGCCTGACGCTGAAACCCTTTTGTTGGACACCCCAGAAGATTTCGAGGAGGAATCAAGATTTCTGGCTGGGGTGCTGCTGAGACCCGAGTTGCAGAAGTACTCGGTGGTACAGGCACACAGGATGGTGGTGATCGTCAGGAAGACTATGGAAAAGGAGGTCATCTTTAAGCGAGAGATGCCCTTGGTGCATTTGTTCCCAGTGAAGGTGACGCATGGTGCCCCTGTGAGGCTCGCTGGCAGAGAGCTATTGGAAAACAGGGATAAGTTAACCACTGAGGCTTGTAATTTTGGGGCCACACCTCTGCTGGAGGGTTGGAAGAGGAGGCTGGTGGAGAAGATGTTGGCACTGAAAGATGTTTTGCCCGTTGACAAGTTTGATGTGGGTTGTTCCAGGAGCACTGGCCACAGCATCTACGTCATTGAGGACACCCATTTCGAGAGAGGTTGCGGCAACTGGCCCCTGCAGACATGGAAGATGTGCAGCAGCATTTGTGTAAGTTGAAGGAAGCTGGGATCATTGCGGACTCCCGAAGCGCTTATGCGTCCCCAATAGTAGTGGCCTGGAAGGAAAATGGTAAGATTCGTATGTGTGTGGATTACAGGACTCTGAACAGGCACACTGTTCCTGACCAGTATATGGTTTCAAGGGTCGAAGTCGTGCTGGCCTGTCTGAGTGGGGCAAAGTGTTTCAGCATGCTGGACTTGAGGGGTGGATATTCCCAGATCCCGATGAGTGAGGCCAATAAAGAGAAGACGGCATTCACATGCCCTCTGGGATTTTTCCAGTTCGAAAGAATGCCCCAGGGCATATCGGGAGCCCCTGCCACTTTTCAGAGGGTCATGGAGAAGACGGTGGGGGATATGAACTTGCTTAAAGTGCTGGTATGTATGGATGACCTGATAGTACTTGCATCTACCTTGGAAGAACAGGAAGCGAGGCTAATGAAGGTGCTGAACCGACTGAAGGATGAAGGATTAAAACTTTCCTTGGACAAATGTCAGTTCTGCCAGACGTCTGTTAGCTACGTTGGGCACATAATCTTGCGAAGTGGAGTAGTTACAGATCCAGCTAAGATAGAAGCGGTGACCAGAGGATTTTTCACACAGTGGGTTGTGGATCTGTGGAATGCTCTCCCTAAGAAAGCAGTGGAGGCCAATTCTCTGGATTTTTTCAAGAAAGAGTTAGATAGAGCTCTTAAAGATAGCGAAGTCAAGGGATATGGGGAGGAGTCAAGAATAGGATACTGTTTATGGATGATCAGCCATGATCACAGTGAATGGCGGTGCTGGCTGGAAGGGCCGAATGGCCCCTGCACCTATTGTTTATTGTGTGTTCACCACTTGGCCTTGTAAATGTAACTTTCCTGGATCAAATAACAACAGAACAAAAAGATCGTTACTTATCTTTCCACCCGTTTATTTCTTCGAGCTCAGCCGGCGAGTGAACTTGGACCCTACATCAGGGAAAGAGCCTTTCTCATCTCCCCGGTGGTTCTACAAGTTTACTGCCCGATATCAAAATTGTCAGACATTACAAGGCCACCAATACAAAAGAACAATTTGATAACTATTCCGGCCAAGTCAATGGACTATTGATACAGAGAACAATCAGTTTGATAACTATTCCGGCCAAGTCAATGAACTATTGATACAAAAGTACAATCAATTTGTTAGACACTCCAGCCACCTTAATTAAAGAAAAGAATGTCCTGCCTAGTTTGCTGGAGCCACAACTTAATTACAAAGATAAGTACATCCGTCAAATTTATGCTTTAATTAAGAAAGGAATGTTCTGTCTAATTTCCATCAGGTACTGCCTTTTGTCAAAATCAAAAGGTGTGAAAAGCCCAGAGACATATGATGTGGATCTGGGCAAACTTTAATTATCTTGCTCCAAAGAAGGCAGCTGCGAGACATTATTCAAACACACTGCAGTCACAGATATAGTCGGTACTAAATCCATTGTTTACAGGAATCTTGAGAATCCCCCTTTCCCTTAAACTTTATCAGCCGATGCTCCTGCGCTCATTCTTGGGGTTGTGTGGATGCTACTGGAGATTTGTGAAGGGCTATGCCAAGGTGAGTCACCCCTTGAACCAGCTTCTGCGTGGCTGCCCTCTTCTGGGACAGAAAGGGAGAGGGACGAGAGTGCGGGAAGTTGGGGAATATCTGAACCCGTCAGAGCCCTTCGGTCAGAGATGGGATGACAAATGTGAGGAGGCTTTTCAGTCTCTGAAAGAGATGCTGACTCAGGCTCCAGTGCTGGCTTTTATGGACTCGCGATTCTTATATGTGCTACACACCGATATCAGCCGTGAGGGGTTAGGGGGCCATCCTGTATCAGGATCAGGACTGCGGGCTGAGGCCTGTAGTGTTTGTCAGCCGGAGTTTGTCGCCCTATGAGAGAAACTATCCCACCCACAAGTTGGAGTTCCTGGTGTTGAAATGGGGGGTGGTGGATAAGCTGAGTGACTATCTCTACAGGGCCAAGTTTGAGGTGAGGACGGACAACAACCCGCTCACCTACATCCTGAATTCGATGAAGCTGGATGCCATAGGCCATCGGTGGTTGCCAGCCTTGTCCGTATATGATTTCAGCCTGAAGTACCGGCAAGAGAGCCCGAATGTCGATGCGAATGCTCTGTCCCGACAGAGGCATGAGGAACTGGAGAGGGACGAGGAGTTCCTGCATCCGGGGTGAAGGCCATGTGTCAGTTTGCTATGATCGTGCAGGCCGAGGAAAAGGAGAGGCCAGATCGAGCAGTGGACCCTTTGGAAGCCTCAGATGACGTCCTACCCCGAGTCTACTGTGACCTGACTGCTCTGAAGACCACGCAGCTGCCGGACTTAACCCTGGGGAAGTGGCCGCTGCTCAGCAAGATGACCCAGGCATTGGCCCTGTCTGGTACAAAGTTGAAGAGGGGCATGTGACACGGACGGAGAAGACAAAATACGTTTCAGTGTCTCTTCACTGAGAGAATGTCATTTATTGAGGTTGAAGAACCAAATTTAATATCTGGTGACGTCACCCCTGGACTGACCTCGGAGTTGGCAGCTGGTCCTGCCTGCGAAGTATTGGAAGGTTATGTTGAAGTCCCTCCATGATGACTCTGGATATTTAGGGGTGTTAAAGACCCATGGATTGCTCAAGCACCGGTTTAACTGGCCACGAACAAAGACGGAGGTTGAAGAGTACTGCAAGTCCTGCATTCGTTGCATACGCCTGAAGACGCTGCCTGTACAGGCTGCTCCTTTATCACACTTGCAGAGTGCGGGGCCTTTGGACCTAGTGTGTATAGATTTCCTCGCCATAGAACCCGATGCCAGCAACATACAGAATGTCTTAGTCATCATTGACCACTGCACCAGGTATGCTGAAGCTTTTCCTACCAAGGATCAGAGGGCGACTATGGTGGCAAAAGTGCTATGGGAGAAGTATTTTGTGCATTATGGCCTGCCCCGGCAGATGCACAGTGAGCAGGGACAGGAGTTTGAGAGTAAGCTCATCTATGAGTTACTGGGCATGCTGGGGGTTGAGAAATCGAGGACCACGCCCTCTCATCCGTAAGGAGATCCCCAGCCTGAGAGGTTTAATCAGACGTTACTAGACATGCTTGGGACTCTGGAGATCAGCAAAAAGAACAGATGAAGTCAACATAATTGGCATCTGGTTCACTGTTACAACTGTACATACAATGAAGCTACTGGATACTCGCCCAATTATCTGATGTTTGGGCACGAGGCAAGTTTTCCCATTGACCTCTCTTTTGGGACTGACGCGGGTGAGGTATCGCTGAAGCCTTAGTTGAAGTATGTGTCTGATATGAAGAAAGAGCTGAAAAGGGCTTACAAGTTGGCTGGGGATGTGGCCAGCAGGCAGAATTGGGGAAATAAGAGGAGGTATGACCAGAAAGTAAAGTTCTCTCAACTCCTGCCGGGAGACCGAGTCCTCATAAGGAACTTGGGATTAGACCTTATCCTCGCTATATGCCGGGGATACGTACCTCGCAGTCGACACATAACGTGAAATCGCATGATGTGAATAACTATTTAAATGGAGAAAATAGGGATGTGTTCCAGAGGGCTTCCTAAATAAGTTTTATCTGTAATTTACTCACACTTTCATACCAATACGACACAAAAGCAGTACCAGAAAGCACCATTCGTATTATATTTCATAAATTTAAGGTAATATTCAATGTAATAAATCATAGAATGTTAACATACTAAGGTGTACAGTATTCACCAACAGTGGCAGATGTGATTGCTCCGGGAGATGAGTGGTTGTTGTGTTGTCGGGCAGCTTTACATGGATAAGTTGGATGGTTGTGGCCGTCAGGATCATATCAAGCACAGCAAGGGGTGAAGGAAGACTCACAGAACTCTTAGAACTGTCAGCAGCAGGAGATGCCACCAATTTGAAGAAAGTGGTGAGGGTTGTTTGCTTGGCAGCATTTTGTTTTTCAGCATAAATTTACTTATCGGGAAGAAGGGTTGACGGCAGGGAAGAACTGAAATGCTGACTCCATTCTAAACTTGTGTCCATGTTCATCGCCATTTGTGCCAAGTGTTCCTAATTCCACCATTCCCTCACTGTGGGTAAACTCCGGGGATTTTCAAAATCGTCTGTTGCTTGCAGCATCTGAGAGATGGTTCGCTGTAAAAACAAATACCCATTAAATATGGATCACACCTTGGTCGAGTGGTTGAATCAGCAATGTTGTGTTAGGTGGTGGAAACGCACTTATGTTAGGAGAATGCTGTCCGAATGCTTAGGATCGGCTGGCGCATTGTCAAGCAACAAAAGAACTTTAAAGGCAAGATTCTGTTCCTGCCAGTGGTGTCAAGCTGTTTATAATTTCCAACTTTTTTTCAAGTGTTAAAGAGGTTCTCTGCTGCTCGTCTGATGGCGCAGGACATGACATCGTACGCTTAGGAGGAATAGTTAAATATTTCAGGCACTAAATGACAGCACCATAAGTAAAACCAACAAAAGTTTAAGCTCTCACGATTGCACATCCACACCTTGCCAAAACCAATGCGAGACTGGCGGAAGTGAGATTGTGAGGTACGCGCACCTGACTTGTATGGGCGGTAAAGCGGTGCTTCTCATCCCAACTGTGAGAGTGTAAGGCATGCGCATGTGACTTGTATTGGCGGAAAGCAGTGCTCCTCGCGTAACTGTGTGTTTTGAACGCATATAAAGAGAAGTTGGTAGAAATAGCTTCTTCCCATAACTGAATCCAGATTGTCTGAAGATGCGTATAACGAAGAAAGGGTGTACCTGGAAAGCACAAGTTGGCTGATCACTGAGCGGCCACACCCTATGTGTTGGAGAGTCAGATGCCAAATATATCGTTTTTCTGGATGCGGCCCAGGAATGGAAAGGGGCCTATCAAGATTCTCCATCAGAATCACCTGTTGCCCCTGTGGCAAAATGTACAAATCGAGCGGGAGCCTGATATGGCGGCTGCACCAAGTACAAGGACTCTGTGTACCTGCAGGGTGCCGGAAAGCCCACCCTGGAAGAGACGGGCCCAGGCCCAGCCCCTTTGAGGGATACTGATTCAGAGGATGATGATTTGGACGATTGGTACATGATGCCGTTCACTGATGCCCCAGTGATGGAGGAAGAGACCCCTGGCCTTTCCCCTCTGGGTTAGACAGAGTAAGGGGGGTTAGTGATGGGCAGTCGGTGGTATTGTAGGGCGCTGAAGGAGAGGATATGGGGCCTGAACCAGAGACAGACGGTTCCGGGGTTCAGGGTGGTTTGAGTGACTGCTTGCGGGAGGGTTTGCCACGTTACTCCCAAGGCTCCCCTGTAGTGTCTGAGGTGGAAGAGTTAGAAGAGGGCATACGCAGGTCTGGGGGAAGTAGGAAACCCCCATATAGGTTGGCCTCTGTAGCACCTGGGGAACAGGGTAGGGTCTCCACTGTTTTGGGGAGCTATGTCACTGCTTTGTGCACTTGGATTCAGCTTTGTTTTGCAGGAAGGGTTGGCAAATTATTTGAAAGTCATGAGAGCTGACTAGATTTTGTGCGGGGAGAATGTAAGGTTCTCAGTACAGGTGTCCCCCGTTTTTCGAATGTTCTTTTCACGAAACCTCGCTGTTACGAAAGACCTACAATAGTTGCCTGTTTTTGCGAACAGGAGGTGTTTTCACTGTTAAGAAAAAAGGCAATGTGCACCCCAAGCAGCCAGGCTCCTCCCCCAAAACTGCATTCTAGCTGGCATTGCTTAAACACGTGCCTGTGAGCATCTGTGCATTATGTGGATTTATTTTGAGCATCCGTCAGTTCTAAGGTATTGGAAAAGCCTCAAAGTGCTCATATGGGTGTTACACTTAGCGTAAAACTAGACATAATTAGGCATTTGAATCATGGTGAATGAAGTAAGGACAATTTGAGTTTGGCTTGTGGAAGCTGACGAAGATGATGTTGAAGAGGTTTTGGCATTCCATGGCCAAGAACTGATCAATGAAGAGCTGATGCAATTGGAAAAGGAAAGGATAACAATCAAAACTGAATGCAGTTGCGAATGGACCGAAAGTGAAGTCGTCCAGGAACTGATCGTGAAGCAACTGTTGTGAGAATTTCGCTGCAATGATTGCAGAAAAGTATGACTTGAGTTTTGAAAGGGTACGTAGGCTTAGGGCATATTTGCAGGATGGTTTGAGTGCTTACAAAGAACTGTATGATAGAAAAATGCGCGAGGCTAAGGAGTCAGTCATACTGTCGTTTTTCAAGCCTTCCACATCAGCCACAGCAGACGACGAACCTCGACTTTTGACATCGAGGCAGGGAGACATAGAAGAAGATGACTTGCCTTCCCTGATTGAAACAGACGACGATGAGATGACACCCCAGTGTCCCACCACCCCAACATCTGGGCCGCGGACTGATACAGGGCTGCGAAGAATGCAGGGATGCAGCCGTAGCCAAGACACACCTAGCGCATCTTTAAGAACAAAGCTGAAATAAACAAGCTAATTAATTATGTGCCGCCCGGCATGTAAACATCGGCTGAGATCAGAGAGGATTGCCGATTCCATCGCTTCTGATCTGGGCCGACATTTACGTGCCAGGCGGCACATAATTAATTAGCTTGTTTATTTCGGCTTTTTTCTTAAAGATGCGCTGGGTACGTCCCGGCTACCGCTGTACCACTGCATGCTTCGCGGATCGTTATCGGTCTGCGGTCTGGAGGGTGGTATCCACTGCACCATCCCAACCTCCGACGCCTCAGCCTAACACACCATCATCAGTGTGCTCGGTGCTGTCTTCCCGATTCGGGTAAGTAATACTACACTGTAGATACATTATTTCTACTTTATATAGGCTGTGTATTTTTGTGTGTTATTTGGTATGACTTGGCAGATTCGTACCTTAAAGGTTACTGGAGAAAGTGTTTCTGCTGAGAACACTTGCGTGAGATTTTTGCTACAGTGGACAGTTCTGCAATAATTGTAGAAAACTATTCCTACTTTATATTGGCTATGTATTTATCATATCATTCCTGCTTTTACTATATATTACTGTTATTTTATGTTTTATGTGCTATTTGGGATGATTTGGTAGGTTATATTTTGGGTCTGCGAACGCTCACAAATTTTTCCCATATAAATAAATGGTAATTGTTTCTTCACTTGCGACATTCCGGCTTAGGAACCGTTTCATAGGAACGCTCTACCTTTGGATGGTGGGGGAAACCTGTAGTATTAATAGGTGATGTTAATTGTTGAAGCTGACAAAAGGGATTCACTGTAATGTTAACTCCTGAGGTAAGGGGTTCTCTTTAGCAGCATGTTTGGGTTATAATTAGTGCTAACGGGACTTGTATTCATTCACTAACCAGTGGGAGTCATGTTATTCTCTCTGTATGTGTGGGAACCAGAGGGAATGCGAGGCCTTTTCGTCGAGGAGAAGGGAAGAGGTCGGACTTGAGTCGTGTGCTCTGGTAGATCACCGGGAGTGATCCCAGCCAAGGATCGACGGAGTACGGAGGAGATCGAAGGGTGGAAAGAAAACCTGATTTTGTGAGCTCCAACGAATTATTTTGTGCACAGAAATGATAATTTTACTGACTTGGCACCTTTATTGTATTTGTTTCTACTAACCCATCACCAAGAAATGTGTGTTCGTCCATCATCGACAAGGACCTTGACACCATTTGATGGTGTCAAGACTAGCACATGATTTGGATTTAAGTGAGGGAGAGTTGCGCAGTGTCAGCCTCATTCTCTCTTCCCAATTCCCATCTGGATCCAGTGGCAAGACAGAGTTGAGATGGCTGGAGATGGGACTTTGTGCAGTGGCTGACCAGGACGTCTTCTGTGTCTTGACCTGCTCTATACGTTCCACGACCCTTGTAGAGACCACCTTCTTGAATGTTAGACCTTCCATTGGTCTCGTCCACTCCATCCGCTGGAGTCTGTCTTCACATGCTGGGATAGACAACTCCCTATCTCACCGAGGGTTTGAGACCCGTAGGCTACCCTCACGTGGTTTAGCCGGCTTGTCAAAGCTGTTGCCTGGGGTGTGGCAGCTGTCGCATGCAAACAGCTACGGGGAGCCACAGGTGAGAGCTGCGTGCCAGGTGGCGACCAAAGGTGGACTAACCGCCTTGAAAAGGATGTGACATGTTCCCTCACCAGAGGTGCTACCCCTCCCTGACACCCCATACACCCCATACACCCCACCAAGAAATAATGATGAAGTGTAATCATTCAATTGTATATTGTGTACTGTCTGATATTTTATGTTGTGGGCCAGTACCAGAGTGAATTACACAGTATCCACACCAATGCCATTACAGTGTTGGAGGGGTCAATGCCAGTTTACCCTCGACCCACGGGAGCAAATTGGGCAAAGACGCTACCGTGTGGCGGCTTATCTGGGATTTGAATTTTGACGGATACACCGTAATTTGCCCAGTTTAAATTAGTGGAGGTGGACTCGGATAAGATTGACCGCTGGTGTGAGATCGAGGAAATACCAGTTGATCATGCCTGCGTATTAAGTAGGGTAGATATGTGTACCCTGGAGGAAGTGTTAATTCGATGGTTGAGTACGGTTAAAGCTAAAGGTAAGGTCGAAATCGTAGGCAGAAAGTTTGGAAAAATGGCGGACTCAGGATTTGTGTTAGTTCTGGCTGGTGCTGATGTCACAGCAGTGGGACTGCCAGCATCTATCAGTGACCCCGGTGAGGCGGGGCCGTGGGGCATGCACATTGTCATGGAGGAAGGGTCTGATGGGACACCAGAGGAGTTGCCTGACGCTGGGGGTGGAGATTTTAGAGATCGGGTCCTATTGTTTCTGTGGGATGCAGGGAGGGATGAAGGAAGGGAGTGGTCAGATTTGGAAGATTTAATTAGTCCCCATCCCCCACAGATATGTGAGGGCTCCGAGTTGGCATCAGCCGTTAGCTCCCTGGTGAAGAAGGTGGCGGGTTCTGGTCAGAAGTTGAGAGTTTTCTCGGGGAGGACTCCCACCCCCGAAGCGGAAGACGATTGTGAGACATGGATAGAGGACGTGTCTCAGTTGCTCGGTGAGTGGCAGTGTTCTGAGGAAGAAAAGCGACAACGATTGGTTGAATGTTTGATGGGGGTGGCAGCTGAGGTAGTAAAAGGCATGAAAGTTAATCAGCCTTATGCTTCTCTGATTAAGTATCTAAAAGCATTGGAGGAGGCTTTTAGTGTGACGGGGATCACGGTGGAGCTTTTGGGGGGTGCTTCAGAACCTGCGTCAGGGGAATGGGGAAAAGCTCTCGGAGTATCTTTTCCAGATAGAGCAACTGCTAAATTGTTTGAGGTGCCACGGGAGTCACAAATGGGACTGAAGTGTATCGGATAAGTGTAGCCCAGGTAGCCAGGGGTGCACAGAGGCAGGACATGATTGCTATGGGTCTCCGGCATTTCTGTAGAACGTGGTCACCCTGTCCTTCGTTCATTTGCTCAGAGAGGTGAGGGGGGAGGAGGAGGGCTCTGTGAGTACGGTGCAGTCCTCAGTAGTAGCCCCTTGTGGTGAAGTGACCGGGGCCAGCTCCACTCGGGATTCAGTAAAGGGGGTCGCGGCAGGTGGGATTCCTCTGTGTGAAGGGAGAAGCAGGGAGGGCCCCTCCCTGAAGGGACAGACTGCACAATGGCCCGTTGGAGGCCAGGGTCCCGTGAGTCGAGCCGTATGTTTTAATTGTGGGGAAGAGGGGCGCTTCAGGCGAGAATGTGAATGGCAGGGGGCCCCTCGGAGAGCGATTCCAACGGTGTCCCTGCTGAAAGAGGGGACGGGAAACTTAGAGACCCAGTGAGGGAACGGCCTGGAGTCTCTGGGAAATTATGTGCCTCGGGACCCCCGGGGGGAAAAGACCCTATCCCAGAAGGATTGGTGGGACCCTGATCCAGCGTGTCGATACGGATAGAAGGAATAGATGCAAAAGCCATGTGTGACACTGGTTCGCAGGTTACGTTACTGTACCGTTCGTTCTACGATCAGTATTTGCAGCATTTACCCTTGACAACCTTCAGTGGACTGGAAATTTGGGGTATCGGTGCTGGTGATTACCCTGCGACGGTTATTTGTCAGTGAACCTGGAGTTCTTGGAGGCCGAGGTGAGAGTGTCCGCGGCTCATGAGGCCTCGGTGCTGGTTTGCCCGGACAGAGTTAAGACTAGTGGTGTGTCAGTTCTGGCGGGGTCCTACACCCCTATTCACTGAGGCTCCTGGGGGCCTGCAAGAAGCAGGCAGGTGAGGAGTTTCTGGAGACCCTGTTGGTGCACCCAGTGTTTCGAGCTGCTTTTACAGAAGTGTGTGGCCGCACTGTGCCGGACACGGAACTTAAAAGAGGAACTGTGTGGTGTGCCCAGTCGGAGCCCAGGGTGGTACAACCCGGGGAAGTAACGAGAGTGATGGGGCCCCCAGATTCCCCAGCGTGCCTGAGGGTGAAATCCATTTTTGTTGGACACCCCAGAAGATCTCGGGGGGGGGGGGGGGGGGTGTGGAATCAAGATATCCGTCTGGGGTGCTGGTGAGACCGCAGTTGCAGAAGCACTCGGTGGTACAGGCACGCGAGATGGTGGTGATCGTCAGGAGGACTAGGAAAGGGAGGTCACCTTTACGTGAGGTATGCCCTTGGCGCATTTGTTCCCGGTGACGCTGAAGTATGGTGCCCCCGTGAGGCTTGCTGGCGGAGAGCTATTGGAAAACAAGGATAAGTTGACCGCTGAGGCTTTTAGCTTTGGGGCCTCACCTGTGCCGGAGGGTTGGAAGCGGAGGCTGGTGGAGAAGATGTTGACGCTGTAAGATGTTTTTTTCGTTGACGAGTTTGATGTGGGTTGTTCCAGGAGCACTCGCCACACCATCTGGGTGATTGAGGAGACCCCTTTTCGAGGGAGGTCGCGGCAACTGGCCCCTGCAGGTGTGGAAGATGTACGGCAGGATTTGTGTAAGTTGAAGGAAGCTAGGGTCATTGCGGAGTCCCAAAGACCTTATGCGTCCCCAATAGTAGTGGCCCGGAGAAAAATGGGAAGATTCGTATATGTGTGGATTACAGGACTCTGAACAGGCGCACTGTTCCTGATCAGTATAGGGTCCCAAGGGGCGAAGTGGTTTAGCGTGCTGGACTTGAGGAGTGGATATTAACAGATCCCGATGAGTAAGGCCGATGAAGAGAAGATGGCATTCATATTCTCTCTGGGATTTTTCCAGTTCGAAAGGATGACCCAGGGCATGTCGGGATCCCCTGCCACTTTTCAGAGGCTCATGGAGTTGACGATGGGGGATATGAACTTGCTTGAAGTGCTGATATACTTGGGTGACCTGATAGTATTTGGATTCACCTTGGAAGAACATGAAGCGAGGCTAATGAAGGTGCTGAACCTACTGAAGGATGAAGGATTAAAACTTTCCGTGGACAAATGTCAGTTGTCCCAGACGTCTTTTAGCTATATTGGACACAGAATCTCGTGGAATGTAGCTACAGATCTGCCAAAGATAGAAGTGGTGACCACTTGGCCGAGGCCCCTGCGCTAGTCCTTGGGGTTGTGTGGATGCTACCGGAGATTCGTGAAGGGCTACGCCAAGGTGAGTCCCCCCTTGAACCAGCTTCTTTGTGGCTACCCTCCTCTGGGACAGAAATGGAGAGAGACGAGAGTGCGGGAGGTTTACGAATATCTGAACCCGCCAGAGCCCTTAGGACAGAGATGGGAGGACAAATGTGAGGAGGCTTTTCAGTCTCTGAAAGAGATGCTGTCTCACGCTCCAGTGCTGGCTTTTGTGGGCTCCAGATTGCCCTATGTGCTACACACCAATGTCAGCCGTGAGGGGTTAGGGGCCATCCTGTCGCAGGATCAGGGCTCCGGGCTGAGGCCTGTAACATTTGTCAGCCGGAGTTTGTCGCCCTCTGAGAGAAACTATCCCACCCACAAGTTGGAATTCCTGTTGTTAAAAGGGGTGGTTGTGGATAAGCTGAGTGACTACCTCTACGGGACCAAGTTTGAGGTCAGGACCGACGACAACCTGCTGACCTACATCCTGACCTCGGTGAAACTGGATGCCACAGGCCATCGGTGTTTGGCAGCCTTTTCCGTATATGATTTCAGCCTGAAGTACCGGCCGGAGAGCTGGAATGTCGATGTGGATGCTCTGTCCCGACGGAGGCATGAGGAACTGGAGAGGGACAAGGAGTGGGAGAGCATTCCTGCATCCGGGGTGAAGGCCATGTGTCAGTTTGCTATCAGCGTGCAGGCCGAGGAAAAGGAGAGGCCAGATCACGCAGTGGACGCATTGGAGGTGTCAGATGATGTCCTACCCCTAGTTTACTGTGACCTGACTGCTCTGAAGACCACGCAGCTGCTGCAGTTAAGCCCTGGGGAAGTGGCCACTGCTCAGCGAGATGACCCAGGGTTTTGTCCTGTATGGTACGTAGTTGAAGAGGGGGATGTGACGCGGGCAGAGAAGACAAAATACGTTTCAGTGTCTCTTTATTGAGAGAATGGCCTCGAAGAACCAAATTTAATACCGGATAACGTCACCCCTGGACTGACCACGGCGCTGGCAGCTGGTCCTGCCTGAGAAGTATCGGTTGGTTGTGTTGAAGTCCCTCCATGATTACTCTGGACATTTGGGGGTAGAAAAGACCTACGGATTGCTCAAGCACTGGTTTTACTGGCCACGAATGAGGTCAGAGGTCGTAGAGTACTGCAAGTCCTGCATTCTTTGCATACTCTGGAAGACGCTGCCTGTACAGGCTGCTCCTTTGTCACACTTCCAGAGTGCGGGACCTTTGGACCTAGTGTATATGGATTTCCTGGCCATAGAACTCGATGCCAGCAACACGGCGAATGTCTTAGTCATCACGGACCGCTACAGCAGGTATGCTGAAGCTTTTCCTACCAAGGACCAGAGGGCGTCTATGGTGGCAAAAGTTGTATGGGAGAAGTATGTCGTGCATTAAGGCCTGTCCTGTCGGATGCATAGTGACCAGGGACAGGACTTTGAGAGTAAGCTCATGTATGAGTTACTGGTCATATGCTCGGGGTTGAGAAATCGATGACTACGCCCTCTCATCTGTAGGACGATCCCCAGCCAGAAGAGTTCAATCGGACATTGCTAAACATGCTCCGGACTCTGGAGATCAGCAAAAGGAACAGATGGAGTCAACATATTGGGCATCTGGTTCACTGTTGCAACTGTACATGCAATTAAACTGCTGGATACTCGCCCTATTATCTGATGTTTGGGCACCAAACCGGGTTGACCATTGACCTCTGTTTAGGGACTGAGGAGGGTGAGGTATCTCAGAAGCTTTAGTTGAAGTATGTGTCTGATATGAGGAAAGAGCTGAAAAGGGCTTATGAGTTAGTTGGGGAGGCGGCCGCCAGGCAGGATTGGGGAAATAAGAGGAGGTATGACCAGAAAGTAAAATTCTCTCAACTCCTGCCGGGAGACCGAGTCGTCATTAGGAACTTGGGATTACGCCCTATCCTTGTTATATGCGGGGAATATGCTCCTCGCAGTCGACACATAATGTGAAATCGTATAATGTGAATAATGATTTAAATAGAGAAAATAGGAATGCGTTCCAGAGGGCTTCCTAAATAAGTTTTATCTGTAATTTATTCACATTTTCATACCAATACGACACAAAAGCAGTATCAAAAAGCAACATTCATATTATATTTCATAAATTTAAGGTAATATTGAATGTACTAAATCATAGAAAGTTAACGTACTATGGTGTATAGTACTTACCAACAGCGGCAGGTGTGTTCGCTCCAGGAGATGAGTGGTTGTTGTGGTGTTGGGCAGCTTTACATGGATAAGGTGGATGGTTGTGTTCGTCAGGATCATATCAAGCACAGCAAGGGATGAAGGAAGACTCACAGAACTGCCGGCAGCAGGAGATGCCACCGATTTGAAGAAAGTGGTGAGGGTTGTTTGCTTGGCAGCAATTTGCTTTTCAGCATAAATTTGCCTGTAGGGAAGAAGGATTGATGGCAGGGAACAATTGAAATGCTGACTCCGTTCCAAACTTGTGTCCATGTTCATCGCCATTTGTGCCAAGTGTTCTGAATTCCAACATTCCCTCACCGTTGGTAAACTCCGGGGATTTTCAAAATCGTCTGTTGCTTGCAGTACCTGAGAGATAGTTCACCG
Organism: Mobula birostris; assembly: GCF_030028105.1. Classification (NCBI taxonomy): domain Eukaryota; kingdom Metazoa; phylum Chordata; class Chondrichthyes; order Myliobatiformes; family Myliobatidae; genus Mobula; species Mobula birostris. The sequence continues at coordinate 79,646,619 of NC_092384.1, read as the reverse complement.
TAAAAACAAATACACATTGAGTGTGGATCACACCTTGGTTGACTGGTTGAATAAGCGAGGTTGTGTTAGGTGGCAGGAAACACACTGTTACGTTATGATGAATGCTGTCCGAATGCTTAGGATGGGTTGGCGCATTGTCAAGCAACAAAAGAACTTTAAAGGTAAGATTCTGTTCCCGGCAGTAGCGTCCCAGATCTGTGTTACCTTCAGCTGATGCCGAGCTGCTTATAATTTCCAACTTATTTTCAAATATTAAAGTGATTCTCTGCTGCTCGGCTGCTGGCACAGGATATGACATCAGATGCTTAGGAGGCATAGTTAAATATTTCAGGCACTAAATCACCGCACCATAGGTAAGACCAACAAAAGTTTCAGAGCACAAGATCGCGCATCCACACCTTGCCAAAAGCAACGCGAGACTGGCAGGAGTGAGATTGTGAGGCGCATGCACCTGACTTATATTGGCGGAAAAGCGGAGTTTCTCATCCCAATAGTGAGACCGTATGGCGTTCGCACGTGACTTGTATTGGCGGGAAAGCAGTGCTCCTCACGTAACTGTGAGTTTTGGACGCAAATAAGGAGAAGTTGGTAGAAATAGGTTCCTCGCATAACTGAATCCGCATTGTCTGAAGATGCATATAATGAGGATAGGGTGTAGCTAGAAAGCACAAGTTGGCTGAATGCTGGGCGGCCACACCCTATGTGGTGGATAGTCAGCTGCCAAATTTACCGGTTTTGCGGATGCGGCCCGGGAATGGAAAGGGACCTGTCAAGATTCTCCATTGGAATCGCTTTTTGCCCCGGTGCAAGATATACAGGTAGAGCGGGAGCATGAGGAGGCAGCTGAACCTAGTACAAGGACACTGCATAACCACAGGGTGACAAAAAAGCCCACCCATGAAGAGAAAGGCCCGGGCCCAGCCCCTGTGGGGGATGATGATTGGGGTGATTGGTACATGTTGCAGTTCGCTGATGCTCCCGTGATGGAGGAAGAGACTCCTGGCCTTTTGCCCACTGGGTTCGACGGGCTAGGGCGGGCTTAGTGATGGGCAGTCAGTGGTACCGCAGGGCACTGAAGGAGAGGATGTCAGGCCTGAACCAGAGACAGACAGTTGTGGGGTGTAGTGGGGTTTGAGTGACTGTTTACGGGACAGTTTGCCACGTCGCTCCCAAGGCTCCCCTGTAGTGTCTGAGGTGGAAGAGTTAGAAGAGGGATACGCAGATCTCAGAAGTAGGTACCCCCTAGATAGGTGAGCCTATATAGCACCTGGGGAACAGGGTGAGGTCTGCACTGTTTTGGGGAGCTATGTCACTGCTTTCTGCAGTTGGATTGAGCTTTGTGTTTTGCAGGAAGGGTTGGCAAATTATTTGAATTTCATGAGATCATGAATAAATTCGGTGGGGGGAGAATGTGGGGTTCTCAGTAATATTAATCTGTAATGTTAATTGTTAAGGCTGACAAAAGGGCTTCTCTGCAATGTTAGCTGCTGAAGTAAGGGGTTCTCTGTAGCAGCATGTTTGTGTTCTAATTAGTGATAATGGGACTTGTATTCATTTACTGGACAATGGGAGTCATGTTATTCTCTCTGTATGTGTGGGAACCAGAGGGAATGCATGGGCTTTTCGTCGAGGGGAGGAGAAGAGGTCGGACATGAGTCGAGTGCTGTGGTAGATCACCAAGAGTGATCCCATCCGAGCGTCGATGGAGTTCAGAGGAAGTCGATGGGTGGAAAGGATACCTGATTTTGTGAGCTCCAACGAATTATTTTGTGCACAGAACCGATAATTTTACTGACTTGGCGCCTCTATTGTATTTGTTTCTGCTAACCCATCACCAAGAAATGTGTGTTCGTCCACCGTCGACGAGGTCCTCGCCACCATCTGATGGTGTTGAGATTAGCGTGTGATTTGAATTTAACTGAGGGTGAGTTGCGCAGCGTCAGCCTCACTCTCTCTTCCCAATTCCCATCTGGATGCAGTGGCAAGAGAGAGTCGAGACAGCTGGAGATGGGACTATGTGTAGTGGTTTACCAGGACGTCTTCTGTGTCTTGTCCTGCTCTACATGATCCACAACATTTGCAGAGACCGCCTTCTTGACCATTAGACCTTCTATTGGTCTCGCCCGCTCCGTCCGCCGGAGTCTGTCTTCACGTGCTGGGATACACAACTCCCTATCTCACTGAGAGTTTGAGACCCGTCGGCTACCCTCACCTGGTTTAGCCGGCTTCTCGAATCTGTTGCCTGGGGTGTGGCCGCTGTCGCATGCAAACAGCTACAGGGAGCCACAGGTGAGAGCTGAGTGCCAGGTGGCGACCAAAGGTGGACTAACCGCCCTGAAAAAGATGCGACATATTCCCTCACAGAGGTGCTACCCCTCCCTGACACCCCATACACCCCACCAAGAAATAATTATCAAGTGTCATCAGTGACTTATATATTATGTTGTGGGCTGGTACCAGGGTGAATCACACAGTATCCACACCAATGCCATTACAGTGTTGGAGGGGTGACTGCCTGTCTACCGTAGACCCACAGGAGCAAATTGGGCTACACAGTGGGTGCTCATCCGGGATTTGAATTTTGACAGATACTGTGTAATTCGCCTGGTTTAAGTTAGTGAAGATGGACCCAGATAAGACTGAACGCTGGTGTGAGATCAAGGAAGTACCGGTTAATCATGCCTGCGTAATAAATCGGTAGATATGTGCATCTCGGAGGAAGTCTTAATTTGATGGTTGAGTATGGTTAAAGCTGTAGGTAAGGTCAAAATCATAGCCAGAAAGTTTGGTAAAATGGCAGACTCAGGCATTGTGTTAGTTCAGACTAGTGCTGATTTAACAGTAGTGGGACTGCCAGCGTCTATTGGCGACCCCGGTGAGGCGGGGCCGTGCGGCGTACACATTGTGATGCACTTTCAATTACTCCAAAAGACTGGAAATGGGGTAAATACTGAAAGGCTTTTATTCGTAGTAAAATGTGACCTCCATGCTGAGTGTCTGCCCCTGGACTGAGGAGTTGGAGCAATGGCGAAATCGCCTTTATGCAGGGATCTGTGGAAGGAGCTAGAGGGGCAGTCAGCAGAGAGGCGTTTCCAGACAGGTAACCCAGTTACAACAAATATATATAGTTTACCACACATTGTCACAGAAGAAGGATCTGATGAGACACCAGAGGAGTTGACTGACACTGAGGGTGGAGATTTTAGAGATCGGGTCGTATTGTTTCTGAGGGATGAAGGAAGGGGAGTGGTCAGGTTTGCAAGATTTAATTAGTCCCCATCCCCTACAGATAATTGGTCCCCGTACCCCACGGAAGAGTGAGTGCTTCGAGTTGGCCTCAGCCATTAACTCCCTGGTGAACAAGGCGGCAGGTCCTCAACAGAAGTTGGGAGTTTTCTCGGGGAGGGCTCCCACCCCCGAAGGGGAAGACGATTATGAGAGATGGATAGAGCACGTGTCTCAGCTGATAGGTAAGTGGCAGTGTTCTGAGGAAGAAAAGCGACAGCGATTTTGTTGATTGTTTGAGGGGGTGGTGGTTGAGGTAGTAAAAGGTGTGAAAGTTAACCAGCCTTATGCTTCTCTGACTGAGTATTTAAAAGCATTGGAGGAGGCGTTTGGTTTGACGGGGAGCACGATGGAGTTTTTATGGGGTGGGCTATGGAACTTGCGTCAGGGGAAAGGGGAAAAGTTTTCTGAGTATCTTTTCCGGATAGACCGATGACTAAAATGTTTGAAGCGCTCCGGAGGTCATTTAGGGGACTGAGGTGGATCGGATAAGGATAGACTAGGTAGCCAGGGGCGCACAGAGACATGACATAATTGCTGTGGGTCTCTGGCAGTCACATAGAATGCAGTCCCCATGTCCTTTGTTCAGTTGCTCAGAGAGGCGAGGGAGGAGGAAGGTGCATTGGAATCGGAAGAGAGCTCTGTGAGTATGGTACGGTGCTCTGTAGTAGCCCCTTGTGGTGAAGTGACCGGGGCCAACACCACTTGGGAGATAGTAAAGGGAGTCGCGGCAGGTGGGGTTCCTCTAAGTGAAGGGAGAAGCAGAGAGGGCCCCTCCCTAAAGGGACAGACTGCACAATGGTCCGTGGGAGGCCAGGGTCCCACAAGACAAGCTGTGCGTTGTAACTGTGGGAAAGAGGGGCACTTCAGGCAGGAATGTGAACGGCAGGGGGCCACGGGTGTCCCTGCAGGAAGAGTAGTCGGGAAGCTTAGAGGAGACCCACTGAGGGAACGGCCTGGAGTCTCTGGGAAAACATGTGCCAAGGGACCCCAGGGTGGAAAAGACCCAATCCCAGGAGGATTGGTGGGACCCCGATCAGCGTGTGGATACGGATAGAGGGAATAGATGCAAAAGCCATACTCGACACTGCGTCTCAGGTCACGTTACTGTACAGTTTGTTCTACGATCAGTATTTGCAGCATTTACCCTTGACACCCTTCAGTTCACTGGAAATTTGGGGTATCAGGGCTGGTGATTACCCCTATGACAGTTCTTTGTCAGTGAAGCTGGAGTTCTTGGAGGCCGAGGTGGTAGTGTCCGTGGCTGATGAGGCCTTGGTGCAGGTTGGCCCAGATCCAGTTGAGACTGGGGGTGTGTCAGTTCTGCCGGGGACTAACACCCCTATTGGATGGAGGCTCCTGGGAGCCTGCAAGGAGCAGGTGGGTAAGGACTTTTTGGAGACCCTGTCGATGCACCCAGTGTTTCGAGCTGCTTTTAAGGAAGTGTGTGGCCACACTAGGCTGGACATGGAATTTAAAAGAGGAAGTGTGTGGTTCGCCCAGTTGAAGCCCAGGGTGGTACGACCCGGGGAAGTAGCGAGAGTGATGGAGACCCCCAGATTCCCCAGGGTGCCTGAAGGTGAAGCCATTTAGTGGACACCCCAAAAGATCTGGAGGGGGAATCAAGATTTCTGGCTGGGGTGCTAGTGAGACCTGAGTTGCAAAAGTAAGTTGAAGGAAGCTGGGATCATCGTGGAGTCCAGAATCCCTTATGCGTCCCCAATAGTAGTGGCCCGGAAGTAAAATGGTAAGATTTGTATGTGTGTAGATTACAGGACTCTGAACAGGCGCACCGTTCCTGACCAGTGTACGGTCCCAAGTCTCGAAGACACGCTGGCCTGTCTGAGTGGGGCGAAGTTGTTTAGCGTGCTGCTCTTGAGGAGTGATATTGTGAGACATGATGAGTGAGGCCAATAAAGAGAAAACAGCATTCATATGCCCTCTTGGATTTTTCCAGTTTGAAAGGATGCCCCAGGGCATATCGGGAGCCCCTGCCACTTTTCAGAGGGTCATGCAGTGATGGTAGGGGATATGAACTTGCTTGAAGTACTGGAATATTTGGATGACCTGATAGTATTTGCATCTACCTTGGAAGAACACGAAGTGAGGCTAATAAAGGTGCTGAACCGACTGAAAGATGAAGGATTAAAACTTTCCTTGGACAAATGTCAGTTCTGCCAAATGTCTGTTAGCTATGTTGGACACATAATCTCGCGGATGGAGTAGGTACAGATCCAGCTGAGATACAAGTGATGATCACTTGGCCGAGGCCCCTGCACTCGTTCTTGGGGTTGGGTGGATGCTACCGGAGATTCGTGATAGGCTATGCCAAGCTGAGTTACCCCTTGAACCAGCTTCTTTGTGGCTACCCTATCTGGGACAGAAAGGGAGAGGAACGAGAGTGCGGGAGGTTGGGGAATATCTAAACCCATCAGAGCCCTTCAGACAGAGATGGGATGACAAATGTGAGGAGGCTTTTCAGTCTCTGAAAGAGATGCTGACGTAGGCTGCAGTGCTGGCTTTTGCGGAGCCCGGATTGTCCAATGTGCTGCATACCAATGCCAGGTGTGAGGGGTTAGGGGCCGTCCTGTATCAGGATCAGGGGTCCGGGCTGAGGCCTGTAGCATTTGTCAGCCAGAGTTTGTCGCCCTCTGAGAGAAACTATTCCAACCACAAGTTTGGGTTCCTAGTGTAGAAATGGGCGGTAGTGGATAAGCTGAGTGACTACCTCTACGGGGCCAAGTTTGAGGTGAGGATGGACAACAACCCGCTCACCTACATCCTGACCTCGGTGAAACTGGATGCCATAGGCCATCGGTGTTTGGCAGACTTGTCCGTATATGATTTCAGCCTGAAGTACCGGCCTGGGAGCCAGAATGTCAATGCGGATGCTCTGTCCCGATGGAGGCATGAGGAACTGGAGAGGGACGAGGAGTGGGAGAGCGTTCCTGCATCCGGGATGAAAGCCAAGTGTCAGTTTGCTATCACCATGCGGCCGAGGAAACGGAGAAGCCAGATTGCGCAATGGACCCATTGGGGGCGTCCGATGATGTCGTACTCCGAGCTTACTGTGACCTGACTGCTGTGAAGACCATGCAGCTGCTGGAGTTAAGCCCTGGGGAAGTGGCCGCTGCTCAGCGAGATGACCCAGGCGTTGGCGCTGTCTGGTTCGTAGTTGAAGAGGGGGATGTGACACGCGTAGAGAAGACAAAATACGTTTCAGTGTCTCTACTGAGAAATTGGCCTCGGTTGAGGTTGAAGAACCAAATTTAATACCGGGTAACGTCAACTCCAGACTGACCTCAGCGTTGGCAGCTGGTCCTGCCTGCGAAGTATCGGAAGGTTGTGTGGAAAAGACCTATGGATTGCTCAAGCACCAGTTTTACTGGCCATGAATGAGGTCGGAGGTCGAAGAGTACTGCAAGTCCTTAATTCGTCGGAAGACGCTGCCTGTGCAGGCTGCTCCTTTGTCACACTTGCAGAGTGCGGGGCCTTTGGACCTAGTGTGCATGGATTTCCTGGCCATTGAACCCTATGCCAGCAACATGACGAATGTCTTAGTCATCAGGGACCACTACACCAGGTATGCTGAAGCTTTTCCTACCAAGAATCACAGGGTGACTATGGTGGCAAAAGTGCTATGGCAGAAGTATTTTGTGCATTCTGGCCTGCCCCGGCGGATGCACTTTGAGAGTAAGCTCATCTATGAGTTACTGGGCATATGCTAGTGGTTGAGAAATCGAGATCCATGCCTTATCATCCGTTGGGCGATCCCCAGCCAGAGAGGTTTAATTGGACGTTGCTTGACATGTTTGGAACTCTAGAGATCAGCAGAAAGAACAGATTGAGTCAACATATTGGGCATCTGGTTCACTGTTTCAAATGTACACGCAATGAAGCTACTGGATACTCGCCCTATTATCTGATGTTTGGCTGCGAAGCAAGGTTGCCCATTGACCTCTGTTTTGGGACTGACACGAGTGAGGTATCGCCGAAGACTTAGTTGAAATACTTGTGTGATATGAGGAAAGAGATGAAAGGCGCTTATGAGTCGGATGGGGAGGCGGCGGCCAGGCAGCATTGCGGAAATAAGAGGAGGTATGACGAGAAAGTAAAGTTCTCTCAACGCCTGCCAGCATACCGAGTTCTCATACGGAATTTGGGATCACACCGTATCCTCATTATATGCGGGGGATAGGTTCCTCGCAGTCGATGCATAATGTGAATAATTATTTAAATGGAGAAAATCGGGATGTGTTCCAGTGGGCTCCCTAAATATGTTTTATCTGTAATTTATTCATATTTTCATACCAATACGACACAAAAGCAGTACCACAAGGCAACATTCGTATTATATTTTATCAATTTAAGCTAATATTCAATATAATAAATCATAGAAAGTTAACATAGGAAAGACATAGGAAGTTAACATAGGAAACAAGGAAAAAATGGCACCGGTGGATTGGCAGTCCGGGCATCAGCTCAGAAGAGCACTCACCTCTTGAAGCTTCTAGTTTACATGGAGAAACATACCCTCGGGGTCCTCCGAGAGAGAGGGAGAATGATGGACCCAATCGGACGGATATAGTTAATTACCGGGAACGACTACGACCAAGAGCTATGATAAGAGGCTCTGAGTGTCCAGTGTGTTGGTATGAGAGAGCGTTTTCCAGCATTAAAGGTTTACGAGTCCACCAAGCAAAGTTGAGGTGCTATTCCATCCCAGTGGATGAAGATGAGATTACTTCACCAAGCACAAATGATGTGGTCTTTTCAACCACTGATTCACAAGCCACAGCGATTCGCTATGGAGAGAGTCATCATACTCCAGGCCAGACAAGAGATAACTCAGGTCAGGTTTCAGACCACAGTACCCAGGTAGATCCTTCGCATGATGGCGGTGGTGTGGAGGTAGAGAAGAAGAGGAAGGTCAAGTGGCCAGCAATGGCAGATGAGAAGGCTTGGCGTGTATTTGATGAGGATATCAGTATGATGTCGGAGAACACTATCAGGGGAACATCAAAGAGAAAGTTGGAAGTGATGGGCGATATGATTTACGATTGCGGAAAGTACAGGTTTGGTTTGGTTGAGTTGAAGAAAGCAAAGTCTACACAGCAACCAAGCAGGCGCCAGAAGGAGATTAAGGTTGAGGAGAGAGCTTAGATCATTGAGACAGAGGTGGAAGGTAGCAAGTGAGGGTGACAAGCCAGGGCTTGCTGATCTCCGAGAGCATTTTCGAATAAAGTTAGCATCACTCCGTCGTGCAGATTCACAACGTAAAAAGAGAAAGAAGAGAGAGAAGGCAAGAAAGTCGTTCTTTGAGAACCCTCACGAGTTCACAAAGAAACTGTTTGAACAAAGTAAGAGCGGGCAGCTCAACAAGAACTTGAGGATCACCTGGCAAGCACTTACTCTAATGAACAGCGGGAGGCTCCTTTGCTTGACATTTCAAGGCTTGGGAAGCCTACCAAGCCAGGAGGGAAGTTCAATCTGTCAGAACCCAAACTGGCAGAAGTCGAACGGTTGATCGGACAGGCAAGGTCAGGCTCAGTGCCAGGCCCTAATGGAGTGTCATATAAGGTGTTCAAGAAGTGTGAACTGCTGAGGAAATACTTGTGGAGATTGTTAAAGGTGGTGTGGAGATGAGGTGTTGTTCCTTTGTCATGGAGTGAGGCTGAAGGAGTATACATCCTAAAGGTAGAGAATTCTTCTACATTGAATCGGTTCCGACCAATTTCACTCCTGAATGTAGAGGGGAAGATTATGTTTGGCATTCTGGCAGAAAGAATATCTTCATTTGTGATAGAGAATAGTCATAGTCATACTTTATTGATCCGGGGGAAAGTGGTTTTTGTTACAGTTGCACCATAAATAATAAATAGTAATAGAACCATAAGTAGTTAAATAGTAATATTAAATTATGTCAGTAAATTATGAAATAAGTCCAGGACCAACCTATTGGCTCAGGGTGTCTAACCCTCCAAGGGAGGAGTTGTAAAGTTTGATGGCCACAGGCAGAAATGACTTCCTGTAACGCTCTGTCTTGCAATGGATTAGTAAATACATCTGTGCAGAAGGCAGGAGTACCAGGCTTCGCAGGATGCCTTGAACATTCTAGTATGATATGGCATACCATCGACGAGTCAAAAAGGTTGAGAAGAAATCTGGCTGTAGTTTGGCTTGATCTGGCAAATGCATATGGTTCTGTTCCCCATATCCTGATTGAGTTTGCGATGGAATTCCTATAGATTCCTGCTAAGGTGAGGAACTTTGTTATGCAGTACTACAAGGATTTCCGGATGAGGTTTTCCACTCAGCAGTTTACAATTAGGTGGCAGAGCTTGGATGTTGGAATCCCAATGGGATGTGCAATTTCACCCACCCGTTTTGTGTTAGCCATGGAGGTCATTGTGAGGGTTGCAGAATCAGTGGGACCAGGTGTCGCACTTGATGGCGGAGAGGAGTTACCACCAATACGAGCATTCATGGACGATCTTACCCTTTTGGGTCCCAGCACGGAGGCAGTGGAAAATGTACTATCTGGACTCGAGCTAATGGATTGGGGAAGAATAAAGTTCAAGACCAAGGAGTCAAGGAGCCTTGTTCTTAGGAGAGGAAAGCTGGTTGACTTTCATTTCACCCTTTGTGGAGAGGAGATTCCATCCATTCAGGACCAACCAGTTAAGAGCCTCAGGCGATGGTACACAGAGGAGCTGAGAGACAGCAAAAGGGTTCAAGAGACAGGAGAACAGATCAGCAGAGGTTTGATGTCTGTTGACAAGTGTGGCTTGCCTGGCAAGTTGAAGTTGTGCTTGCAGTACGGACTGATGCCATGGATAATGTGGCCACTAACTGTCTCTGAAGTGGCAATGTCCCATGTTGAAGGAATGGAACGGAAGATCAACAAGTATGTGAAGAAGTGGCTTGGAGTACCAAGCAGCCTCACCAATGTTGCAATCCGCAGTAGCCAGACAAAGCTTACCATCCCAGTGCAATCCTTTGTTGAGGAGGTCAAGGTAGCCAAGGTAAGATCATTCTTGATGCTTCGAGACTCAAAAGATCCTGTCATCAATTTCACACAGCCGGATGTGAGATCAGGCAAGAAGTGGTCAGCCCGTGTTGCAGTTGATGAGGCAGAGGCTAGATTGAATCACAAGCAGATGGTTGGGGCTATCCAGCTAGGCCGCCAGGGACTTGGATGGACAACTCACAAGTGGTGGTCATCTTCTTCAGATAAGGAGCGCCATGAGCTTGTAACACAGGAAATACGAGAGGCATAAGAGGAGAAGAGGTTAACTAAAACAGCTGGCCTGACAATACAAGGGGCTTGGACCCGTTGGGAAAGTGTCGAACAATGACATCTATCTTGGAATGTTCTGTGGCAGATGGAACCGCTCCGCATTTCTTTTCTATGCAGAGCAGCGTACGATCTGCTCCCAACACCTGCCAGCCTCAGCACCTGGTAGGAAGATAAGACAGACAGGTGTGCTGCTTGTGACGAGAAGGGAACACTTCAACATATCTTGAGTGCATGCAGAGTCAATCTTTCCAGCGGCATGTACGCTTGGAGACATAACAATGTTCTCAAAGTTGTAACAGAAGCGGTTGAGCAGAGAATACTGCAGCACAACTTATCTCATGCCCCATGCTGCACAGAACATCGCATATCATTTGTGAAAGAAGGCTCCAAGTCAAGGATGTACAGCACAGGCTCACGATCAAGCATACTTTCTTCAGCCAATGATTGGTGTGTCAAAGCTGACCTGGACGGGAAAGGCAGTTTCGCAGAGCAAAAGCTTGTACAACATTGCGTCCAGATATAATCGTATGGTCTGACACCAGTAGAGAAGTGGTTATTGGTGAACGCACTGTCCCCTGGGAAGACAACATCGATGAAGCCCATGAGCGCAAGTTAACCAAGTATGCAGAATTAAGATCAGAGTGCAGAGACAGAGAGTGGAAGGTCTCATGCTATCTATTCGAAGTAGGCTCCTGTGGGTTTATTGCGTTCACTCTCCAGAAGTGGCTGCGTGACCTTGACTTTACTAGAAGAGAGATCAAGTCAACCAGCAGGGCTGTAGCTGAGGCAGCAGAGAAAGGATCAGTATGGGTGTGGACCAAGTATGTCCAGAGGGGCAGATAGTCAGACAGTGTATACATATCTTGCAAACCCTTCAGTAGTTTCATAGACACCTGAAGAGCAGACTATCTGTTGGATGGAAGCGACCAAGAACTCTGATAGAGGCAGATGCCAAGTTTTTAAGCTCACCAGTGGGAGGTGGTGCTTTAGCACTGCTGGCCCACCACCTCAAGGGAGTCTTGATCATAAGCAGGCCGAAACTCCTGAAGACAGGTGGCAGATCAACTGACGATCCCACTGGTGATAGCAGAGGACAGTTAACATCTTAGTCCACGTGTATATTGTAACACTACTATGGTGTACAGTACTCACCACCAGTGGCAGGTGTGTTCACTCCAGGAGAACTCCAGGAGATTGGTTGCTGTGGTGTCGGGCAGCTTTACATGGATAAGGTGGATGGTTGTGGTCATCATGAGCATATCAAGCACGGCAGGGGGTGAAGGAAGACTCTCAGAACTCTTACAACTGCCGGCAGCAGGAGATGACACCAATTTGAAGAAAGTGATGAGGGTTGTTTGCTTGGCAGCAGTTTGTTTTTCAGCATAAATTTGCTTCTAGGGAAGAAGGGTTGACAGCAGAGAATGACTGATGTACAGATAGAGCGGGAGCCTGATATGCCGGTTGCACCTCGTACAAGGACTCTGCATAACCGCGGGGTGACGTAAAAGCCCACCCCGGAAGAGGCGAGACTGGGCCCAGACCCTGTGGGGGATACTGATTCGGACGATGATGATTTCGGCGATTGGTACATGATGCCGTTCGCTGATGCCCCCATGATGGAGGAAGAGGCTCCTGGCCTTTCCCTCACTGGGTTAGACAGGGTAAGGGAGGATTAGTGATGAGCAGTTGGTCCTATTGCAGGGCGCTGAAGGAGAGGATGTGGGGCCTGAACCAGAGACAGACGGTTGCATGGTGCAGGGAGGTGGTATGGGTGACCACTTGCGGGAGAGTTCGCCATGTTGCTCCCAAGGCTCCCCTGTAGTGTCTGAGGTGGAAGAGTTAGAAGAGGGCATACGCAGGTCTCAGAAGTAGGTACCCTCCAGATAGGTTAGCCTATATAGCACCTGGGGAACGGTGTGGTCTCCACTGTTTTTGGGAGCTATGCCACTGCTTTCTGCAGCTGGATTGAGCTTTGTGTTTTGCAGAAAGGGTTGGCAAATTATTTGAACGTCATGAGGGCATGAATAAATTCGGTGGCGGGAGAACGTGGGGTTCTCAGTAATATTAATCTGTAATGTTAATTGTTAAGGCTGACAAAAGGGCTTCTCTGCAATATTAGCTGCTGAGGTAAGGGGTTCTCTGTAGCAGCATGTTTGTGTTCTAATTAGTGATAATGGGACTTGTATTCATTTGCTGGACATTGGGAGTCATGTTATTCTCTCTGTATGTGTGGGAACCGGAGGGAATGCATGGGCTTTTCGTCGAAGAGAAGAGATCGGACGTCTGTCGAGTGATCTGGTAGATCACCAGGAGTGATCCTATCCGAGCGTCGACAGAGTTCAGAGGAAGTCGATGGGTGGAAAGGATACCTGATTTTGTGAGCTCCAACAAATTATTTTGTGCACATAACTGATAATTTTACTGACTTGGCGCCTTTATTGTATTTGTTTCTACTAACCCATCACCAAAAAATGTGTGTTTGTCTATCATCGACGTCGATGAGGACCTCGACACCATTTGATGGTGTGGAGACTAGTGCATGATTTGGATTTCAGTGAGAGAGAGTTGTGCTGCGTCAGCCTCGCTCTGTCTTCCCAATTCCCAATTGGATGCAGTGGTAAGACAGAGTCGAGACGGCTGGACATGGGAGTAGGAGCAGTGGATTACCAGGACATCTTCTGTGTCTTGTCCTGCTCTACACGTTCTACGACATTTGCAGAGACCGCCTTCTTGACCATTAGACCTTCCATTGGTCTTGTCCGCTCTGTCCGCCGGAGTCTGTCTTCATGTGCTAGGATACACAACTCCCTATCTCACCGTGAGTTTGAGACCCGTCGGCTACCCTCACCTGGTTTAACCCGCTTGTCGAAGCCGTTGCCTGGGGTGTGGCCACTGTCGCATGCAAACAGCTACGGGGAGGCACAGGTGAGAGCTGAGTGCCAGGTGGCGACCAAAGGTGGACTAACCGCCTTGAAAAAGACGTGACATGTTCCCCGACCAGAGGTGCTACCCCTCCCTGACACCCCATGCACCTCACCAAGAAATAATCATCAAGTGTAATCATTTAATTGTATATTCTGTACTGTCTGATATTTTATGTTGTGGGCTGGTACCAGGATGCATCACACAGTATCCACACCAACTGGCGGGGTCAACGCCAGTTTACCCTAAACCAACGGGAGCAAATTGGGCAAAAACACAGCAGTGTGGGGGCTCGTTGGGACTTGAATTTTGATGGGTACTGTGTAATTTGCTCGGTTTGAATTAGTGGAGATCGACCCGGATAACGTTGACCGCTGGTGTGAGATCGAGGAAGTACCGGTTAATCATGCCTGCATGTTAAGTGGTGTAGATATGTGTACCGAGGAGGAAGTGTTAATTCGATGGTTGAGTACAGTTAAAGCTGAAGGTAAGGTCGAAATCGTAGCCAGAAAGTTTGTTAAAATGGTGGACTCAGGATTTGTGTTAGTTCAGACTAGTGCTGATGTCATGGCAGTGGGACTGCCAGCGTCTATTGGTGACCCCGGTGAGGCGGGGCCAAGGGGCTCATTGTCACAGAGGAAGGGTCTGATGGGACACCAGAGGAGTTGCCTGACGGTGTGGACAATTTTGAGATGGGGTCATATTTTTTCTGAGGGATGAAGGAAGGGAGTGGTCAGATTTGGAAGATTTAATTTGTCCCCATCCCCCACGGAAGTGTGAGGGCTCTGAGTTGGCATCAGCCATTAACTCCCTGGTGAACAAATTGGCGGGTACTCGTCAGAAGTTCAGAATTTTCTCGGAGAGGACTCCCACCCCTGACGGGGAAGACGTTTGTGCGACATGGATAGAGCATGTGTCTCAGCTGCCAGGGGAGTGGCAGTGTTCTGAGAAGAAAAGTGACAGTGATTGGTTGAATGTCTGAGGGGGGTGGCGGCTGAGGGAGTAAAAGGCGTGAAAGTTAACCAGCCTCTTGCTTCTGTGACTGAGTATCTACAAGCATTGGAAGAGGCTTTTGGTCTGATGGTGAGCACGGTGGAGCTTTTGAGGGGGGTTTCGGAACCTGCGTCAGGAGAAATTGGAAAAGCTTTCTGAGTATCTTTTCCAGATAGAGCAACGGATAAATTGTTTCAGGCGCCCGGGAGTCATTTAGGGGACTGAGGTGGATCGGATAAAGATAGACCAGGTTGCCAGGGGCGCACAGAGTTACGACATGATTGCTATGGGTCTTCGGCGGCCCCGTAGAACGCGGTGTCCCCCTCCCCACCAAGTCCTTCGTTCAGTTGCTCAGCGAGGTGAGTGGGGAGGAGGACGCATTGGAGTTGGAAGAGTTCTCCGTGAGTACGGTGCGGTCCTCAGTAGTAGCCCCTTGTGGTGAAGTGATCGGGGCCAGCTCCACTCAGTAGATAGTAAATGGGGTCGCGGCAGGTGGGGTTCCTCTGCATGAAGGGACTAGCAGAGAGGGTCCCTTGCTGAAGTGACAGACTGCACAATGGCCCGTGGGAGGTCTGGGTCCCGCGGGATGAGCCATGTGTTCTAACTGTGGGGAAGAGTGGCACTTCAGGCGGTAATGTGAATGGCAAGGGGCTCCTCGGAGAGCGAGTCCACGGGTGTCCCAGCAGGAAGAAGGGTCGGGAAACGTAGAGGAGACCCAGTGAGGGTATGGCCTGGAGTCTCTGGGAAAACATGTGCCACGGGACCCCAGGGTGGAACAGATCCAATCCCAGGAGGATTGGTGGGACCCTGATCCAGCGTGTCGATACGGATAGCGGGAATAGATGTAAAAGCCATACTCGCCACTGGGTTGCAGGTCACGTTACTGAACCGTTTGTTCTACGATCAGTATTTGCAGCATTTACACTTGACACCCTTCAGTGCACTGGAAATTTGGGGAACCAGTGATGGCTATTACCCCCATGACGGTTATTTGTCAGTGAAGCTGGAGTTCTTGGAGGCCGAGGTGGTAGTGTCCGTGGCTCATGAGGCCTTGGTCCTGTTGGCCCGGATCCAGTTGAGACTGGGGGTGTGTCAATTCTGGTGGGGACCAATACCCGTATCAGACGGAGACTCCTGGCGGGCTGAATGGAGCAGATGGGTGAAGACTTTTTGGAGACTCTGTCGATGCACCCAGTGTTTCGAGCTGCTTTTAAGGAAGTGTGTGGCTGCACTGGGCTGGACACGGAACTTAAAAGAGGAACTGTGTGGTGTGCCCAGTCGAAGTCCAGAGTGGTACGCCCCGGAGAAGTAGCGAGAGTGATGGAGACCCCCAGATTCCCCATGGTGCCTGACGGTGAAACCCTTTTGTTGGACACCCCAGAAGATTTCGAAGAGGAATCGAGATTTCTGGCTGGGGTGCTGCTGAGACCCAAGTTGCAGAAGTACTCGGTGGTACAGGCACACAGGATGGTGGTGATCGTCAGGAAGACTATGGAAAAGCAGGTCACCTTTAAACGAGGGATGCCCTTGGTGCATTTGTTCCCGGTGACAGTGATGCATGGTGCCCCTGTGAGGCTGGCTGGCGGAGAGCTATTGGAAAAGAGGGATAAGTTGACCACTGAGGCTTTTAATTTTGGGGCCTCACCTGTGCCAGAGGGTTGGAAGCGGAGGCTGGTGGAGAAGATGTTGGCATTGAAAGTTGTTTTTCCCGTTGACGAGTTTGATGTGAGTTGTTCCTGGAGCACTGGCCACAGCATCTGGGTCATTGAGGACACCCGTTTCGAGAGAGGTTGCGGCAACTGGCCCCTGCAGACATGGAAGACGTGTGGCAGCATTTGTGTAAGTTGAAGGATGCTGGGATCATTGTGGATTCCCGAAGCCCTTGTGCGTCCCCAGTAGTAGTGGCCCGGAAGCAAAAATGGTAAGATTCGTATGTGTGTGGATTACAGGACTCTGAACAGGCGCACTGTTCCTGACCAGTATATGGTCCCAAGGGTCAAAGACGCGTTGGCCTGTCTGAGTGGGGCAAAGTCTTTCAGCATGCAGGAACTTGAGGAGTGGATATTCCCAGATCCCTATGAGTGAGGCCAATAAAGACAAGATGGCATTCACATGCCCTCTGGGATTTTTCCAGTTCGAAAGGATGCCCCAGGGCATATCGGGAGCCCCTACCACTTTTCAGAGGGTCATGGAGAATACGGTCGGGGATATGAACTTGCTTGAAGTGCTGGTATATTTGGATGACCTGATAGTATTTGCATCTACCTTGGAAGAACAGGAAGCGAAGCTAATGAAGGTGCTGAATGGACTGAAGGATGAAGGACTAAAACTTTCCTTGGATAAATGTCAGTTCTGCCAGATGTCTTTTAGCTATGTTGGACACATAATCTTGTGAAATGGAGTAGCTACAGATCCAGCTAAGATAGAAGCGGTGACCAGAGGGTTTTACACACAGTGGTTGTGGATCTGTGGAATGCTCTCCCTAAGAAAGCAGTGGAGGCGAATTCTCTGGATTTTCTCAGGAAAGAGTTAGATAGAACTCTTAAAGATAGCGGAGTCAAGGGATATGGGGAGAAGGCAGGAATAGGGTACTGATTGTGGATTATCAGCCATGATCACAGTGAATGGCGGTGCTGGCTGGAAGGGCCGAATGGCCCCTGCACCTATTGTTTATTGTGTGTTCACCACGTGGCCTTGTAAATGTAACTTTCCTGGATCAAATAACAACAGAACAAAAAGATCGTTACTTATCTTTCCACCCATTTATTTCTTCGAGCTCAGCCGGTGAGTGAACTTGGACCCGACATCAGGGAAAGAGCCTTTCTCATCTCCCCGGTGGTTCTACAAGTTAACTGCCCGATACCAAAATTGTCAGACATTACAAGGCCACCAATACAAAAGAACAATCAGTTTGATAACTATTCCGGCCAAGTCAATGGACTATTGATACAAAAGTACAATCAATTTGTTAGACAATCCAGCCACCTTAATTAAAGAAAAGAATGTCCTGACTGGTTTGCTGGAGCCACAACTTAATTACAAAGCTGAGAACATCCGTCAAATTTATGATTTAATTAAGAATGGAATGTTCTCATTTCCATCAGGTACAGCTTTTTGTCAAAATCAAAAGGTGTGAAAAGACCAGAGACATCTGATGTGGATCTGGGCAAACTTTAATTATCTTGCTCCAAAGAAGGCAGCTGGGAGATATTATTCAAACACACTGCAGTCAGAGACATAGCCGGTACTGAATCCATTGTTTACAGGAATCTTGAGAATCCCCCTTTCCCGTAAACATTATCAGCCGAGGCTCCTGCGCTCGTTCTTGGGGTTGTGTGGATGCTACCGGAGATTCGTGAAGGGCTATGCCAAAGTGAGTCACCCCTTGAACCAGCTTCTGCGTGGCTGCCCTCTTCTGGGACAGAAACGGAGAGGGACAAGGGTGCGGGATGTTGGGGAATATCTGAACCCGTCAGAGCCCTTCAGACAGAGATGGGACGACAAATGTGAGGAGGCTTTTCAGTCTCTGAAAGAGATGCTGACTCAGGCTCCAATGCTGGCTTTTATGGACTCCCGATTGCTCTATGTGCTACACACCGATATCAGCCGTGAGGGGTTAGGGGCCATCCTGTATCAGGATCAGGACTGCGGGCTGAGGCCTGTAGTGTTTGTCAGCTGGAGTTTGTCGCCCTCTGAGAGAAACTATCCCACCCAGAAGTTGGAGTTCCTGATGTTGAAATGGGCGGTGGTGGATCAGCTGAGTGACTATCTCTACAGGGCCAAGTTTGAAGTGAGGAGGGACAACAACCGGCTCACCTACATTCTGTACTCGGTGAAACTGGATGCCATAGGCCATCGGTGGTTGCCAGCCTTGTTCGTATATGATTTCAACCTGAAGTACCGGCAAGAGAGCCGGAATGTCGATGCGAATGCTCTGTCCCAACGGAGGCATGAGGAACTGGAGAGGGACGAGGAGTGAGAGAACATTCCTGCATCCGGGGTGAAGGCCATGTGTCAGTTTGCTATCACCGTGCAGGCCGAGGAAAAGGAAAGGCCAGATCGAGCAGTGGACCCACTGGAAGCCTCAGATGACATCCTACCCCGAGTTTACTGTGACCTGACTGCTCTGAAGACCACGCAGCTGACGCAGTTAAGCCCTGGGGAAGTGGCCGCTGCTCAGCAAGATGACCCAGGCATTGGCCCTGTCTGGTACAAAGTTGAAGAGGGGGATGTGACACGGGCGGAGAAGACAAATTACGTTTCGGTGTCTTTTTACTGAGAGAATGGCATTTGTTGAGGTTGAAGAACCAAATTTAAAATCTGGTAACGTCACCCCTGGGCTGACTTCGGAGTTGGCAGCTAGTCCTGCCTGCAAAGTATCGGAAGGTTGTGTTGAAGTCCCTCCATGATGACTCTGGATATTTAGGGGTGTTAAAGACCTATGGATTGCTCAAGCACTGGTTTAACTAGCCACGAACAAGGTCGGAGGTTGAAGAGTACTGCAAGTCCTGCATTCGTTGCATATGCTGGAAGACACTGCCTGTGCAAGCTGCTCCTTTGTCACACTTGCAGAGTGCGGGGCCTTTGGACCTATTGTATATAGGTTTCCTGGCCATAGAACCTGATGCCAGCAACATGGAGAATGCCTTAGTCATCATGGACCATGACACCAGGTATGCTGAAACTTTTCCTACCAAGGATCAGAGGGTGACTATGGTGGCAAAAGTGCTATGGGAGAAGTATTTTGTGCATTCTAGCCTGCCCCGGCAGATGCACAGTGAGCAGGGACAGGAGTTTGAGAATAAGCTCATCTATGAGTTACTGGGAATGCTGGGGATTGAGAAATCGAGGACCAAGCCCTTTCATCCTTAGGGTGATCCCCAGCCGGAAAGGTTTAATCGGATGTTGCCAGACATGCTCGGGACTCTGGAGATCAGCAAAAAGAACAGATGGAGTCAACATATTGGGCATCTGGTTCACTGTTACATCTGAACACGCAATGAAGCTACTGGATACTCACCCAATTATCTGATGTTTGGGCGCGAGGCAAGTTTGCCCATTGACCTCTCTTTTGGGACTGACGTGGGTGAGGTATCGCCGAAGCCTTAGTTGAAGTATGTGTCTGATATGAGGAAAGAGCTCAAAAGGGCTTACGAGTTGGCTGGGGATGTGGCCACCAGGCAGAATTAGGGAAATAAGAGGAGGTATGACCAGGAAGTAAAGTTCTCTTAACTCCTGCCGGGAGACCGAGTCCTCATGAGGAATTTGGGATTACACCTTATCCTCGTTATATGCGGGGGATACGTTCCTCGCTGTCAACACATAATGTGAAATCACATGATGTGAATAATTATTTAAATAGAGAAAATAAGGATACGTTCCAGAAGACTTCCTAAGTAAGTTTTATCTGTAATTTACTCACATTTTCATACCAGTACGATACAAAAGCAGTACCAGAAAGCAACACTCGTATTATATTTCATCAATTTAAGGTAATATTCAATGTAATAAATGATAGAAAGTTAACATACTAGGGTGTACAGTATTCACCAACAGTGGCAGATGTGTTCGCTCCGGGAGATGAGTGGTTGTTGTAGTGTCGGGCAGCTTTTCATGGATAAGTTGGGTGGTTGTGGCCGTCAGGATCATATCAAGCACAGCAAGGGGTGAAGGAAGACTCACAGAACTCTTGGAACTGCCGGCAGCAGGAGATGCCACTGATTTGAAGAAGGTGGTGAGGGATGTTTGCTTGGCACCATTTTGTTTTTCAGCATAAATTTGCTTGTAGGGAAGAAGGGTTGACGGCAGGGAACAACTGAAATGCTGACTCCATTCTAAACTTGTGTCCATATCCATCGCCATTTGTGCCAAGTGTTCCGAATTCCACCATTCCCTCACCGTTGGCAAACTCCCGGAATTTTCAAAATCATCTGTTGCTTGCAGCATCTGAGAGATGGTTCGTTGTAAAAACAAATACGCATTAAATGTGGATCACACCTTGGTCGAGTGTTTGAATCAGTGATGTTGTGTTAGGTGGCAGGAAACGCACTGTTATGCTTGGAGAATGCCGTCCAAACGCTTAGGATGGACTGGCGCATTGTCAAGCAACAAAAGAACTTTAATGGCAAGATTCTGTTCCTGCCAGTGGTGTCCCAGAGCTGTGTTACCCTCAGCTGATGTCAAGCTGTTTATAATTCCCAACATTTTTTCAAGTGTTAAAGAGGTTCTCTGCCACTTGTCTGATGGTGCAGGGCATGACATAGGGCGCTTAGGAGGCACAGTTAAATATTTCAGGCACTAAATCACTGCACTGTAGGTAAAACCAACCAAAGTTTAAGAGCACAAGATTGCGCATCCACACCTTGCCAAAACCAATGTGAGACTGGCGGAAGTGAGATTGTAAGGTACGCGCACCTGACTCTAATGGGCAGTAAAGCGGTGCTTCTGATCCCAACAGTGAGACTGTAAGGCGTGCCCATGTGACTTGTATTGGCGGAAAGCAGTGCTCCTCACGTAACTGTGAGTTTTGAACGCATATAAAGAGACGTAGGTAGAAATAGGTTCCTCCCATAACTGAATCCAGATTGTCTGAAGATGCATATAACGAGGATAGGGTGTACCTGGAAAGCACAAGTTGGCTGATCGCTGTGCGGCCACACCCTATGTGGTGGAGAGTCACATGCCAAATGTATTGTTTTTCTGGATGCGGCCCGAGAATGGAAAGGGGCCTAACAAGATTCTCCATTGGAATCACCTGTTGTCCCTGTGGCAAAATGTACAGATCGAGCGGGAGCCTGATGTGGCGGCTGCACCAAGTACAAGGTCTCTGTGTACCTGCGGGGTGCCGGAAAAGCCTACCCCGGAAGAGACGGGCCCAGGCCTAGCCACTTTGGGGGATATTGATTCGGAGGATGATGATTTGGATGATTGGTACATGATGCTGTTCGCTGATGCCCCTGTGATGGAGGAAGAGACTCCTGGCCTTTCCCCTCTGGGTTAGATGGAGTAAGGGGGGTTAGTGATGGGCAGTCGATGGTACTGCAGAGCGCTGAAGGAGAGGATGTGAGGCCTGAACCAGAGACAGACGGTTCCGGCGTGCAGGGTGGTTTGAGTGACTGCTTGCGGGAGGGTTTGCCACGTCGCTCCCAAGGCTCCTCTGTAGTGTCTGAGGTGGAAGAGTTAGAAGAGGGCATATGCAGGTCTGGGAGAAGTAGGAAACCCCCAGATAGATTGGCCTCTGTAGCACCTGGGGAACAGGGTGTGGTCTCCACTGTTTTGGGGAGCTATGTCACTGCTTTGTGCACTTGGATTGAGCTTTGTTTTGCAGGAAGGGTTGGCAAATTATTTGACCGTCATGAGGGTTGACTAAATTTTGTGAGGGGAGAATGTAAGGTTCTCAGTACAGGTCTACTCCGTTTTTCGAACGTTCTTTTCACGAAACCTCACTGTTACGAAAGACCTACATTAGTTACTTGTTTTTGTGAACAGGAGGTGTTTTCACTGTTAAGAAAAAAGGCAATGCGCGTCCCAAGCAGCCAGGCTGCTCCCCGAAAACTGCATTGTAGCCAGCATTGCTTAAACACGTGCCTTATGTGGATTATGTGCATTCTAGCCGGCATTACTTAAACACCTGCCTTATGTGGATTATGTGGATTCATTTTGAGCATCCATCAGTTCTAAGGTATCGGAAAAGCTTCAAAGTGCTCATATGGGTGTTACACTTAGTGTAAAACTAGACATTTGAAACATTAATTAAACATTTGAATCATGGAGAATGAAGTAAGGACAAAGTGAGTTTGGCTTGTAGGAGCTGACGAAGATGATGTTGAAGAGGTTTTGGCATTCCATGACCAAGAACTGATCAATGAAGAGCTGATGCAATTGGAAAAGGATCAAAAATCAAAACCAAATGCAGTTGCGAATGGACCAAAAGTGAAGTCGTCCAGGAACAGAACGTGAAGCAACTGTTGTGAGAATTTTGCTGCAGTGATTGCAGAAAAATATGACTTTCATTTTGAAATGGTATGTAGGTTTAGGGCACATTTGCAGGATGGTTTGAGTGCTTACAAAGAACTGTATGATAGAAAAATGCGCGAGGCTAAGGAGTCAATCATACTGTCATTTTTCAAACCTTCCACATCAGCCACAGCAGACGACGAACCTCAACCTTAGACATCGAGGCAGGGAGACATAGAAGAAGATGACTTGCCTTCCCTGATTGAAACAGACAACGATGAGATGACACCCCAGTGTCCCACCACCTCAACATCCAGGCCGCGGACGGATACCAGGCTGCGAAGAATGCAGGGATGCAGCGGTAGCCGAGACACACCCAGCGCATCTTTAAGAACAAAGCTGAAATAAACAAGCTAATTAATTATGTGCTGCCCGGCATGTAAACACCGGCCCAGATCAGAGGCGATTGCCAATTACTATATATTACTGTTAGTTTAGGTTTTATGTGTTATTTGGCATGATTTGGTGGGTTATATTTTGAGTCTGCGAACGCTCACAAATTTTTCCCATATAAATAAATGGTAATTGCTTCTTCACTTTGCGACATTCCGGCTTACGAACCGTTTCATAGGAACGCTCTACCTTCGGATGGCGAGGGAAACCTGTAATATTAATCTGTGATGTTAATTGTTAAAGCTGACAAAAGGGTTCACTGTAATGTTAACCACTGAGGTAAGGGATTCTCTTTAGCAGCATGTTTGGGTTATAATTAGTGATAACGGGACTTGTATTCATTCACTAACCAGTGGGAGTCATGTTATTCTCTCTGTATGTGTGGGAACCAGAGGGAATGCGAGGCCTTTTCGTCGAGGAGAAGGGAAGAGGTCGGACTTGAGTCGTGTGCTCTGGTAGATCACTGGGGGTGATCCCAGCCAAGGATCGACGGAGTACGGAGGAGATCGAAGGGTGGAAAGAAAATCTGATTTTGTGAGCTCCAACGAATTATTTTGTGCACAGAACTGATAATTTTACTGACTTGGCGCCTTTATTGTATTTGTTTCTACTAACCCATCACCAAGAAATGTGTGTTCGTCCATCATCAACAAGGACCTCGACACCATTTGATGGTGTGGAGACTAGGGTGTGATTTGGATTTAAGTGAGGATGAGTTGCGCAGTGTCAGCCTCATTCTCTCTTCCCAATTCCCATCTGGATCCAGTGGCAAGACGGAGTTGAGATGGCTGGAGATGGGACTGTGTGCAGTGGCTGACCAGGACGTCTTCTGTGTCTTGACCTGCTCTACACGTTCCACGACCCTTGTAAAAACAGCCTTCTTGAATGTTAGACCTTCCATTGGTCTCGTCCACTCCATCCGCTGGAGTCTGTCTTCACATGCTGGGATAGACAACTCCCTATCTCACGGAGGGTTTGAGACCTGTCGGCTAGCCTCACCTGGTTTAGCCGGCTTGTTAAGCTGTTGTCTGGGGTGTGGCCGCTGTCGCATGCAGACAGCTACGGGAAGCCACAGGTGAGAGCTGAGTGCCAGATGGGGACCAAAGGTGGACTAACCACCCTGAAACGGACGCGACATGTTCCCCCACCAGAGGTGCTACCCCTCCCTGACACCTGATACACCCCCACCAAGAAATAATGATGAAGTGTAATCATTCAATTGTATATTGTGTACTGTCTGATATTTTATGTTGTGGGCTGGTATCAGGGTGAATTGCACAGTATCCACACCAATGTCATTACAGTGTTGGAGGGGTCAATGCCAGTTTACCCTCGACCCAGGGGAGCAAATTGGGCAAAGAAGCTACAGTGTGGCGGCTCGTCTGGGATTTGAATTTTGACGGACACTGTGTAATTCGCCCGTTTTAAATTAGTGGAGATGGACCCGGATAAGATTGACCGCTGGTGTGAGATCGAGGAAATACCGGTTAATCATGCCTGTGTATTAAGTGAGGTAAATATGCGTACCTCGGAGGAAGTGTTAATTCGATGGTTGAGTATGGTTAAAGCTGAAGGTAAGGTCGAAATCGTATCCAGAAAGTTTGGTAAAATGGCGGACTCAGGATTTGTGTTAGTTCTGGCTAGTGCTGATGTCACGGCAGTGGCACTGCCAGCGTCTATCAGTGACTCCGGTGAGGTGGGGCCGTGGGGCATGCACATTGTCATGGAGGAAGGGTCTGATGGGACACCAGAGGAGTTGCCTGACGCTGGGGGCGGAGATTTTGGAGATCGGGTCCTATTGTTTCTGCGGGATGAAGGAAGGGAGTGGTCAGATTTGGAAGACTTAATTAGTCCCCATCCCCCACGGAAGTGTGAGGGTTCCGAGTTGGCAACAGCCATTAATTCCCTGGTGAAGAAGGCGGCGGGTCCTGGTCAGAAGTTGAGAGTTTTCTCGGGGAGGACTCCCACCCCCGAAGCGGAATACGTTTGTGAGACATGGATGGAGCACGTGTCTCAGTTGCTCTGTGAGTGGCAGTGTTCTGAAGAAGAAAAGCGACAGCCATTAGTTGAATGTTTGAGGGGGGTGGCGGCTGAGGTAGTAAAAGGCGTGAAAGTTAATCAGCATTATGCTTCTCTGATTGAGTATCTAAAAGCTTGCAGGAGGATTTTCGTCTGACGGGGAGCACGGTGGAGCTTTTGGTGGGGGGGGGGGTGGCTTCAGAACCTGTGTCAGGGGAAAGGGGAAAAGCTTTCTGAGTATCTTTTCTAGATAGAGCGACGGCTAAGTTGTTTGAGGTGCCACGGGAGTCACATAGGGGACTGAAGTGTATCAGATAAGGATAGACCAGGTAGCCAGTGGTGCACAGAGGCATGACTGCTATGGGTCTCCAACATTTCCGTAGAACGCGGTCACCCCGTCCGTCGTTCATTTGCTCAGACAGGTGAGGGAGGAGGAGGGTGCATTGGAGTCGGGAAAGGGCTCTGTGAGTACGGTGCAGTCCTCAATAGTAGCCCCTTGTGGTGAAGCCCCTTGTGACCGCTGAGCCCTTTAACTTTGAAGCCTCTCCTGTGCCGGAAGGTTGGAAGCGGAGGCTGGTAGAGAAGATGTTGATGCTGAAAGATGTTTTTTCTGTTGACGAGTTTGATGTGGGTTGTTCCAGGAGCACTCGCCACACCATCTGGGTGATTGAGGACACCCTGTTTCGAGAGAGGTCGTGGAGACTGGCCCCTGCAGACGTGGAAGACGTGCGGCAGCATTTGTGTAAGTTGAAGGAAGCTGGGATCATCGCGGAGTCCCGAACCCCTTATGCATCCCCAATAGTAGTGGCCCGGAAGAAAAATGGTAAGATTTGTATGTGTGTAGATTACAGGACTCTGAACAGGCGCACCGTTCCTGACCAGTATACGGTCCCAAGGGTCGAAGACGTGCTGGCCCGTCTGAGTGGGGCGAAGTGGTTTAGCCCGCTGTACTTGAGGAGTGGATATTATGAGATATGATGAGTGAGGCCAATAAAGAGAAGAGGGCATTCGTATGCCCTCTTGGATTTTTCCAGTTTGAAAGGATGCCCCAGAGAATCTCGGGAGCCCCTGCCACTTTTCAGAGGTGCATGGAGAAGACGGTAGGGGATATGAACTTGCTTGAAGTGCTGGAATATTTGGATGACCTGATAGAATTTGCATCTACCTTGGAAGAACACGAAGTGAGGCTAATGAAGATGCTGAACCGACTGAAAGATGAAGGATTAAAACTTTCCTTGGACAAATGCCAGTTCTGCCAGATGTCTGTTAGCTATGTTGGACACATAATCTCGCATATGGAGTAGGTACAGATCCGGCTGAGATACAAGTGATGACCACTTGGCCGAGGCCCCTGCGCTCGTTCTTGGGATGGGTGGATGCTACCGGAGATTCGCGAAAGGCTACGCCAAGCTGAGTTACCCCTTGAACCAGCTTCTTTGTGGCTACCCTCCTCTGGGACAGAAAGGGAGAGGGACGAGAATGTGGGAGGTTGGGGAATGTCTGAACCCATCAGAGCCCTTCAGACAGAGATGGGATGACAAATGTGAGGAGGCTTTTCAGTCTCTGAAAGAGATGCTAACGCAGGCTCCAGTGCTGGCTTTTGCGGAGCCCGGATTGTCCAATGTGCTGCACACCGATGCCAGCCGTGAGGGGTTAGGGGCCATCCTGTATCTGGATCAGGGGTCCGGGCTGAGGCCTGTAGCATTTGTCAGCCAGAGTTTGTCGCCCTCTGAGAGAAACTATCCCCCCCACAAGTTTGGGTTCCTGGCATTGAAATGGGCAGTGGTGGATAAGCTGAGTGACTACCTCTACAGGGCCAAGTTTGAGGTGAGGACGGACAAGAAACCGCTCACCTACATCCTGACCTCAGTAAAACTGGATGCCATAGGCCATCGGTGTTTGGCAGACTTGTCCGTATATGATTTCAGCCTGAAATACTGGCCTGCGAGCCGGAATGTCGATGTGGATGCTCTGTCCCGATGGAGGCATGAGGAACTGGAGAGTGACCAGGAGTGGGAGAGCGTCCCTGCATCCGGGATGAAAGCCAAGTGTCAGTTTGCTATCACCGTGCAGGCCGAGGAAACGGAGAGGCCAGATTGCGCAGTGGACCCATTGGTGGCGTCCGATGATGTCCTACTCCGAGCTTACAGTGACTTGACTCCTCTGAAGACTACGCAGCTGCTAGAGTTAAGCCCTGGGGAAGTGGCTGCTGTTCAGCGAGATGACCCAGGCATTGGCCCTGTCTGGTACGTAGTTGAAGAGGGGGATGTGACACGCGTAGAGAAGACAAAATACGTTTCAGTGTCTCTACTGAGAAATTGGCCTCGGTTGAGGTTGAAGAACCAAATTTAATACCGGGTAACGTCAACTCCAGACTGACCTCAGCGTTGGCAGCTGGTCCTGCCTGCGAAGTATCGGAAGGTTGTGTGGAAAAGACCTATGGATTGCTCAAGCACCAGTTTTACTGGCCATGAATGAGGTCGGAGGTCGAAGAGTACTGCAAGTCCTTCATTCGTCAGAAGATGCTGCCTGTGCAGGCTGCTCCTTTGTCACACTTGCAGAGTGCGGCACCTTTGGACCTAGTGTGTATGGATTTCCTGGCCATTGAACCCTATGCCAGCAACACGGCGAATGTTTCAGTCATCATGGACCACTACACCAGGTATGCTGAAGCTTTTCCTACCAAGGATCAGAGGATGACTATGGTGGCAAAAGTGCTATGGCAGAAGTATTTTGTGCATTCTGGCCTGCCCCGGCGGATGCATAGAGACCAGGGACAGCACTTAAGAATAAGCTCATCTATGAGTTACTGGGCATACGCTAGTGGTTGAGAAATCGAGGACCACGCCCTATCATCAGTTGGGCGATCCCCAGCCAGAGACGTTCAATCAGACGTTGCTAGACATGTTTGGAACTCTAGAGATCAGCAAAAAGAACGGATTGAGTCAACATATTGGTCATCTGGTTCACTGTTTCAAATGTACACGCAATGAAGCTACTGGATACTCGCCCTATTATCTGATGTTTGGGTGCGAAGCAAGGTTGCTTGTTGACCTCTGTTTTGGGACTGACACGAGTGAGGTATCGCCGAAGACTTAGTTGAAATACTTGTGTGATATGAGGAAAGAGATGAAAAGTGCTTATGAAGTGGATGGGGAGGCAGCCGCCAGGCAGCATTGGGGATATAAGAAGAGGTATGATGCGAAAGTAAAGTTCTCTCAACTCCTGCCAGCATTTCGAGTTCTCATACGGAATTTCAGATCACACAGTATCCTCGTTATATGCGGGGGATAGGTTCCTCGCAGTCGATGCATAATGTGAATAATTATTTAAATAGAGAAAATCGGGATGCGTTCCAGTGGGCTCCCTAAATATGTTTTATCTGTAATTTATTCACATTTTCATACCAATACGACACAAAAGCAGTACCACAAGGCAACATTCGTATTATATTTTATGAATTTAAACTAATATTCAATGTAATAAATCATGGAAAGTTTACATAGGAAAGACATAGGAGTTAACATAGGAAACAAGGAAAGAATGGCACCGGGGGTGTCAGGATTGGCAGTCCAGGCACCAACTCGGAAGAGTACTCACGTCTTGAAGCTTCTAGTTTACATGGAGAAATATACTCGCGGGGTCCTCCGAGAGGGAGGGAGAATGATGGATCCAATCGGATGGATACAGTTAATTACCGGGAACGACTACGACCAAGAGCTATGATAAGAGGCTCTGAGTGTCCAGTGTGTTGGTGTGGGAGAGCGTTTTCCAGCATTAAAGGATTACGAGTCCACCAAGCAAAGTTGAGGTGCTATTCCATCCCAGTGGATGAAGATAAGTTTACTTCACCAAGCACAGATGATGTGGTCTTTTCAACCACTGATTCACAAGCCAAAGCAATTTGCTCTGGAGAGAGTCATCATACTCCAAGTCAGACAAGAGATAACGCAGGTCAGGTTTCAGACCACAGTACCCAGGTAGATCCTTCGCATGATGGTGGTGGTGTGGAGGTAGAGAAGAAGAGGAGGGTCAAGTGGCTAGCAATGACAGATGAGAAGGCTTGGCGTGTATTTGATATCAGTATGATGTTGGAGAACACTCTCAGGGGAACATCAAAGAGAAAATTGGAAGTTATGGGCAATATGATTTATGATGTTGGAAAGTACAGGTTTGGTTTGGTTGAGTTGAAGAAAGCAAAGCCCACACAGCAACCAAGCAGGCGCCAGAAGGAGATTAGTAGGTTGAGGAGAGAGCTTAGATCATTGAGACAGAGGTGGAAGGTAGCAAGTGA
This sequence comes from Mobula birostris, assembly GCF_030028105.1. Classification (NCBI taxonomy): domain Eukaryota; kingdom Metazoa; phylum Chordata; class Chondrichthyes; order Myliobatiformes; family Myliobatidae; genus Mobula; species Mobula birostris. The sequence goes on along the minus strand of NC_092384.1, from coordinate 79,617,397 downwards.
GGGTGACAAGCCAGGGCTTGCTGATCTCCGAGAGCATTTTCCAATAAAGTTAGCATCACTCCGTCATGCAGAGTCACAACGTAAAAAGAGAAAGAAGAGAGTGAAGGCAAGAAAGTCATTCTTTGAGAACCCTCACAAGTTCACAAAGAAACTGTTTGAACAAAGTAAGAGTGGGCAGCTAAACATCTCTCAACAAGAACTTGAGGATCACCTGGCAAGCACTTACTCTAACGAACAGCGGGAGGCTCCTTTGCTTGATGTTTCAGGGCTTGGGAAGCCTACCAAGCCAGGAGGGAAGTTCAGTCTGTCAGAACCCAAACTGGCAGAAGTTGAACGGTTCATCAGAAAGGCAAGGTCAGGCTCAGTGCCAGGACCTAATGGAGTGCCGTATAAGGTGTTCAAGAAGTGTGAACTGCTGAGGAAATACTTGTAGAGATTGTTAAAGGTGGTGTGGAGACGAGGTATTGAACGGAAGATCAACAAGTATGTGAAGAAGTGGCTTGGAGTACCGAGCAGCCTCACCAATGTTTCAATCCACAGTAGCCAGACAAAGCTTACCATCCCAGTGCAAACCCTTGTTGAGGAGGTCAAGGTAAACAAGGTATGATCACTCTTGATGCTTCGAGACTCAAAAGACCCTGTCATCAATAACACCCAGCCGGTTGTGAGATCAGGCAGGAAGTGGTCAGCCCGTGTAGCAGTTGATGAGGCAGAGTCTAGATTGAATCACAAGGAGATGGTTGGGGCTATCCAGCTAGGCTGCCAGGGACTTGGATGGACAACCCACAAGTGGTGGTCATCTTCTACAGATAAGGAGCGCCATGAGCTTGTAACACAGGAAATACGAGAAGTAGAAGAGGAGAAGAGGTTAACTAAAACAGCTGGCCTGGCCAAACAAGGGGCTTGGACCCGTTGGGAAAGGGTTGAACAATGACATCTATCTTGGAATGTTCTGTGGCAGATGGAACTGCTCCGCATTTCTTTTCTGTGCAGAGCAGCGTACGATCTGCTCCCAACACCTGCCAACCTCAGCACCTGGTATGAAGATAAGACAGACAGGTGTGCTGCTTGTGGCGAGAAGGGAACATCTCAACATATCTTGAGTGCATGCAGAGTCAATCTTTCCAGCGGCATGTATGCTTGGAGACATAACAACGTTCTCAAAGTTGTAACAGAAGCAGTTGAGCAGAGAGTACTGCAGCACAGCTTACCTCATGCCCCATGCTGCACAGAACATCACATCACATATCATTCGTGAAAGAAGGCTCCAAGTCAAGGGTGTACAGCACAGGCTCACGATCAAGCATACTTTCTTCAGCCAATGATTGGTGTGTCAATGCTGACCTGGACGGGAAAGGCAGTTTCGCGGAGCAAATAGCTTTTACAACATTGCGTCCAAATATAACCGTATGGTCTGACACGAGTAGAGAAATGGTTATTGGTGAACTCATAGTCCCCTGGGAAGACAACATCGATGAAGCCCATGAGCACAAGCTAACCAAGTATGCAGAATTAAGATCAGAGTGCAGAGACAGAGGGTGGAAGGTCTCATGCTATCCATCGAAGTAGGCTGCCGTGGGTTTATTGCATTCACTCTCCAGAAGTGGCTGCGTGACCTTGGCTTCACTAGAAGAGAGATCAAGTCAACCAGCAGGGCTGTAGCTGAGGCAGCAGAGAAAGGATCAGCATTGGTGTGGACCAAGTATGTCCAGAGGGGCAGGTAGTCAGACAGTGTATACATATCTTGCAAACCCTTCAGTAGTTGCATAGACACCTGAAGGGCAGACTATCTATTGGATGGAAGCGACTAACAACTCTGATAGAGGCACATGTCAAATTTTAAAGCTCACCAGAGAGAGGTGGTGCTTTCGCACTGCTGGCCCACCACCTCGAGGGAGTCTTGATCATAAGCGGGCCAAAACTCCTGAAGACAGGTGGCAGATCAACTGATGATCCCACTGGTGATAGCACAGGGCAGTTAACATCTTAGTCCTTGTGTATTTTGTAACACTACTATGGTGTACAGTACTCACCAATGAGTGATGAGTGGTTGTCGTGGTGTCCGGCAGCCTTACATGGATAAGGTAGATGGTTGTGGTCATCATGAGCATATCAAGCACAGCAAGGGGTGAAGGAAGACTCTCAGAACTCTTACAACTGCCGGCAGCAGGAGATAACACCGATTTGAAGAAAGTGATGAGGGTTGTTTGCTTGGCAGTAGTTTGTTTTTCAGCATAAATTTGCTTGTAGGGAAGAAGGGTTGACAGCAGGGAACGACTGAAATGCTGACTCCGTTCTAAACCTGTGTCCATATCCATCTCCATTTGTGCCAAATGTTCCGACTTCCACCATTCCCTCAACTCCCAGGATTTTGAAAATCCTACGTTGCTTGCAGCACCTGAGAGATAGATCGCCATATAAACAAATACGCCTTGAATGTGGATCACACCTTGGTGAAGTGGTTGAATCGGCGATTTTGTGTTAGGCGGCTGGAAACGCACTGTTATGTTAGGATGAATGCTATCCAAATGTTTAGGATAGGCTGGCACGTTGTCAAGCAACAAAAGAACTAAAGGCAAGATTTTGCTCCCGACAGTAGCGTCCCAGAGCTGTGTTACCTTCAGCTGATGCCACGCTGTTTATAATTTCTAACTTCTTTTCAAGCTTCACTGATGGCACAGGACATGACATCGAATGCTTGGAAGAGATAGTTAAATATTTCAAGCACAAAATCACTGCACCGTAGGTAAAACCAACAAAAGTTGAAGAGAGCAAGATCGCGCATCCACACCTTCCCAAAGCCAATGTGAGACTGGCCAGGAGTGAGACTGTAAGGCGTGCGCACGTGACTTGTATTGGCGGGAAAGCAGTCCTGCTCACACAAGACGGAGTTTTGGATGCATATAAGGAAATGTTGGTAGAAATAGGTTCCTCGCATAACTGTGAATCCACATTGTCTGAAGACACATATAACGAGGATAGGTTGTAACTGAAAAGCACAAGTTGGCTGATCATTGGGCGGCCACGACCTATGTGGTGGAGAGTCAGATGCCAAATTTACCAGTTTTCCGGGTGCGGCCTGGGAATGGAAAGGGGCCTGTCAAGATTCTTCTTTAGAATCACCTGTTGCCCCGGGGCAAGATGTAGAGATAGAGCGGGAGCCTGACATGCCAGCTGCACCTAGTACAAGGACTCTGCATAACCGCGGGGTGATGTAAAAGCCCACCCCGGAAGAGACGGGTCCGGGCCCAGATCCTGTGGGGGATACTGATTCGGAGAATGATGATTTGGGCGATTGGTACATGATGCTGTTCGCTGATGCCCCCATGATGGAGGAAGAGACTCCTGGCCTTTCCCCCACTGGGTTAGACAGGGTAGTGGGGGATTATTGATGAGCAGTTGGTGCTACTGCAGGGTGCTGAAGGAGAGAATATGGGGCCTGAACCAGAGACAGACGGTTGCGGGGTGCAGGGGGGTTTGGATGACCACTTGCGGGAGAGCTCGCCACGTCGCTCCCAAGGCTCCCCTGTAGTGTCTGAGGTGGAAGAGTTAGAAGAGGGATACGCAGGTCTGAGAAGTAGCTACCCCCTAGATAGGTTAGCCTACATAGCAGCTGGGGAACATGGTGTGGTCTCCACTGTTTTGGGGAGCTATGTCACTGCTTTCTGCAGTTGGATTGAGCTTTGTGTTTTGCAGGAAGGGTTGGCAAATTATTTGAACGTCATGAGGGCATGAATAAATTCGGTGGCGGGAGAATGTGGGGTTCTAGGTAATATTAATCTGTAATGTTAATTGTTAAGGCTGACAAAAGGGCTTCTCTGCAATGTTAGCTGCTGAGGTAAGGAGTTCTCTGTAGCAGCATGTTTGTGTTCTAATTAGTAATAATGGGACTTGTATTCATTTGCTGGACAATGGGAGTCATGTTATTCTCTCTGTATGTGTGGGAACCGGAGGGAATGCATGGGCTTTTCGTCGAGGGGAAGAGAAGAGGTCGGACGTGGGTCGAGTGCTGTGGTAGATCAACAAGTGTGATCCCATCTGAGCATCGATGGAGTTCAGAGGAAGTCGATGGGTGGAAAGGATACCTGATTTTGTGAGCTCCAACGAATTATTTTGTGCACAGAACTGATAATTTTAATGACTTGGCGCCTTTATTGTATTTGTTTCTACTAACCCATCACCAAAAAATGTGTGTTTGTCTATCGTCGACGTCGATGAGGACCTCGACACCATTTGATGGTGTGGAGACTAGCGCATGATTTGGATTTCAGTGAGCGAGAGTTGTGCTGCGTCAGCCTCACTCTCTCTTCCCAATTCCCATCAGGATGCAGCGGCAAGACAGAGTCGAGACGGCTGGACATGGGAGTAGGAGCAGTGGATTACCAGGACGTCTTCTGTGTCTTGTCCTGCTCTACACGTTCTACGACACTTGCGGAGATCGCCTTCCTGACTGTTAGACCTTCCATTAGTCTTGTCCGCTCTGTCCGCCGGAGTCTGTCTTCACGTGCTGGGATACACAACTCCCTATCTCACCGAGAGTTTGAGTCTCGTGAGCTACCTTCACCTGGTTTAACCCGCTTGTCCAAGCTGTTGCATGGGGTGTGGCCGCAGTCGCATGCAAACAGCTACAGGGAGGCACAGGTGAGAGCTGAGTGCCAGGTGGCGACCAAAGGTGGACTAACCGCCTTGAAAAAGACGTGACATGTTCCCCGACCAGAGGTGCTACCCCTCCCTGACACCCCATGCACCCCACCAAGAAATAATCATCAAGTGTCATCATTTAATTGTATATTCTGTACTGTCTGATATTTTATGTTGTGGGCTGGTACCAGGGTGCATCACACAGTATCCACACCAACTGGCGGGGTCAAGGCCAGTTTACCCTCGACCAACGGGGAAATTGGGCAAAAACACTGTCGTGTGGGGGCTCGTTGGGATTTGAATTTTGATGGGTACTGTGTAACTTGCTCAGTTTAAATTAGTGGAGATGGACCTGGATAACATTGACCGCTGGTGTGAGATCGAGGAAGTACCGGTTAATCATGCCTGCGTATTAAGTGGGGTAGATATCTGTACCTTGGAGGAACTGTTAATTCGATTGTTGAGTACGGTTAAAGCTGAAGGTAAGGTCGAAATTGTAGTCAGAAAGTTTGTTAAAATGGCGGACTCAGGATTTGTGTTGGTTCATACTAGTGCTGATGTCATGGCAGTGGGACTGCCAGCGTCTATCGGTGACCCCGGTGAGGCGGGGCCATGGGCATGCTCATTGTCACGGAGGAAGGGTCTGATGAGACACCAGAGGAGTTGCCTGACGGTTGATGCGGAGAATTTTGAGATCGGGTCATATTTTTTCTGAGGGATGAAGGAAGGGGAGTGGTCAGATTTGGAAGATTTAATTTGTCCCCATCCCCCACGGATAATTAGTCCCCATCTCCCACAGAAGGGTGAGGGCTAAGAGTTGGCATCAGCTATTAACTCCCTGGTGAAGAAGTCGGCGGGTCCTCATCAGAAGTTAAGAATTTTATTGGGGAGGACTCCCACCCCTGAAGGGGAAGACGATTATGAGACACGGATAGAGCACGTGTCTCAGCTGCCAGGGGAGTGGCAGTGTTCTGAGAAGGTAAGTGACAGCGATTGGTTGAATGTCTGAAGGGGGTGGTGGCTGAGGGAGTAAAAGGTGTGAAAGTTAACCAGCCTCTTGCTTATGTGACTGAGTATCTACAAGCACTGGAGGAGGCTTTTGGTCTGACGGTGAGCAGGGTGGAGCTTTTAAGGGGGGTTTCGGAACCTGCGTCAAGAGAAATTGGAAAAGCTTTCTGAGTATCTTTTCCAGATAGAGCGACGGATAAATTGTTTCAGGCGCCCAGGAGTCATTTAGGGGACTGAGGTGGATTGGATAAAGATAGACCAGATTGCCAGGGGTGCACAGAGGTATGACATGATTGCTATGGGTCTTCGGCAGCCTCGTAGAACATGGTGTTCACCCCCCCCCCCCCCATGTCTTTCGTTCAGTTGCTCAGAGAGGTGAGGGGGGAGGAGGACGCATTGGAGTCGGAAGAGGTCTCCATGAGTACGGTACGGTCCTCAGTAGTAGCCCCTTGTGGTGAAGTGATCGGGGCCAGCTCCACTCAGGAGGTAGTAAATGGGGTCGCGGCAGGTGGGGCTCCTCTGCATGAAGGGACTAGCAGAGAGGGTCCCTCCCTGAAGTGACAGACTGCACAATGGCCCGTGGGAGGTCTGGGTCCCGCGGGATGAGCCATGTGTTCTAACTGTGGAGAAGAGGGGCACTTCAGGCGGTAATGTGAACGGTAGGGGGCTCCTCGGAGAGCGAGTCCACGGGTGTCCCAGCAGGAAGAAGGGTCGGGAAACGTAGAGGAGACTCAGTGAGGGTACGGCCTGGAGTCTCTGGGAAAACATGTGCCACGGGACCCCAGGGTGGAACAGACCCAATCCCAGGAGGATTGGTGGGACCCTGATCCAGCGTGTCGATACGGATAGCGGGAATAGATGTAAAAGCCATACTCGACACTGGATTGCAGGTCACGTTACTGAACCGTTTGTTCTACGATCAGTATTTGCAGCATTTACACTTGACACCCTTCAGTGCACTGGAAATTTGGGGAACCAGTGATGGTTATTACCCCCATGATGGTTATTTGTCAGTGAAGCTGGAGTTCTTGGTGGCCGAGGTGGTAGTGTCCGTGGCTCATGAGGCCTTGGTCCTGTTTGCCCGGATCCAGTTGAGACTGGGGGTGTGTCAATTCTGGTGGGACCAACACCCGTATTAGACAGAAACTCCTGGCAGGATGAATGGAGCAGATGGGTGAAGACTTTTTGGAGACTCTGTCGGTGCACCCAGTGTTTCGAGCTGCTTTTAAGGAAGTGTGTGGCTGCACTGGGCTGGACACGGAACTTAAAAGAGGAACTGTGTGGTGTGCCCAGTCGAAGTCCAGAGTGGTACGCCCCGGAGAAGTAGCGAGAGTGATGGAGACCCCCAGATTCCCCATGGTGCCTGACGGTGAAACCCTTTTGTTGGACACCCCAGAAGATTTCGAGGAGGAATCGAGATTTCTGGCTGGGGTGCTGCTGAGAGCCGAGTTGCAGAAGTACTCAGTGGTACAGGCACACAGGATGGTGGTGATCGTCAGGAAGACTATGGAAAAGCAGGTCACCTTTAAGCGAGAGATGCCCTTGGTGCATTTGTTCCCGGTGACGGTGATGCATGGTGCCCCTGTGAGGCTGGCTGGCGGAGAGCTATTGGAAAAGAGGGATGAGTTGAGCACTGAGGCTTTTAATTTTGGGGCCTCACCTGTGCCGGAGGGTTGGAAGCGGAGGCTGGAGGAGAAGATGTTGGCATTGAAATTTGTTTTTCCCGTTGACGAGTTTGATGTGAGTTGTTCCTGGAGCACTGGCCACAGCATCTGGGGCATTGACGACACCCGTTTCGAGAGAGGTTGCAGCAACTGGCCCCTGCAAACATGGAAGACGTGCGGCAGCATTTGTGTAAGTTGAAGGAAGCTGGGATCATAGCGGAGTCCCGAAGCCTTTGTGCGTCCCCAATATTAGTGGCCCGGAAGCAAAAATGGTAAGATTCGTATGTGTGTGGATTACAGGACTCTGAACAGGCGCACTGTTCCTGACTAGTATATGGTCCCAAGGGTCGAAGATGTGCTGGCCTGTCTGAGTGGGGCAAAGTGTTTCAGCATGCTGGACTTGAGGAGTGGATATTCCCAGATCCCGATGAGTGAGGCCAATAAAGTGAAGATGGCATTCACATGCCCTCTGGGATTTTTCCAGTTCGAAAGGATGCCCCAGGGCATATCGGGAGCCCCTGCCACTTTTCAGAGGGTCATGGAGAATACGGTGGGGGATATGAACTTGCTGAAGTGCTGGTATATTTGGATGACCTGATAGTATTTGCATTCACGTTGGAAGAACATGAAGCGAGGCTAATGAAGGTGCTGAAACGACTGAAGGATGAAGGATTAAAACTTTCCTTGGATAAATGTCAGTTCTGCCAGATGTCTGTTAGCTATGTTGGACACATAATCTTGCGAATGGAGTAGTTACAGATCCAGCTAAGATAGAAGCGGTGACCAGAGGGTTTTTCACACAGTAGGTTGTGGATCTCTGGAATGCTCTCCCTAAGAAAGCAGTGGAGGCCAATTCTCTGGATTTTTTCAACAAAGAGTTAGATAGAGCTCTTAAAGATAGCGGACTCAAGGGATATGGGGAGAAGGCAGGAATAGGGTTCTGATTGTGGATGATCAGCCATGATCACTCTGAATGGCAGTGCTGGTTCGAAGGGCCGATGGCCCCTGCACCTTTGTCTATTGTCTATTCACCACTTGGCCGTGTAAACGTAACTTTGTTAGATCAAATAACAACAGAACAAAAAGATCGTTACTTATCTTTCCACCTGTTTATTTCTTCGAGCTCAGCCGGCGAGTGAACTTGGTCCCGACGTCAGGGAAAGAACCTTTCTCATCTCCCCGGCTGTTCTGCAAGTTTACTGCCCAATATCAGAATCGACGGAAGTTATAAGGCCACCAATACAAAAGAACAATCAGTTTGATAACTGTTCCGACCAAGTGAGTGGACTTTTACAAAAGTACAATTAATTTGTTAGACACTACAGCCACCTTAATTAAAGAAATGAATGTCCTGCCTGGTTTGCTGGAGCCACAACTTAATTAGAAAGCTAAGAACATCTGTCAAATTTATGCTTTGATTAAGAATGGAATGTTCTGTCTAATTTCCATCAGGTACTGCTTTTTGTCAAAATCAAAAGGTGTGAAAAGCCCAGAGATATCTGATGTGGATCTGGGCAAACTTTAATGATCTTGCTCCAAAGAAGGCAGCTGTGAGACATTATTCAAACACACTACAGCCACAGACATAGCTGGTACTGAATCCATTGTTGACAGGAATCTTGAGAATCCCCCTTTCCCTTATACTTCATCAGCCAAGGCTCCTGTGCTCGTTCTTGGGGTTGTGTGGATGCTACCGGAGATTCGTGAAGGGCTATGCCAAGGTGAGTCACCCCTTGAAACAGCTTCTGCTTGCTGCCCTCTTCTGGGACAGAAAGGGAGAGGGACGAGGGTGCCGGAAGTTGGGGAATAGCTGAACCCATCAGAGCCCTTCGGACAGAGATGGGATGACAAATGTGAGGAGGCTTTTCAGTCTCTGAAAGAGATGCTGACTCAGGCTCCAGTGCTGGCTCTTATGGACTCGTGATTGCTCTATGTGCTACACACCAATATCAGCAGTGAGGGGTTAGGGGCCATCCTGTATCAGGATCAGGATTGCGGGCTGAAGCCTGTAGCGTTTGTCAGCCGGAGTTTGTCGCCCTCTGAGAGAAACTATCCCACCCACAAGTTGGAGTTCCTGGCGTTGAAATGGGCGGTGGTGGATAAGCTGAGTGACTATCTCTATGGGGCCAAGTTTGAGGTGAGGATGGACAACAACCCTCTCACCTACATCCTGAACTCGGTGAAACTGGATGCCATAGGCCATCGGTGGTTGCCAGCCTTGTCCGTATATGATTTCAACCTGATGTACTGGCCGGAGATCTGGATTGTCGATGCGAATGCTCTGTCCCGACGGAGGCATGGGGAACTGGAGAGGGACGAGGAGTGAGAGAGCATTCCTGCATCTGGTGTGAAGGCCATGTGCCAGTTTGCTATCGCCATGCAGGCCGAGGAAAAGGAGAGGCCAGAATCAGATGATGTCCTACCCCAAGTTTACTGTGACCTGACTGCTGTTAAGACCACGCAGCTGCTGCAGTTAAGCCCTGGGGAAGTGGCCGCTGCTCAGCAAGATGACCGAGGCATTGGCCCTGTCTGGTGCGAAGTTGAAGAGGGGGATGTGACTCAGATGTAGAAGACAAAATACGTTTCAGTGTCTCTTCACTGAGAGAATGGCATTTGTTGAGGTTGAAGAACCAAATTTAATATCTGGTAACGTCACCCCTGGACTGACCTCGGTGATGGCAGCTGGTCCTAACTGCGAAGTATCAGAAGGTTGTGTTGAAGTCCCTACATGATGACTCTGGATATTTTGGGGTGTTAAAGACCTATGGATTGCTCAAGCAACAGTTTAACTAGCCACGAACGAGGTCGGAGGTTGAAGAGTACTGCAAGTCCTGCATTCGTTGCATACGCTGGAAGACGCTGCCTGTACAGGCTGCTCCTTTATCACACTTGCAGAGTGCGGGTCCTTTGGACCTAGTGTGTATAGGTTTCCTGGCCATAGAACCCGATGCCAGCAACATGGAGAATGCCTTAGTAATCATGGACCACGACACCAGGTATGCTGAAGCTTTTCCTACCAAGGATCAGATGGTGACTATGGTGGCAAAAGTGCTATGGGAGAAGTATTTTGTGCATTCTAGCCTACCCCGGCGGATGCAGAGTGAGCAGGGACAGGAGTTTGAGAATAAGCTCATCTATGAGTTACTGGGAATGCTGGGGGTTAAGAAATCGAGGACCAAGCCCTCTCATCCTTCGGGAGATCCCCAGCCGGAAAGGTTTAATCGGACGTTGCTAGACATGCTCGGGACTCTGGAGATCAGCAAAAAGAACAGATGGAGTCAACATATTGGGAATCTGGTTCACTGTTACATCTGTACACGCAATGAAGCTACTGGATACTCACCCAATTATCTGATGTTTGGGCGCGAGGCAAGTTTGCCCATTGACCTCTCTTTCGGGACTGACGTGGGTGAGGTATCGCCGAAGCCTTAGTTGAAGTATGTGTCTGATATGAGGAAAGAGCTCAAAAGGGCTTACGAGTTGGTTGGGAAGGTGGCCACCAGGCAGAATTGGGGAAATAAGAGGAGGTATGACCAGAAAGTAAAGTTCTCTCAACTCCTGCCGGGAAACGGAGTCCTAATAAGGAATTTGAGGTGACACCTTATCCTCATTATATGCGGGGGATATGTTCCTCGCTGTTGACACATAATGTGAAATCGCATGATGTGAATAATTATTTTAATGGAGAAAATAGGGATGCGTTCCAAAAGGCTCCCTAAATAAGTTTTATCTGTAATTTACTCACATTTTCATACCAATACGATACAAAAGCAGTACCAGAAAGCAACATTCGTATTATACTTCATCAATTTAAGGTAATATTCAATGTAATAAATCATAGAAAGTTCTCATACTCCGGTGTACAGTACTCACCAACAGTGGCAGGTGTGTTCGCTCCGGGAGATGAATGGTTGTTGTGGTGTTGGGCAGTTTTACATGGATAAGTTGGATGGTTGTGTTTGTCAGGATCATATCAAGCACAGCAAGGGGTGAAGGAAGACTCACAGAACTCTTTGGACTGCCGGCAGCAGAAGATGCCACCAATTTGAAGAAAGTGGTGAGGGTTGTTTGCTTGGCAGCATTTTGTTTTTCAGCATAAATTTGCTTGTAGGGAAGAAGGGTTGACGGCAAGGAACAACTGAAATGCTGACTCCATTCTAAACTTGTGTCCATATCCATCGCCATTTGTGCCAAGTGTTCCTAATTCCACCATTCCCTCACTGTTGGTAAATTCCCGAGATTTTCAAAATCGTCTGTTGCTTGCAGCATTGGAGGGATGGTTCACTGTAAAAACAAATACGCATTAAATGTGGATCACACCTTGGTCGAGTGGTTGAATCAGCAATGTTGTGTTAGGTGGCAGGAAACACACTGTTATGTTAGGAGAATGCTGTCCGAATGCTTAGGATGGGCTGGCGCATTGTCAAGCAACAAAAGAACTTTAAAGGCAAGATTCTGTTCCTGGCAGTGGTGTCCCAGAGCTGTGTTACCCTCAGCTGATGTCAAGCTGTTTATAATTCCCAACTTTTTTTCAAGTGTTAAAGAGGTTCTCTGCCACTCGTCTGATGGCGCAGGACATGACATCAAACGCTTAGGAGGCATAGTTAAATATTTCAGGCACTAAATCACTGCACTGTAGGTAAACCCAACAAAAGTTTAAGCGACACACATAAAAGTTGCTGGTGAACGCAGCAGGCCAGGCAGCATCTCTAGGAAGAGGTGCAGTCGATGTTTCAGGCCGAGACCCTTCGTCAGGACTAACTGAAGGAAGAGTGAGTAAGGGATTTGAAAGTTGGAGGGGGAGGGGGAGATCCAAAATGATAGGAGAAGACAGGAGGGGGAGGGATGGAGCCAAGAGCTGGACAGGTGATAGGCAAAAGGGATACGAGAGGATCATGGGACAGGAGGTCCGGGAAGAAAGACAAAGGCGCGGGGGGACCCAGAGGATGGGCAAGGGGTATATTCAGAGGGACAGAGGGAGAAAAAGGAGAGTGAGAGAAAGAATGTGTGTATAAAAATAAGTAACAGATGGGGTACGAGGGGGAGGTGGGGCATTAGCGGAAGTTAGAGAAGTCGATGTTCATGCCATCAGGTTGGAGGCTATCCAGACGGAATATAAGGTGTTGTTCCTCCAACCTGAGTGTGGCTTCATCTTTACAGTAGAGGAAGTTTAAGCGCACAAGATCGCACATCCACACCTTGCCAAAACCAATGCGAGACTGGCGGAAGTGAGATTGTGAGGCGCGCGCACCTGACTTGTATGGGCGGTAAATCGGTGCTTCTCATCCCAACAGCGAGTCTGTAAGGCGTGCCCATGTGACTTGTATTGACGGAAAGCAGTGCTGCTCGCGTAACTGTGTTTTGAACGCATACGAAGAGACATTGGTAGAAATAGGTTCCTCCCATAACTGAATCCAGATTGTCATTAGACTCATATAACAAAGATAGGGTGTACCTGGAAAGCACAAGTTGGCTGATCGCTGGGCGGCCACACTCTATGTGGTGGAGAGCCAGATGCCAAATATATCGCTTTTCTGGATGCGGCCTGAGAATGGAAAGGGGCCTAACAAGATTCTCCATCAGAATCACATGTTGCCCCTGTGGCAAAATGTACAGATCGAGCGGGAGCCTGATGTGGCGGCTGCACCAAGTACAAGGACTCTGTGTACCTGCGGGGTGCCGGAAAAGCCGGGCCCAGGCCCAGCCACTTTGGGGGATACTGATTCGGAGGATGATGATTTGGACAACTGGTACATGATGCCGTTCGCAGATGCCCCGGTGATGGAGGAAGAGACCCCTGGCCTTTCCCCTCTGCGTTAGACGGCGCAAGGGGAGTTAGTGATGGGCAGTCGGTGGTACCGCAGGGCACTGAAGGAGAAGATGTGGGGCCTGGACCAGAGACAGACGGTTCCAGGGTTCAGGGTGGTTTGAGTGACTGCTTGCAGGAGGGTTCGCCACGTCGCTCCCGAGGCTCCCCTGTAGTGTCTGAGTTGGAAGAGTTAGAAGAGGACATACGCAGGTCTGGGAGAAGTAGGAAACCCCCAGATAGGTTGGCCTTTGTAGCACCTGGGGAACAGGGTGTGGTCTCCACTGTTTTGGGGAGCTATGTCACTGCTTTCTGCACTTGGATTGAGCTTTGTTTTGCAGGAAGGGTTGGCAAATTATTTGACCGTCATGAGGGCTGACTAAATTTTGTAGGGGGAGGACATAGGATTCTCAGTACAGGTCTACTCCGTTTTTCGAACATCCTTTTCACGAAACCTCGCTGTTACAAAAGACCTACATTAGTTACCTGTTTTTGCGAGCAGAAGGTGTTTTCACTGTTAAGAAAAAATGCAAAAAGGCAGCCAAGCTCCTCCCCCAAAACTGCATTCTAGCTGACGTTGCTTAAACATGTGCCTGTGAGCACCTGTGCATTATGTCTATTTATTTTGAGCATCCGTTAGCAAGATGAGTTCTAAGGTATCGGAAATGCCTCAAAGTGCTCATATGGGTGTTACACTTAGCGTAAAACTAGACATAATGAAGCATTTCAATCATTGTGAATGAAGTAAGGACAAAGTGAGTTTGGCTTGTGGAAGCTGACGAAGATGATGTTGAAGAGGTTTTGGCATTCCATGACCAAGAACTGATCAATGAAGAGCTGATGCAATTGGAAAAGGAAAGGATAATAATCAAAACCGAATGCAGTTGCGAACGGATGGAAAGTGAAGTCGTCCAGGAACTGAACGTGAAACAACTGTTGTGAGAATTTCGCTGCAATGATTGCAGAAAAGTATGACTTGAATTTTGAAAGGGTACGTAGGCTTTGGGCATAGTTGCAGGATGGTTTGAGTGCTTACAAAGAACTGTATGATAGAAAAATGCGCGAGGCTAAGGAGTCAATCATACTGTCGTTTTTCAAGCCTTCCACATCAGCCACAGCAGACGACGAACCTCAACCTTCAACATCGAGGCAGGGAGACGTAGAAGAAGATGACTTGCCTTCCCTGATTGAAACAGACGATGATGAGATGACACCCCAGTGTCCCACCACCTCAACATCCGGGCTGCAGACCGATACTGGGCTGCGAAGACTACAGGGATACAGCGGTAGCCGAGACGCACCCAGCGCATCTTTAGAACAAAGCTGAAATAAACAAGCTAATTAATTATGTGCCGCCCAGCATGTAAACGTCGGCCCAGATCAGAGGCGATTGCCGAATGCGTTGCCTCTGATCTGGGCTGACTTTTACGTGCTGGGCGGCACCTAATTAATTAGCTTATTTATTTCATTTTTTTTCTTAAAAATGCGTTGGGTGCGTCCCGGCTACCGCTGTACCACTGCATGCTTCGCGAATCGGTATCGGTCCGCAGTCTGGAGGTTGGAGTCCACTGCACCATCCCAACCTCCGACGCCTCAGCCTAACACACCATCATCAGTGTGGTCAGCGCTGTCTTCCCGATTCGGATAAGTAATACACTGTATATACATTATTTCTACTTTATATAGGCTGTGTATTTTTATGTGTTATTTGGTATGATTTGGCAGGTTCATACCTTAAAGGTTACTGGAGAGAGTGTTTCTGCCGAGAACACTTGCGTGAGATTTTCGCTGCAGTGGACAGTTCGTCAAAAATTGTAGAAAACTATTTCTACTTTATATTGGCTATGTATTTATCATATTATTCCTGCTTTTACTATATATTACTGTTATTTTAGGTTTTATGTGTTATTTGGCATGATTTGGTAGGTTATTTTTTGGGACTGCGAACGCTCACAAATTTTTCCCATATAAATAAATGGTAATTGCTTCTTCACTTTGCGACATTCCGGCTTACGAACCGTTTCATAGGAACGTTCTACCTTCAGATGGCGGGGGAAACCTGTAATATTAATCTGTGATGTTAATTGTTAAAGCTGACAAAAGGGCTTCACTGTAATGTTAACTACTGAGGTAAGGGATTCTCTTTAGCAGCATGTTTGGGTTATAATTAGTGATAACGGGACTTGTATTCATTCGCTAACCAATGGGAGTCATGTTATTCTCTCTGTATGTGTGGGAACCAGAGGGAATGCGATGGCTTTTCGTCGAGGAGAAGAGGTCGGACTTGAGTCGTGCACTCTGGTAGATCACCGGGGGTGATCCCAGCCAAGGACTGACGGAGTACGGAGGAGATCGAAGGGTGGAAAGAAAACCTGATTTTGTGAGCTCCAACGAATTATTTTGTGCACAGAACTGATAATTTTACTGACTCGGTGCCTTTATTGTATTTGTTTCTACTAACCCATCATCAAGAAATGTGTGTTCGTCCATCATCGACAAGGACCTCGACACCATTTGATGGTGTGGAGTCTAGCACGTGATTTGGATTTAAATGAGGGAGAGTTGCGCAGTGTCAGCCTCATTCTCTCTTCCCAATTCCCATCTGGATCCAGTGGCAAGACAGAGTTGAGATGGCTGGAGATGGGACTATGTGCAGCGGCTGACCAGGACGTCTTCTGTGTCTTGACCTGTTCTACATGTTCCACGATCCTTGTAGAGTCGCTTTCTTGACTGTTAGACTTTCCATTGGTCTCGTCCACTCCATCCGCTGGAGTCTGTCTTCACATGCTGTGATAGACAACTCCCTATCTCACCAAGGGTTTGAGACCCGTCGGCTACCCTCACCTGGTTTAGCTGGCTTGTCAAATCTGTTGCCTGGGGTGTGGCCGCTGTCGCATGCAAACAGCTACGGGGAGCCACAGGTGAGAGCTGAGTGCCAGGTGGGGACCAAAGGTGGACTAACCACCTTGAAAAGGATGTGACATGTTCCCTCACCAGAGGTGCTACTGCTCCCTGACACCCCATACACCTCCACCAAGAAATAATGATGAAGTGTAATCATTCAATTGTATATTGTATACTGTCTGATATTTTATGTTGTGGTCTGGTACCAGGCTGAATTACACAGTATCCACACCAATGTCATTACAGTGTTGGAGGGGTCAACACCAGTTTACCCTCAACCCACGGGAGCAAATTGGGCAAAGACGCTACAGTGTGGGGGCTCGTCTGGGATTTGAATTTTGACGGATACTGTGTAATTCGCCCGTTTTAAGTTAGTGGAGATGGACCTGGATAAGGTTGACCGCTGGTGTGAAATCAAGGAAATACCGGTTAATCATGCCTGCGTATTAAGTGGGGTAGATATGCGTACCTTGGAGGAAGTGTTAATTCGATGGTTGAGTACGGTTAAAGCTGCAGGTATGGTTGAAATCGTGGCCAGAAAATTTGGTAAAATGGTGGACTCAGGATTTGTGTTAGTTCAAACTAGTGCTGATGTCACGGCAGTGGGACTGCCAGCGTCTCTCAGTGAGCTCGGTGAGGCGGGGCCATGACGCATGCACATTGTCATGGAGGAAGGGTCTGATGGAACACCAGAGGAGTTGCCTGACGCTGGGGGCGGAGATTTTAGAGATCGGGTCCTATTGTTTCTGCGGGATGAAGGAAGGGAGTGGTCAGATTAGGAAGATTTAATTAGTCCCCATCCCCCACAGAAGTGTGAGGGCTCCGAGTTGGCATCAGCCGTTAGCTCCCTGCTGAACAAGGCAGCGGGTCCTGGTCAGAAGGTGAGAGTTTTCTCGGGGAGGACTCTCACCCCCGAAGCGGAAGACGATTGTGAGATATGGATAGAGCAAGTGTCTCAGTTGCTCGGTGAGTGGCAGTGTTCTGCGGAAGAAAAGCGACAGCGATTGGTTGAATGTTTGAGGGGGGTGGCGGCCGAGGTAGTAAAAGGCGTGAAAGTTAATCAGCCTTATGCTTCTCTGATTGAGTATCTAAAAGCATTGGAGGTGGCTTTTAGACTGACGGGGAGCACAGTGGAGCTTTTTGGGGGGGCGGCTTCAGAACCTGCGTCGGGAGTGATGGCTAAATTGGTTGAGGTGCAACGGGGGTTACAAAGGGGACTGAGGTGTATCGAATAAGGATAGACCAGGTAGCCAGGGGTGCACAGAGGCATGACATGATTGCTATGGGTCTCCGGCATTTCCGTAGAACGCGGTCACCCCGTCCTTCGTTCATTTGCTCAGAGAGGTGAGGGGGGAGGAGGGTGCATTGGAGTCGGAAGAGGGCTCTGTGAGTACGGTGCAATCCTCAGTAGTAGCCCCTTGTGGTGAAGTGACCGGAGCCAGCTGCACTCGGGATTCAGTAAAGGAGGTCGCGGCAGGTGGGGTTCCTCTGCGTGAAGGGAGAAGCAGAGAGGGCCCCTCCCTGAAGGGACAGACTGCACAATGGCCCATTGGAGGCCAGGGTCCCGCGAGTCGAGCCGTGTGTTATAACTGTGGGGAAGAGGGGCACTTCAGACGGTAATGTGAACGGCAGGGGGCCCCTCGGAGAGCGATTCCACGGGTGTCCCAGCAGGAAGAGGGGACGAGAAACTTGGAGACCCAGTGAGGGAACGGCCTGGAGTCTCTGGGAAAATATGTGCCATGGGAGCCCCGAGTGGAAAAGACCCTCTCCCAGAAGGAATGGTGGGACCCTGATCCAGCGTGTCGATATGGATGGAAGGAATAGATGCAAAAGCCATATGTGACACTGGTTCACAGGTTACGTTACTGTACCGTTCGTTCTACGATCAGTATTTGCAGCATTTACTCTTGACAACCTTCAGTGGACTGGAAATTTGGGGTATCGGCGCTGGTGATTACCCCGCGACGGTTATTTGTCAGTGAAGCTGGAGTTCTTGGAGGCCGAGGTGAGAGTGTCCGCGGCTCATGAGGCCTCGGTGCTGGTTTGCCCGGACAGAGTTAAGACTAGTGGTGTGTCAGTTCTGGTGGGGACCAACACCCCTATTCACTGAGGCTCCTGGGGGCCTGCAAGGAGCAGGCAGGTGAGGACTTTTTGGAGACCCTGTTGGTGCACCCAGTGTTTTGATGCTGCTTTTACAGAAGTGTGTGGCCGCACTGTGCTGGACATGGAATTTAAAAAAGGAACTGTGTGGTGTGCCCAGTCGAAGCCCAGGGTGGTACGACCCGGGGAAGTAATGAGAGTGATGGGGCCCCCAGATTCCCCAGAGTGCCTGAGGGTGAAGTCCATTTTTAGTGGACACCCCAGAAGATCTCGAGGGGGAATAGAGATTTCCGTCTTGGGTACTGGTGTGACCCGAGTTGCAGAAGCACTCGGTGGTACAGGCACACAGGATGGTGGTGATTGTCAGGAGGACTAGGAAAGGGAGGTCATCTTTAAGCGAGGGACGCCCTTGGTGCATCTGTTCCCAGTGAGAGTGATGCATGGTGCCCCCATGAGGCTCGCTGGCGGAGAGCTATTGGAAAACAGGGATAAGTTGACCGCTGAGGCTTTTAACTTTGGGGCCTCACCTGTGCCAGAGGGTTGGAAGAGGAGTCTGGTGGAGAAGATGTTGACGCTGTAACACACATCAAAGTTGCTGGTGACCGCAGCAGGCCAGGCAGCATCCCTTGGAAGGGGTACAGTCGACGTTTCAGGCCGAGACCCTTCGTCAGGACTAACTGAAGGAAGAGCTAGTAAGAGATTTGAAAGGGGGAGGGGGAGATCCAAAATGATAGGAGAAGACAGGAGGGGGAGGGATGGAGCCAAGAGCTGGACAGGTGATTGGCAAAGGGGATATGAGAGGATCATGGGACAGGAGGCCCAGGGAGAAGGAAAATGGGGAGTGGGGGAAAACCCAGAGGATGGGCAAGGGGGATAGTCAGAGGGACAGAGGAAGAAAAAGGAGAGTGAGAGAAAGAATGTGTGGATGTAAATAACGGATGGGGTACGAGGGGGAGGTGGGGCATTAGTGGAAGTTAGAGAAGTTAATGTTCATGCCATTAGGTTGGAGGCTACCCAGACGGAATATAAGGTGTTGTCCCTCCAACCTGAGTGTGGCTTCATCTTTACAGTAGAGGAGGCCGTGGATAGACATGTCAGAATGGAAATGGGATGTGGAATTAAAACGTGTGGCCACTGGGAGATCCTGCCTTCTATATATTGGTGAGACCCGACGCAGACTGGGAGATCGTTTTGCTGAACACCTACGCTCTGTCCGCCAGAGAAAGCAGAATCTCCCAGTGGCCACAAGCTGGGATCATCACAGAGTCCCAAAGACTTTATACGTCCCCAATAGTAGTGGCCTGGAAGCAAAATGGGAAGATTCGTATGTGTGTTGATTACAGGACTCTGGACAGGCGCACTGTTCCTGATCAGTATAGGGTCCGAAGGGTCAAAGATGCGCTGGCCTGTCTGGGGCGAAGTGGTTTAGCGTCCTGGACTTGAGGAGTGGATATTAGCAGATCCTGATGAGTTAGGCCGATAAAGAGAAGACGGCATTCATATGCCCTCTTGGATTTTTCCAGTTCGAAAGGATGACCCAGGGCATGTCGGGAGCCCCTGCCAGTTTTCGGAGGGTCATAGAGATGCCGATAGGGGATATGAACTTGCTTGAAGTGCTGGTATATTTGGATGACCTGATAGTATTTGCATTCACGTTGGAAGAACATGAAGCGAGGCTAATGAAGGTGCTGAACCGACTGAAGGATGAAGGAGTAAAACTTTCCTTGGAAAAATGTCAGTTCTGCCAGACGTCTTTTAGCTGTGTTGGGCACAGAATCTCGTGGAATGTAGCTACAGATCTGGCTAAGATAGAAGCGGTGACCACTTGGCCGAGGACCCTGCGCTAGTTCTTGGGGTTGTGTGGATGCCAGCAGAGATTCGTGAAAGGCTGCGCCAAGGTGAGTCACCCCTTGAACCAGCTTCTGTGTGGCTACCCTCCTCTGGAAAAGAAAGGGAGAGGGACGAGACTGCGGGAGGTTGACGAATATCTGAACCCATCAGAGCCCTTCGGACAGAGATGGGAGGACAAATGCGAGGAGGCTTTTCAGTCTCTGAAAGAGATGCTGACTCAGGCTCCGGTGCTGGCTTTTGTGGGCTCTGGATTGCCCTATGTGCTACACACCGATATCAGCCGTGAGGGGTTAGGAGCCGTCCTGTATCAGGATCAGGGCTTCGGGCTGAGGCCTGTAGCTTTTGTCAGCCAGGGTTTGTCGCCCTCTTAGAGGAACTATCCCACCCACAAGTTGGAATTCCTGTCGTTGAAATGGACGGTGGTGGATAAGCTGAGTGACTATCTCTACGGGACCAAGTTTGAGGTGAGGATGGACAACAACCCGCTCACCTACATCCGGACCTCGGTGAAACTGGATGCCACAGGCCATCGGTGTTTTGCAGCCTTTTCCGTATATGATTTCAGCCTGAAGTACCGGACAGTGAGCCGGAATGTGGATACGGATGCTCTGTCCCGACGGAGGCATGAGGAACTGGAGAGGGACGAATAGTGGGAGAGCGTTCCTGCATCTGGGGTGAAGGCCATGTGTCAGTTTGCTATCAACGTGCAGGCCGAGGAAAAGGAGAGGCCAGATCGCGCAGTGGACGCATTGGAGGCGTCAGATGACGTCCTACCCCTAGTTTACTGTGACCTGACTGCTCTAAAGACCATGCAGCTGCTATAGTTAAGCCCTGGTGAAGTGGCCACTGCTCAGCGAGATGACCCGGGCATTGGCCATGTATGGTACGTAGTTGAAGAGGGGGATGTGACACGGGTGGAGAAGACAAAATATGTTTCAGTGTCTCTACTGAGAGAGTGGCCTCGATTGAGGTTGAAGAACCAAATTTAATACCGGGTAACGTCAGCTCCAGACTGACCTCGGCGCTGGCAGCTGCTCCTGCCTGACAAGTATCAGAAGGTTGTGTTGAAGTCCCTCCATGATTACTCTGGACATTTGGGGGTGGAAAAGACCTATGGATTGCTCAAGCACCGGTTTTACTGGCCACAAATGAGGTCGGAGGTTGGAGGTCGTAGAGTACTGCAAGTCCTGCATTCATTGCATATGCTGGAAGACGCTGCCTGTGCAGGCTGCTCCTTTGTCACAGTTGCAGAGTGCGGGGCCTTTGGACCTAGTGTGTATGGATTTCCTGGCCATAGAACTCAGCGCCAGCAACACGGCGAATGTCTTAGTCATCATGGACCGCTACACCAGGTATGCTGAAGTTTTTCCTACCAAGGACCAGAGGGCGTCTATGGTGGCAAAAGTTCTATGGGAGAAGTATGTTGTGGATTATGGCCTGTCCTGGCAGATGCACAGTGACCAGGGACAGAACTTTGAGAGTAAGCTCATGTATGAGTTACTGGTCTTATGCTGGGGGTTGAGAAATCGAGGACTACACCCTCTCATCCGTTGGGCGATCCCCAGCCATAGAGGTTCAATCGGACATTGCTAGACATGCTCCGGACTCTGGAAATCAGCAAAAAGAACAGATGGAGTCAACGTATTCGGCATCTGGTTCACTGTTACAACTGTACATGCAATGAAGCTACTGGATACTCGCCCAATTATCTGATGTTTGGGCGCCAAACAAGGTTGACCATTGACCTCTGTTTTGGGACTGACGAGGGTGAGGTATCTCAGAAGCCTTCGTTGAAGTATGTGTCTGATATGAGGAAAGAGCTGAAAAGGGCTTATGAGTTGAATGGGGAGGCGGCCGCCAGGCAGAATTAGGGAAGTAAGAAGAGGTATGACCAGAAAGTAAAGTTCTCTCAACTCCTGCCGGGAGATCGAGTCCTCTTTAGGAATTTGGGATTACGCCCTATCCTTGTTATATGCGGGGGATACGTTCCTCGCAGTCGACACATAATGTGAAATCGTATAATGTGAATAATTATTTAAATAGAGAAAATAGGGATGCATTCCAGAGGGCTTCCTAAATAAGTTTCATCTGTAATTTATTCACATTTTCATACCAATACGACACAAAAGCAGTACCACAAGACAACATTTGTATTGTATTTCATCAATTTAAGGTAATATTCAATGTAATAAATCATAGAAAGTTAACATACTATGGTGTATAGTACTCACCAACAGTGGCAGGTGTGTTCACTCCGGGAGATGAGTGGTTGTTGTGGTGTCGGACAACTTTACATGGGTAAGTTGGATGGTTGTGTTCGTCAGGATCATATCAAGCACAGCAAGGGGTGAAGGAAGACTCACAAAACTCTTAGAACTTCCGGCAGCAGGAGATGCCACCGATTTGAAGAAAATGGTGAGGGTTGTTTGCTTGGCAGCATTTTGCTTTTATAACCATAGGACCATAGAAACTACAGCACAGAAACAGGCCCTTTGGCCCTTCTTGGCTGTGCCGAACCATTTTCTGCCTAGTCCCACTGACCTGCACACGGAACATATCCTTCCATACACCTCCCATCCATGTATCTGTCCAATTTATTCTTAAATGTTAAAAAAGAACCCACATTTACCACCTCGTCTGGCAGCTCATTCCATACTCCCACCACTCTCTGTGTGAAGAAGCCCCCCCTAATGTTCCCTTTAAACTTTTCCCCCCTCACCCTTAACCCATGTCCTCTGGTTTTTTTCTCCCCTTGCCTCAGTGGAAAAAGCCTGCTTGCATTCACTCTATCTATACCCATCATAATTTTATATACCTCTATCAAATCTCCCCTCATTCTTCTACGCTCCAGGGAATAAAGTCCTAACCTATTCAACCTTTCTCTGTAACTGAGTTTCTCAAGTCCCGGCAACATCCTTGTAAACCTTCTCTGCACTCTTTCAACCTTATTTATATCCTTCCTGTAATATGGTGACCAAAACTGAACACAATACTCCAGATTTGGCCTCACCAATGTCTTATACAGCCTCATCATAACATTCCAGCTCTTATACTCAATACTTCGATTAATAAAGACCAATGTACCAAAAGATCTCTTTACGACCCTATCTACCTGTGACGACACTTTTAGGAAATTTTGTATCTGTATTCCCAGATTCCTCTGTTCCACTGCACTCCTCAGTGCCTTACCATTAATCCTGTATATTCTACGTTGGTTTGTCCTTCCAAGTGCAATACCTCACACTTGTCAGTATTAAACTCCATCTGCCATTTTTCAGCCCATTTTTCCAGCTGGTCCAAGTCCCTCTGCAGGCTCGGAAAACCTTCCTCACTGTCTACTACACTTCCAATCTTTGTATCATCAGCAAACTTGCTGATCCAATTTACCACATTATCATCCGGATCATTGATATAGATGACAAATAACAATGGACCCAGCCCTGATCCCTGTGGCACACCACTAGTCACAGGCCTCCACTCAGAGAAGCAATTCTCTACCACCACTCTCTGGCTTCTTCCATCGAGCCAATGTCTAATCCAATTTACCACCTCTCCATGTATACCTAGCGACTGAACTTTCCTAACTAACCTCCCATGCGGGACCTTGTCAAAGGCCTTACTGAAGTCCATGTAGACAATATCCACTGCCTTCCCTTCATCCACTTTCCTGGTAACCTCCTCGAAAAACTCCCAACAGATTGGTTAAACATGACCTACCATGCACAAAGCCATGTTGACTCTCCCTAATAAGCCCCTGTCTATCCAAATGCTTGTAGATTCTATCTCTTAGTACTCCCTCCAATAACTTACCTACTACTGACGTTAAACTCACTGGCCTATAATTTCCCGGATTACTTTTCGATCCTTTTTTAAACAACGGAACAACATGAGCCACTCTCCAATCCTCCGGCACTTCACCCGTAGACAGAGACATTTTAAATATTTCTGCCAGGGCCCCCGCAGTTTCAACACTAGTTTCCTTCAAGGTCCGAGGGAACACTCTGTCAGGTCTCGGGGATTTATCCACTTTAATTTTCCTCAAGACAGCAAGCACCTCCTCCTTTTCAATCTGTACAGTTTCCATGGTCTCACTACTTGATTCCCTCAATTCTATAGATTTCATGCCAGCTTCCTTAGTAAATACAGACGCAAAAAACCTATTTAAGATCTCCCCCATTTCCTTTGGTTCCGCACAAAGCCGACCACTCTGATCTTCAAGAGGACCAATTTTATCCCTTACAATCCTTTTGCTCTTAATATACTTGTAAAAGCTCTTTGGATTATCCTTCACTTTGACTGCCAAGGCAACCTCATGTCTTCTTTTAGCCCTCCTGATTTCTTTCTTAGGTATTTTCTTGCACTTCTTATACTCCTCAAGCACCTGATTTACCCCCTGTTTCCTATACATTTCATACAACTCCCTCTTCTTCTTTATCAGAGTTGCAATATCCCTTGAGAACCAAGGTTCCTTATTCCTATTCAATTTGCCTTTAATCCTGACAGGAACATACAAACTCTGCACTCTCAAAATTTGCCCTTTGAAGGCTTCCCACCTACCAATCACATCTTTGCCAGAGAACAACCTGTCCCAATCCATGCTTTTTAGATCGTTCCTCATTTCTTCAAATTTGGCCTTCTTCCAGTTCAGAACCTCAACCCTAGGACCAGATCTATCCTTGTCCATGATCAAATTGAAACTAATGGTGTTTTCAGCATAAATTTGCTTGTAGGGAAGAAGGGTTGACGGCAGGGAACAACTGAAATGCTGACTCTGTTCTAAACTTGTGTCCATGTGCATCGCCATTTGTGCCAAGTGTTCCAAATTCCACCATTCCCTCACCATTGGTAAACTCCCGGGATTTTCAAAATCGTCTGTTGCTTGCAGCACCTGAGAGATAGTTCACTGTAAAAACAAATACGCATTGAGTGTGGATCACACCTTGGTCGAGTGGTTGAATAAGAGAGATTGTGTTAGGTGGCAGGAAACGCACTGTTACGTTATGATGAATGCTGTCCGAATGCTTAGGATGGGCTGGCGCATTGTCAAGCAACAAAAGAACTTTAAAGGCAAGATTCTGTTCCCAGCAGTAGCGTCCCAGAACTGTGTTACCTTCAGCTGATGTCAAGCTGTTTATAATTTCCATCTTATTTTCAAGTGTTAAAGTGGTTCTCTGCTGCTCGGCTGATGGCGCAGGACATGACATCGGATGCTTAGGAGGCATAGTTAAATATTTCAGGCACCAAATCACTGCACCATAAGTAAAACCAACAAAAGTTTAAGAGCACAAGATCGCGCATCCACAACTTGCTAAAACCAATGCGAGACTGGCGGGAGTGAGATTGTGAGGCGCGCGCACCTGACTTATATTGGCAGGAAAGCGGTGTTTCTCATCCCAACAGTGAAGACCGTAAGGCATTCGCACGTGACTTGTATTGGCGGGAAAGCAGTGCTCCTGGCATAACTGTGAGTTTTGGACGCAAATAAGGAGAAGTTGGTAGAAATAGGTTCCTCGCATAACTGAATCCGCATTGTCTGAAGATGCATATAATGAGGATAGGGTGTAGCTGGAAAGCACAAGTTGGCTGAATGCTGAGCGGCCACACCCTATGTGGTGGATAGTCAGCTGCCAAATTTACCGGTTTTGCGGATGCGGCCCAGGAATGGAAAGGAGCCTGTCAAGATTCTCCATTGGAATCACTTGTTGCCCCAGGGCAAGATGTACAGGTGGAGCGGGAGCCTGAGGAGGTGGCTGAGCCTAGTACAAGGACACTGTGTAACCGCGGGGTGACGGGGGTAAGGAGGGTTAGTGATGGGCAGTCGGTGGTACCGCAGGGTGCTGAATGAGAGGATGTGGGGCCGGAACCAGAGACAGGAACCGCTGCCACCTTTCAGAGGGTAATGGAAAAGACGGTGGGGGATATGAACTTTGAAGTGCTGGAATATTTGGATGACCTGATAGTATTTGCATCTACCTTGGAAGAACACGAAGTGAGACTAATGAAGGTGCTGAACCGACTGAAAGATGAAGGATTAAACTTTCCTTGGACAAATGTCAGTTCTGCCAGACATCTGTTAGCTATTTTGGACAAATAATCTCGCGGAATGCAGTAGGTACAGATCCGGCTAAGGTACAAACTGTGATCACTTGGCCGAGGCCCCTGCGCTCGTTCTTGGGTTTCTATGGATGCTACCGGAGATTCGTGAAAGGCTATGCCAATCTGAGTTACCCCTTGAACCAGCTTCTTTGTGGCTACCCTCCTCTGGGACAGAAAGAGAGAGGGACGGGAGTGCAGGAGATTGGGGACAATCTAAACCCATCAGAGCCCTTCAGACAGGGATGACAAATGTGAGGATGCTTTTCAGTTTCTGAAAGAGATGCTGACGCAGGCACCAGTGCTGGCTTTTGCGGAGCCCAGATTGCCCAATGTGCTGCACACCGATGCCAGCCATGAGGGGTTGGGGGCCGTCCTGTATCAGGATCAGGGATCTGGGCTGGGGCCTGTAGCGTTTGTCAGCCAGAGTTTGTCGCCCTCTGAGAGAAACTATCCCACCCACAAGTTTGGGTTCCTGGCGTTGAAATGGGTGGTTGTGGATAAGCTGAGTGACTACCTCTACGGGCCCAAGTTTGAGGTGAGGACGGACAACAACCCGCTCACCTACATCCTGACCTTGGTGAAACTAGATTCCATTGGCCATTGGTGTTTGGCAGACTTGTCCGTATGTGATTTCAGCCTGAAGTATCGGGCTGGGAGCCAGAATGTCGATACAGATGCTCTGTCCCGATGGAGGCATGAGGAACCGGAGAGGGACGAGGAGTGGGAAAGCGTTCCTGCATCCGGGGTGAAAGCCAAGTGTCAGTTTGCTATCACCGTGCAGGCCGAGGAAACGGAGAGGCCAGATTGCACAGTGGACCCATTGGGAGCGTCCAATGATGTCTTACTCCGAGTTTACTGTGACCTGACTGCTCTGAAGGCCACGCAGCTGCTGGAGTTAAATCCTGGGGAAGTGGCTGCTGCTCAACGAGATGATCCATGTATTGGCCCTGTCTGGTACATAGTTGAAGAGGGGGATGTGACACGGGTGGAGAAGACAAAATACGTTTCAGTGTCTCTCCTGAGAAAATGGCCTCGGTTGAGGTTGAAGAACGAAATTTAATACCGGGTAACGTCACCCCCGGACTGACCTCGGCGTTGGCAGCTGATCCTGCCTGAGAAGTATCAGAAGATTGTGTGGAAAAGACCTATGGATTGCCCGAGCACCAGTTTTACTGCCACGAATGAGGTCGGAGGTCGACTATGGTGGCAAAAGTGCTATGGGAGAAGTATTTTGTGCATTCTGGCCTGCCCCGGCGGATGCATAGTGACCAGGGACAGGACTTTGAGAGTAAGCTCATCTATGAGTTACTGGGCATATGCTAGTGGTTGAGAAATCGAGGACCACGCCCTATCATCCATTGGGCAATCCCCAGCCAGAGAGGTTTAATCGGACGTTGCTAGAAATGTTTGGGACTCTAGAGATCAGCAAAAAGAACAGATTGAGTCAAAATATTGGGCATCTGGTTCACCGTTACAAATGTACACACAATGAAGCTACTGGATACTCGCCCTATTATCTGATGCTTGGGTGCAAAGCAAGATTGCCCGTTGACCTCTGTTTTGGGACTGACCTGAGTGAGGTATCGTCAAAGACTTAGTTGAAGTATTTGTGTGATATGAGGAAAGAGATGAAAAAGGCTCACGAGGTGGTCGGGGAGGCAACTGCCAGGCAGAATTGGGGAAATAAGAGGAGGTATGACGAGAAAGTAAAGTTCTCTCAACTCCTGCCAGGATACTGAGTTCTCATAAGGAATTTGGGATCACACCGTATCCTCTTTATATGAGGGGGATAGGTTCCTCGTAGTCGACGCATAATGTGAATAATTTGTTTAATGGGAGAAAATCGGGATGCGTTCCAGAGGGCTCCCTAAGTATGTTTTATCTGTAATTTATTCAGATTTTCATACCAATACGACACAAGAGCAGTACCACAAGGCAACATTCGTATTATATTTCATCAATTTCAGCTAATATTCAATGTAATAAATCATAGAAAGTTAACATATTATGGTGTACAGTACTCACCAACAGGGGCAGATGTGTTCGCTCCAGGAGATGAGTGGTTGTTGTGGTGTCGGGCAGCTTTACATGGATAAGGTGGATGCTTGTGGTCGTTATGAGCATATCAAGCACAGCAAGGGGTGAAGGAAGACTCTCAGAACTCTTACAACTGCTGGCAGCAGGAGATGACTCCGATTTAAAGAATGTGATGAGGATTGTTTGCTTGGCAGCAGTTTGATTTTCAGCATAAATTTGCTTGTAGGGAAGAAGGGTTG
The DNA here is from genome assembly GCF_030028105.1 of Mobula birostris. NCBI lineage: Eukaryota > Metazoa > Chordata > Chondrichthyes > Myliobatiformes > Myliobatidae > Mobula > Mobula birostris. The sequence continues at coordinate 79,589,051 of NC_092384.1, read as the reverse complement.
ACAGCAGGGAATGACTGAAATGCTGACTCTGTTCTAAACTTGTGTCCATATCCATCACCGTTTGTGCCAAGTGTTCCGACTTCCACCATTCCCTCAACTCCTGGGATTTTGAAAATCGTATGTTGCTTGCAGCGTCTGAGACATAGTTTGCCGTATAAACAAACACGCCTTGAAAATGGATCACACCTTGGTCAAGTGGTTGAATCGGCGATTATGTGTTAGGCAGCTGGAAACGCACTGTTACGTTAGGATGAATGCTGTCCAAATGTTTAGGATGGGCTGTCACATTGTCAAGCAACAACAGATTTTGCTCCCGACAGTAGCATCCCAGAGCTGTGTTACCTTCAGTTGATGCCGCGCTGCTTGTAATTTCTAACTTCTTTTCAAGCTTCACTGATGGCCCAGGATATGACATCGAATGCTTAGATGAGATAGTTAAATATTTCAAGCACAAAATCACTGCACCGTAGGTAAAACCAACAAAAGTTTAAGAGCACAAGATCGTGCATCCACACCTTCCCAAAACCAATGTGAGACTGTCGGGAGTGAGATTGTGAGGCGCGCACACCTGACATGTATTGGCGGAAAGCAGTGCTTCTCATCCCAACAGTGAGACTGTAAGGCGTGCGCACGTGACTTGTATTGGCAGGAAAGCAGTCCTGCTCACACAACACAGAGTTTTGGACGCATATAAGGAAATGTTGGTAGAAATAGCTTCCTTGCATAATTGTGAATCCGCATTTTCTGAAGACACATATATCGAGGATAGGGTGTACCTGGAAAGCACAAGTTGGCTGATTGCTGGGCGGCCACAACGTATGTCGTGGAGAGTCAGATGCCAAATTTACCGGTTTTCTGGGTGTGGCCCGGGAGTGGAAAGGGGCCTGTCAAGATTCTTCTTTGGAATCACCTGTTGCCCCTGGGGCAAGATGTACAGATAGAGCGGGAGCCTGACATGCCGGCTGCACCTCGTACAAGGACTCTGCATAACCGCGGGGTGACGTAAAAGCCCACCCCGGAAGAGATGGGACTGGGCCCAGACCCTGTGGGGAATACTGATTCGGAGGATGATGATTTGGGCGATTGGTCCATGATGCTGTTCGCTAATGCCCCGTGATGGAGGAAGAGACTCCTGGCCTTTCCCCCACTGGGTTAGACAGGGTAAGGTGGGATTAGTGATGGGCAGTTGGTACTACTGCAGGGCACTGATGGAGAGGATGTGGGGCCTGAACCAGAGACAGACGGTTGCGGGGTGCAGGGGGCTTTGAGTGACCACTTGCGGGAGAGTTCGTCACGTCGCTCCCAAGGCTCCCCTGTAGCGTCTGAAGTGGAAGAGTTATGAGAGGGCATACGCAAGTCTCAGAGCAGTACGTACCCCCCAGATAGGTTAGCCTATATAGCACCTGGGGAATGGTTTGGTCTCCACTGTTTTGGGGAGCTATGTCACTGCTTTCTGCAGTTGGATTCAGCTTTGTGTCTTGCAGGAAGGGTCGGCAAATTATTTGAACGTCATGAGGGCATGAATAAATTTGGTGGAGGGAGAATGTGGGTTCCCCAGTAATATTAATCTGTGATGTTAATTGTTAAAGCTGACAAAAGGGCTTCTCTGCAATGTTAGCTGCTGAGGTAAGGGAACCTCTAGCAGCATGTTTGTGTTATAGTTAGTGATAATGGGACTTGTATTGATTTGCTGGACAATGGGAGTCATGTTATTCTCTCTGTATGTGTGGGAACCGGAGGGAATGCACGGGCTTTTCGTCGAGGAGAGGAGAAGAGGTCGGACGTGAGTCGAGTGTTCTGGTAGATCACCAGGAGTGATCCCATCCGAGCGTCGATGGAGTTCAGAGGAAGTCGATGGGTGGAAAGGATACCTGATTTTGTGAGCTCCAACGAATTATTTTGTGCACAGAGCTGTTAATTTTACTGACTTGGCGCCTTTATTGTATTTGTTTCTACTAACCCATCACCAAAAAATGTGTGTTTGTCTATCGTCGACGTCGATGAGGACTTCGACACCATTTGATGGTGTCAAGACTAGCGCATGATTTGGATTTAAGTGAGAGAGAGTTGTGCTACGTCAGCCTCGCTCTCTCTTCCCAATTCCCATCTGGATGCAGTGCCAAGACAGAGTCAAGATGGCTGGACATGAGAATAGGAGCAGTGGATTACCATGACTTCTTCTGTGTCTTCTCCTGCTGTACACGTTCCACGACATTTGCAGAGACCGCCTTCTTGACCGTTAGACCTTCAATTGGTCTCGTCAGCTGAATCTGCTGGAGTCTGTCTTCACATGCGGTGATAGACAACTCCGTACCTCACTGAGGCTTTGAGACCCGTCGGCTACCCTCACCTGGTTTAGCCAGCTTGTCGAAGCCGTTGCCTGGGGTGTGGCCGCTGTCGCATGCAAACAGCTACGGGGAGCCACAGGTGAGAACTGAGTGCCAGGTGGCAACCAAAGGTGGACTAACCGCCTTGAAAAAGACGTGACATGTTCCCTGACCAGAGGTGCTACCCCTCCCTGACACCCCATGCACCCCACCAAGAAATAATCATCAAGTGTAATCATTCAATTGTATATTCTGTACTGTCTGATATTTTATGTTGTGGGCTAGTACCAGGGTGCATCACACAGTATCCACACCAACTGGCGGGGTCAACGCCAGTTTACCCTAGACCAACGGGAGCAAATTGGGCAAAAACACTGCAGTGTTGGGGCTCGTCGGGACTTGAATTTTGAGGGGTACTGTGTAATTTGCTCGGTTTAAATTAGTGGAGATCGACCTGGATAACATTGACCGCTGGTGTGAGATCGAGGAAGTACCGTTTAATCATGCCTGCGTGTTAAGTGGGGTAGATATGTGTACCGAGGAGGAAATGTTAATTCGATGGTTGAGTACGGTTAAAGCTGAAGGTAAGGTGGAAATCGTAGCCAGAAAGTTTGTTAAAATGGCGGACTCAGCATTTGTGTTAGTTCAGACTAGTGCTGATGTAACAGTAGTGGGACTGCCAGCATCTATCAGTGATCCCGGTGAGGCGGGGCCTTGGGGCATGAAGTGAGGGTCTGATGGGACACCAGAGGAGTTGCCTGACGGTTGGTGCGGAGAATTTAGAGATCGGGTCATATTTTTTCTGAGGGATGAAGGAAGGGGGTGGTCAGATTTGGAAGATTTAGTTAGTCCCCATTCCCCATGGAAGGGTGAGGTCTCTGAGTTGGCATCAGCCATTAACTTCCTGGTGAACAAGTCGGCAGGTCCTTCTCAGAAGTTGAGAATTTTCTCTGGGAGGACTCCCACCCCCGAAGGGGAAGACGATTATGAGACATGGATACAGCACGTGTCCCAGCTGCCAGGGGAGTGGCAGTGTTCTGAGAAGAAAAGTGACAGCGATGGGTTGAATGTCTAAGGGGGGTGGCGGCTGAGGGAGTAAAAGGCGTGAAAGTTAACCAGCCTCTTGCTTCTCTGACTGAGTATCTACAAGTATTGGAGGAGGCTTTTGGTCTGACGGTGAGCACGGTGGAGCTTTTGAGGGGAGTTTCGGAACCTGCGTCAGGAGAAATTGGAAAAGCTTTCTGAGTATCTATTCCGGATAGAGGGATGGATAAATTGTTTCAGGCGCCCGGGAGTCATTTTGGGGACGGAGGCGGATTGGATAAAGATAGACCAGGTTGCCAGGGGTGCACAGAGGTATGACGTGATTGCTATGTGTCTTCGGCAGTCCCGTAGAAGGTGGTGTTTGCCCCCCCCCCCATGTCCTTCATTCAGTTGCTCAGAGAGGTGAGGGGGGAGGAGGACTCATTGGAGTCGGAGGAGGTCTTCGTGAATACGGTGCGGTCCTCAGTAGTAGCCTCTTGTGTTGAGGTGATCGGGGCCAACACCACTCGAGAGATAGTAAATGCGGTCGCGGCAGGTGGAGTTCCTCTGCATGAAGGGACTAGCAGAGAGGGTCCCTCCCTGAAGTGACAGACTGCACAATGGCCGGTGGGAGGTCTGGGTCCCGCGGGATGAGCCATGTGTTATAACTGTGGGGAAGAGGGGCACTTCAGGCAGGAATGTGAACGGTAGGGGGCTCCTCAGAGGGCGAGTCCACGGATGTCCCAGCAGGAAGAAGGGTCGGGAAACTTAGAAGAGACCCAGTGAGGGAATAGCCTGGGGTCTCTGGGAAAACATGTGCCACGGGACCCCAGGATGGAAAAGACCCAATCCCAGGAGGATTGGTGGGACCCTGATCAGCGTGTCGATACAGATAGAAGGAGTAGATGCAAAAGCCATACTTGACACTGGGTCTCAGGTCATGTTACTGTACTGTTTGTTCTATGATCAGTATTTGCAGCATTTACACTTGACACCCTTCAGTGCACTGGAAATTTGGGGAATCAGTGATGGTTATTACCCCCATGACGGTTATTTGTCAGTGAAGCTGGAGTTCTTGGAGGCCGAGGTGGTAGTGTCCGTGGCTCATGAGGCCTTGGTCCTGTTTGCCCGGATCCAGTTGAGACTGGGGGTGTGTCAATTCTGGTGGGGACCAACACCCCTATTGGACGGAGACTGCTGGCGGCATGCGTGGAGCAGATGGGTGAGGACCTTTTGGAGACTCTGTTGGTGCACCCAGTGTTTCGAGCTGCTCTTAAGGAAGTGTGTGGCCGCCCTGGGCTGGACACGAACTTAACAGAGGAACTGTGTGGTGTGCCCAGTCGAAGTCCAGAGTGGTACGCCCCGGAGAAGTAGCAAGAGTGATGGTTCCCCCAGATTCCCCATGGTGCCTGACAGTGAAACCCTTTTGGTGGACACCCCAGAAGATTTTGAGGAGGAATCGAGATTTCTGGCTGGGGTGCTGCTGAGACCCGAGTTGCAGAAGTACTCGGTGGTACAGGCACACAGGATGGTGATGATTGTCAGGAAGACTATGGAAAAGGAGGTCACCTTTTAGCGAGGGATATTTTTGGTGCATTTGTTCCCGGTGATGGTGGTGCATGGTGCCCCCGTGAGGCTCGCAGTGGAGGCCAATTCTCTGGATTTTTTCAAAAAAGAGTTAGATAGAGCTCTTAAAGATAGCGGACTCAAGGGATATGGGGAGAAGGCAGGAATAGGGTACTGATTGTGGATGATCAGCCATGATCACTCTGAATGGCAGTGCTGGCTCGAAGGGCCGATGGCCCCTGCACCTATTGTCTATTCACCACTTGGCCGTGTAAACGTAACTTTGCTAGATCAAATAACAACAGAACAAAAAGATCGTTACTTATCTTTCCACCCGTTTATTTCTTCGAGCTCAGCCACCGAGTGCACTTGGACCCGACATCAGGGAAAGAACCTTTCTCATCTCCCCGGCGGTTCTACAAGTTCACTGCCCAATATCAGAATTGTCAGCAGTTATAAGGCCACCAATACAAAAGAACAATCAGTTTGATAACCATTCCGGTCAAGTCAATGGACTATTGATACAGAGAACAATCAGTTTGATAACTATTCTGGCCAGGTCAATGGACTATTGATACAGGAGTACAATCAATTTGTTAGATACTCCAGCCACCTTAATTAAAGAAAAGAATGTCCTGCCTGGTTTGCTGGAGCCACAACTTAATTACAAAGATAAGAACATCTGCCAGAGACATCTAATGTGGATCTGGGCAAACATTAATTATCTTGCTCCACAGAAGGCAGCTGTGAGACATTACTGAATCCATTGTTTACAGGAATCTTGAGAATCCCCCTTTCCCTTAAACTTTATCAGCCGAGGCCCCTGTGCTTGTTCTTGGGGTTGTGTGGATGCTACCGGAGATTCGTGATCGGCTATGCCAAGGTCAGTCACCCCTTGAACCAGCTTCTGCGTGGCTGTCGTCTTCTGGGACAGAAAGGGAGAGAGACGAGACTGTGGGAGGTTGGGAAATATCTGAACCTGTCAGAGCCCTTCAGACAGAGATGGGAGGACAAATGTGAGGAGCTTTTCAGTCTCTGACAGAGATGCTGACTCAGGCTCCAGTGCTGGCTTTTATGGACTCCCAATTGATCTATGTGCTACACACCGATATCAGCCGTGAGGGGTTAGGGGCCATCCTGTATCAGGATCAGGACTCCGGGCTGAGGCCTGTAGTGTTTGTTAGCCGGAGTTTGTCACCCTCTGAGAGAAACTATCCCACCCACAAGTTGGAGTTCCTGGCGTTGAAATGGGCTGTGGTGGATAAGCTGAGTGACTATCTCTACGGGGCCAAGTTTGAGGTGAGGACGGACAACAACCCGCTCACCTACATCATGACCTCGGTGAAACTGGATGCCATAGGCCATCGGTGTTTGCCAGCCTTGTCCGTATATGATTTCAGCCTGAAGTACTGGACGGGGAGCCGGAATGTCGATGCGGCTGCTCTGTCCCGATGGAGGCATGAGGAACTGGAGAGGGACGAGGAGTGGGAGGGCATTCCTGCTTCCGGGGTGAAGGCCATGTGTCAATTTGCTATCACCGTGCAGGCCGAGGAGAGGCCAGATCGCGCAGTGGACCCATTGGAAGCATCAGATGACGTCCTACCCTGAGTTTACTGTGACCTGACTGCTCTGAAGACCATACATCTGCCAGAGTTAAGCCCTGGGGAAGTGGCCGCTGCTCAGCAAGATGACCCAGGCATTGGGCCTGTCTAGTACAAAGTTGAGGAGGGGGATGTGACACGGGCGGAGAAGACAAATTACGTTTCAATATCTCTTCACTGAGAGAATGGCATTTGTTGAGGTTGAAGAACCAAATTTAATACTGGGTAACGTCACCCCTGGACTGACCTCGGAGTTGGCAGCTGGTCCTGCCTGCGAAGTATTGGAAGGTTGTGTTGGAAGTCCCTCCATGATGACTCTGGATATTTTGGGGTATTAAAGACCTATGGATTGCTCAAGCACTGGTTTAGTTGGCCACAAACGCGGTCAGAGCTTGAAGAGTACTGCAGGTCCTGCATTCGTTGCATACGCCAGAAGACGCTGCCTGTGCAGGCTGCTCCTTTGTCACACTTGCAGAGTGCGGGGCCTTTGGACCTAGTGTGTATAGATTCCCTGGCCATAGAATCCGATGCCAGTAACATGGAGAATGTCTTAGTCATCACACACCACTACACCAGGTAGGCTGAAGCTTTTCCTACCAAGGATCAGAGGACGACCATGGTGGCAAATGTGCTATGGGAGAAGTATTTTGTGCATTATGGCCTGCCCCGGCAGATGCACAGTGAGCAGGGACAGGACTTTGAGAGTAAGCTCATCTGTGAGTTACTGGGCATGCTGGTGGTTGAGAAATCGAGGACCAAGCCCCCTCATCCGTAGGGCCATGCAGAGCCGGAGAGGTTTATTTGGACGTTTCTGGACATGCTCGGGACTCTGGAGATCAGCAAAAAGAACAGATGGAGTCAACATATTGGGCATCTGGTTCACTGTTACAACTGTACCCGCAATGAACCTACTGGATTCTCGCCCAATTATCTGATGTTTGGGCGTGAGGCAAGTTTGCCCATTGACACTCTCTTTCAGGACTGACGCGGGTGAGGTATCGCCGAAGCCTTAGTTGAAGTATGTGTCTGATATGAGGAAAGAGCTGAAAAGTGCTTACGAGTTGGCTGTGGAGGTGGCCACCAGGCAGAATTGGGGAAATAAGAAGAGGTATGACCAAAAAGTGAAATTCTCTCAACTTCTGCCAGGAGACCGAGTCCTCATAAGGAATTTGGGATTACACCCTATCCTCGTTATATGCTGGGGATACGCTCCTCGCAGTCAGTGCATAATGTGAAATCGCATAATGTGAATAATTATTTAAATGGAGAAAATTGGGATGCGTTCCAGAAGGTTTCCTAACTAAGTTTTATCTGTAATTTATTCACATTTTCATACCAATACAACACAAGAGCAGTACCACAAAACAACGTTCATATTATATTTCATCAATTTAAGGTAATATTCAATGTAATAAATCATAGAAAGTTAACATACTAGGGTGTACAGTACTCACCAACAGTGGCAGGTGTGATTGCTCCGGGAGATGAGTGGTGGTTGTCGTGTTGGGCAGCTTTACATGGATAAGTTGGATGGTTGTGTTCGTCAGGATCATATCAAGCACAGCAAAGGGTGAAGGAGGACTCACAGAACTCTTAGAACTGCCAGCAGCAGGAGATGCCACCGATTTGAAGAAAGTGGTGAGAGTTGTTTACTTGGCAGCATTTTATTTTTCAGCATAAATTTGCTTGTGGGGAAGAAGGGTTGACAGCAGGGAACAACTTTTTAACTTAGTTACTTGTGGTATTTTTTTCTCTCACGGTAACACGTTGAAGCTGCACCCTCTCTAACATGGAGTGGAGAGAGTTTTACTTGTTTTTTTAGCGCTGGAATTAGTTACATTCGGACACGTCTCGTTAGCGTGGCAGCAGGATGGCCGCATTGTTTATTCCAGGGACCAATTGATTGCACTCATGCCCGCCGGTTTAGCGAACAGAGCAGCGGACATCCCGGCTGAAATCTGGAGGAAAACACATAGAGGATGCAGAGGGGGATCAAAAAGGTGAGGGAAGAGGACCGAGTTGAGACAACAGGGGCTTATGTTGAAGAGAAGTTATAAGCCGTGTCTCCCCTCTTTCATCATGGGAAATGTGAGATCACTGGGGAATAAAATGGACGAACTGACGGCGCTTGTCTGGAGTCAGAGAACATTTCGGGAGAGTGTTGTCATGTGCTTCACTGAGACATGGCTGCACGAGGACATACCCGATCAAAGCGTTTCCATAGAGGGCTTCCAGACCGTTCGAGCTGACCGGAATTGCACTGAGAGCGGTAAGCATAAAGGAGGGGGGCTGGCGGTTCTGGTAAATAACAGATGGTGCAATCCTGGGCATATTATGATCAAGGATCGTGTCTGTAGCCCGAATATTGAACTTCTTACTATTGGACTCTGGCCATATTATTTGCCAAGGGAAATCTCGCATGCAATTGTGGTTGTTGTGTACATCCCTCCCTCTGCCAACCCGACGTCGGTGTGTAACATCATTTATACCGTCATAGCCAGATTACAAACCCAGCACCCGACTGCCCTCATTAACATCTCGGGTGACTTCAACCAGGTTACCATGGCTAGAATACTGCCCAACTTCACGCAGTATGTGAGCTGTACAACCAGAGGGGAAAGGACTTTGGATTTGATGTATGCTAACGTTAAGGATGCATACAGCTCCTCTCCCCTCCCCCCACTGGGAAGGTCAGATCACAACCTGGTGCATCTGAAACTCTGCTACGTGCCTCTGGCGAAGGGTAAACCTGCAACCTCGAGGACAGTGAGAAAATGGTCGGAGGAGGCTTATAAGGCGCTCCGGGGTTGTTTTGAGGTGACAGACTGGCAGGCACTCTGTGAGCCACATGGAGAGGATATTGATGGGCTCATTACATCAACTTCTGTGTGGACTGCAATGTTCTGACAAGAACTGTCCTTTGTTATTCAAATAACAAGCCATGGGTGACAAAGGACATTCAGGACATCCTGAACGCTAAAAAGAGGGTGTTTAGAGATGGAAATAGGGAGGAGCTGAGGACAATACAGAGGGACCTGAAAGCCAGGATCAGGGAGGCTAAAGACAGGTACAGGAGGAAGCTTGAGTGGAAACTCCAGCAGAACAACATGAGAGAGGTCTGGAGGAGGATGAGGACCATCACTGAGTTCCGGCAAACTAGCAACAGAGGAGCTGAAGGCAGTGTGGACAGGGCCAATGAACTTAACCTGTTCTTTAACAGATTTGACATTGTGGCCCTTGCTCATCCCCCACATGAGCCATCTGTTGTTGGCCCCCAACCAACACATATTCCACTCTCCCCTCCTACCCCTCCTCACAGTCCCCCACCCTGCTCTCATGACTATACCCCTTCCCCACACGAAACCACCATGGTGGGCTTCACAGCTGAACAGGTGAGAAGACAGCTGAAACGTCTCAACCCAAGCAAGGCTGCAGGACCGGATGGTGTCAGTACCAGGGTGTTCAAAGCCTGTGCCCCCTCAGCTATGTGGAGTACTTCGCCATGTATTCAACCTGAGCCTGAGGCTCCGGAGGGTTCCTGTACTGTGGAAGACGTCCTGCCTCGTCCCTGTGCCGAAGATGCCACGCCCCAGCGGCCTCAATGACTACAGACCGGTGGCATTGACCTCCCACATCATGAAGACCCTGGAGAGACTTGTTCTGGAGCTGCTCCAACCTATGGTCAGGCCACACTTAGATCCCTCCAGTTCACCTACCAGCCCCGACTAGGAGTTGAGGATGCCATCGTCTACCTGCTGAATCGTGTCTACGCCCACCTGGACAAGCCATCGAGCACTGTGAGGGTCATGTTTTTTGACTTCTCCAGTGCGTTCAACACCATCTGCCCTGCTCTGCTGGGGGAGAAGCTGACAGCGATGCAGGTGGATGCTTTCCTGGTGGCATGGATCCTTGATTACTTGACTGGCAGACCACAGTACGTGTGCTTGCAACACTGTGTGTCCGACAGAGTGATCAGCAGCACTGAGGCTCCACAGGGGACTGTCTTGTCTCCCTTTCTCTTCACCATTTACACCTCGGACTTCAACTACTGCACAGAGTCTTGTCATCTTCAGAAGTTTTCTGATGACTCTGCCATAGTTGGATGCATCAGCAAGGGAGATGAGGCTGAGTACAGGGCTACGGTAGGAAACTTTGTCACATAGTGTGAGCAGAATTATCTGCAGCTTAATGTGAAAAAGACTAAGGAGCTGGTGGTAGACCTGAGGAGAGCTAAGGTACCAGTGACCCCTGTTTCCATCCAGGGGGTCAGTGTGGACGTGGTGGAGGATTACAAATACCTGGGGATACGAATTGACAATAAACTGGACTGGTCAAAGAACACTGAGGCTGTCTACAAGAAGGGTCAGAGCCGTCTTTATTTCCTGAGGAGACTAAGGTCCTTTAACATCTGCCGGACAATGCTGAGGATGTTCTACGAGTCTGTGGTGGCCAGTGGTATCATGTTTGCTGTTGTGTGCTGGGGCAGCAGGCTGAGGGAAGCAGACACCAACAGAATCAACAAACTCATTCGTAAGGCCAGTGATGTTGTGGGGATGGAACTGGCCTCTCTCACGGTGGTGTCTGAAAAGAGGATGCTGTCTAAGTTGCATGCCATCTGGTCAATGTCTCCCATCCACTACATAATGTACTGGTTGGGCACAGGAGTACATTCAGCCAGAGGCTCATTCCACCGAGATGCAGCACAGAGCGTCATAGGAAGTCATTCCTGCCTGGGGCCATCAAACTTTACAACTCCTCCCTTGGAGGGTCAGACACCCTGAGCCAATAGGTTGGTCCTGGACTTATTTCATAATTTACTGGCATAATTTACATATTACTATTTAACTATTTATGGTTCTATTACTATTTATTATTTATGGTGCAACTGTAACGAAAACCAATTTCCCCCGGGATCAATAAAGTATGACTATGACTATGAACTGAAATGTTGACTCCGTTCTAAACTTGTGTCCATGTCCATCGCCATTTGTGCCAAGTGTTCCAAATTCCACCATTCCCTGACCGTTGATAAACTCCCAGGATTTTCAAAATCATCTGTTGCTTGCAGCATCTAAGAGTTAGTTTGCCGTAAAAACAAATAGGCATTGAATATGGATCACACCTTGGTCTAGTGGTTGAATTGGCGATGTTGTGTTAGGTGGCAGGAAACGCACTGTTATGTTAGGAGAATGCTGTCCGAATGCTTAGGATGGGCTGGCGCATTGTCAAGCAATAAAAGAACTTTAAAGGCAAGATGCTGTTCCCGGCAGTGGTGTCCCAGAGCTGTGTTACCCTCAGCTGATGCCGAGCTGTTTATAATTTCCAACTGTTTTTCAAGTGTTAAAGAGGTTCTCTGCCACTTGTCTGATTGCGCATAACATGACATCGGACGCTTAGGAGGCATGGTTAAATACTTCAGGCACTATATCACTGCACCGTAAATAAAACCAACAAAAGTTTAAGAGTGCAAGATCGCGCATCCACACCTTGCCAAAACCAATGCGAGACTGGCGGAAGTGAGATTGTGAGGTGCGTGCAACCGACTTGGTTTGGCGGAAAGCAGTGCTCCTTGCATAACTATGAGTTTTGGACACATATAAGGAGACATTGGTAGAAATAGGTTCCTCGCATAACTGAATCCAGATTGTCTGAAGACGCATATAACGAGGATAGGGTGTACCTGGAAAGCACAAGTTGGTTGATCGCTGGGCAGCCACAGCCTATGTGGTGGAGAGTCAGGTGCCAAATACATTGTTTTTCTGGATGCGGCCCAGGAATGGAAAAGGGCCTGTCAAGGTTCTCCATCGGAATTGCCTGTTATCCCCGTGGCAAAATGTACAGGTGGAGCGGCAGTCTGACGTGATGGCTGCACCAAGTACAAGGACTCTGTGTACCTGCGGGGTGCTGGAAAAGCCCACCCTGGAAGAGATGGGCCCAGGCCCTTTAGGGGATACTGATTCGGAGGATGATGATTTGGACGATTGGTACATCATGCCGTTCACTGATGCCCTCGTGATGAAGGAAGAGGCTCCTGGCCTTTCCCCTCTGGGTTAGACGGAGTAAAGGGGGGTTAGTGATTGCCAGTCGGTGGTACTGTAGGGCGCTGAAGGAGAGGATGTGGGGCCTGAAACAGAGACAGACAGTTCCGGGGTGCAGGGGGGTTTGAGTGACTGCTTGCGGGAGGGTTCGCCATGTCGCTCCTGAGGCTCCACTGTAGTGTCTGAGGTGGAAGAGTTAGAAGAGGGTATACGCAGGTCTGGGAGAAGTAGGAAACCCCCAGATAGGTTGGCCTCTGTAGCACCTGGGGAACAGGGTGTGGTCTTCACTGTTTTGGGGAGCTATGTCACTGCTTTCTGCACTTGGATTAAGCTTTGTTTTGCAGGAAGGGTTGGCAAATTATTTGACCGTCATGAGGGCTGACTAAATTTTGTAGGGGGAGGACATAGGGTTCTCAGTACAGGTGTACCCCGTTTTTTGAACGTTCTTTTCACGAAACCTCGCTGTTACAAAAGACCTACATTAGTTACCTGTTTTTGCGAACAGAAGGTGTTTTCACTGTTAAGAAAAAAGGCAATGTGCACCCCAAGCAGCCAGGCTCCTCCCCCAAAACTGCGTTCTAGCCGGCATTGCTTAAACATGTGCCTGTGAGCATCTGTGCGTTATGTCTATTTATTTTGAGCATCCGTTAGCAAGATGAGTTCTAAGGTATCGGAAAAACCTCAAAGTGCTCATATGGGTGTTAAACTTCGGGTAAAACTAGACATAATGAAGCATTTCAATCGTGGTGAATGAAGTAAGGACAAAGTGAATTTGGCTTGTGGAAGCTGACGAAGATGATGTTGAAGAGGTTTTGGCATTCCATGACCAAGAACTGATCAATGAAGAGCTGATGCAATTGGAAAAGGAAAGAATAACAATCAAAATTGAATACAATTGCGAATGGACTGAAAGTGAAGTCGTCCAGGAACTGAACATGAAGCAACTGTTGTGAGAATTTTGCTGCAGTGATTGCAGAAAAATATGGCTTTAATTTTGAAACGGTACGTAGATTTAGGGCATATTTGCAGGATGGTTTGAGTGCTTACAAAGAACTGTATGATAGAAAAATGCGCGAGGCTAAGGAGTCAATCTTGCTGTCGTTTTTCAAGCCTTCCACATCAACCACAGCAGACGAAGAACCTCGACCTTCAACGTCGAGGCAGGGAGACATAGAAGAAGATGACTTGCCTTCCCTGATTGAAACAAACGACAATGAGATGACACCCCAGTGTCCCACCACCCCAACATCCGGGCCGCGGACCGATACCAGGCTGTGAAGAATGCAAGGATGCAGCGGTAGCCAAGACGCATCCAGCGCATCTTTAAGAAGAAAGCCGAAATAAACAAGCTAATTAATTATGTGCTGCCCGGCATGTAATCGTCCGCCCAGATCAGAGGCGATTGCCGATTGCGTCGCTTCTGATCTGAGCTGACATGTGCATGCCGGGCGGCACATAATTAATTAGCTTGTTTATTTTGGCTTTTTTCTTAAAGATGTGCTGGATGGGTCACGGCTACCACTGTACCACTGCATGCTTCGCGGATCGGTATCGGTCTGCGGTCTGGAGGTTGGGGTCCACTGCACCATCCCAACCTCCGACGCCTCAGCCTAACACACCATCATCAGTGTGCTTCGCGCTGTCTTCCCGATTCGGGTAAGTAATACTACACTGTACGTACATTATTTCTACTTTATATAGGCTGTGTATTTTTATGTGTTATTTGGTATGATTTGGCACATTCATACCTTAAACGTTACTGGAGAGAGTGTTTCTGCCGAGAACACTTGCGTGAGATTTTCGCTACCGTGGACAGTTCGGCAATAATTGTAGAAAACTATTTCTACTTTATATTGGCTGTGTATTTATCATATCATTCCTGCTTTTACTATATATTACTGTTATTTTAGGTTTTATGTTTATTTGGCATGATTTGGTAGGTTATTTTTTGGGTCTGCGAATGCTCACAAATTTTTCCCGTATAAATAAATGGTAATTGTTTCTTCACTTTGCGACATTCCGGCTTACGAACCGTTTCATAGGAACGCTCTACCTTCGGATGGCGGGGGAATCCTGTAATACTAATCTGTGATGTTAATTGTTAAGGCTGACAAAAGGGCTTCACTGTAATGTTAACTACTGAGGTAAGGGGTTCTCTTTAGCAGCATGCTTGGGTTATAATTAGTGATAACGGGAGTTGTATTCATTTCCTAACCAATGGGTGTCATGTTATTCTCTCTATATGTGTGGGAACCAGAGGGAGTGGGAGGGCTTTTTGTCGAGGAGAAGAGAAGAGGTCGGACATGAGCCGAGTGCTCTGGTAGATCACCGGGGGTGATCCCAGCCAAGGGTTGACAGAGTACAGAGGAGATCGATGGGTGGAAAGAAAACCTGATTTTGTGAGTTCCAACGAATTATTTTGTGCACAGAACTGATAATTTTACTGACTTGGCGTCTTTATTGTATTTGTTTCTACTAACCCATCACCAAGAAATGTGTTCATCCATCATCGACAAGGACCTCGACACCATTTGATGGTGTCGAGACTAGTGCACGATTTGGATTTAAGTGAGGGAGAGTTGCGTAGTGTCAGCCTCATTCTCTCTTCCCAATTCCCATCTGGATCCAGTGGCAAGACAGAGTTGAGATGGCTGGAGATGGGACTATGTGCAGTGGCTGACCAGGATGTTTTCTGTGTCTTGACCTGCTCTACACGTTCCACGACCCTTGTAGAGACCGCCTTCTTGAATGTTAGACCTTCCATTGGTCTCGTCCACTCCATCCGCTGGAGTCTGTCTTCACATGCTGGGATAGACAACTCCCTATCTCACGGAGGGTTTCAGACCCATCGGCTACCCTCACCTGGTTTAGCTGGCTTGTCAAAGCTGTTGCCTGGTGCGGGTCCGCTGTTGCATGTAAACAGCTATGGAGAGCCACAGGTGAGAGCTGAGTGCCAGCTGGGGACCAAAGGTGGACTAACCACCTTGAAAAGGATGTGACATGTTCACTCACCAGAGGTGCTACCCCTCCCTGACACCCCATACACCCCCACCAGGAAATAATGATGAAGTGTAATCATTCAATTGTATATTATGTACTGTCTGATATTTTATGTTGTGGGCTGGTACCAGGATGAATTACACAGTATCCACACCAATGTCATTACAGTGTTGGAGGGGTCAACACCAGTTTACCCTCGACCCACAGGAGCAAACTGGGCGAAGACGCTACAGTGTGGGGGCTCGTCCGGGAATTGAATTTTGACGGATACTGTGTAGTTTGCCCGTTTTAAATTAGTGGAGATGGACCTGGATAAGATTGACCGCTGGTGTGAGATCGAGGAAATACTGGTTAATCATGCCTGCGTATTAAGTGGGATAGATATGCGTACCTTGGAGGAAGTGTTAATTCAATGGTTGAGTATAGTTAAAGCTGCAGGTAAGGTCAAAATCGTAGCCAGAAAGTTTGGTAAAATGGCGGACTCAGGATTTGTGTTAGTTCTGGCTGGTGCTGATATCACGGCAGTGGGACTGCCAGCATCTATCAGTGACCCCGGTGAGGTGGGGCCATGGGGCATGCAAATTGTCACGGAGGAAGGGTCTGATGGGACACCAGAGGAGTTGCCTGACGCTGGGGGCGGAGATTTTGGAGATCGGGTCCTATTGTTTCTGCGGGATGAAGGAAGGGAGTGGTCAGATTAGGAAGATTTAATTAGTCCCCATCCCCCACGGAAGGGTGAGGGCTCCAAGTTGGCATCAGCCATTAACTCCCTGGTGAACAAGCCAGCAGGTCCTGGTCAGAAGTTGAGAGTTTTCTCGGGGAGGACTCCGACCCCTGAAGGGGAAGACGATTGTGAGACATGGATAGAGCAAGTGTTTCAGTTGCAAGGTGAGTGGCAGTGTTCTGAGGAAGAAAAGCGACAGCGATTGGTTGAATGTTTGAGGGGGGTGGCAGCTGAGGTAGTAAAAGGCGTGAAAGTCAATCAGCCTTATGCTTCTCTGATTGAGTATCTAAAAGCATTGGTGGAGGCTTTTAGTCTGACGGGGAGCATGGTGGAGCTTTTGGGGGTGGGGGCTTCAGAACCTGCATCAGGGGAAAGGGGGAGCGACGGCTAAATTGTTTGAGATGCCACGGGAGTCACATAGTGGACTGAGGTGTATCGGGATAAGGATAGACCAGGTAGCCAGGGGTGCACAGAGGCATGACATGATTGCTATGGGTCTCCGGCAGTCCCGTATAATGCAGTCACCCCGTCCTTTGTTCATTTGCTCAGGAGAGGTGAGGGGGGAGGAGGAGGGTGCATTGGAGTCGGAAGAGGGCTCTGTGAGTACGGTGCAGTCCTCAGTAGTAGCCCCTTGTGGTGAAGTGACCAGGGCCAGCTCCACTCGGGATTCAGTAAAGGTGGTCGCGGCAGGTGGGATTCCTCTGCTTGAAGGGAGAAGCAGAGAGGGCCCCTCCCTGAAGGGACAGACTGCACAATGGCCCGTGGGAGGCCAGGGTCCCGCGAGTCGAGCCGTGTGTTATAACTGTGGGGAAGAGGGGCACTTCAGGCAGGAATGTGAATGGCAGGGTGCCCCTCGGAGAGCAAGTCCATGGGTGTCCCAGCAGGAAGAGGGGACGAGAAACTTGGAGACCCAGTCAGGGAACGGCCTGGAGTCTCTGGGAAAATATGTGCCATGGGACCCCCGGATGGAAAAGACCCAATCCCAGAAGGATTGGTGGGACCCTGATCCAGCGTGTCGATATGGATAGAGGTAATAGGTGTGGAAGCCATACGTGACACTGGTTCACAGGTCATGTTAATGCACCATTTGTTCTACGATCAGTATTTGCAGCATTTACCCTTGACACCCTTCAGTTGACTGGAAATTTGGGATGTCAGCCCTGGTGATTACCCCGCGACAGTTATTTGTCAGTGAAGCCTGGAGTTCTTGGAGGCCGAGGTGAGAGTGTCCGCGGCTCATGAGGCCTTGGTGCTGGTTTCCCTGGACACTGTTAAGACGGGGTGTGTCAGTTCTGGTGGGGACCAACACCCCAATTGACTGAGGCTCCGGAGGTCTTCAAGGAGCAGGCAGGTGAAGACTTTTTGGAGACCCTGTCGGGAGCCAGTGCCACTTTTCAGAGGGTCATGGAGATGACGATGATGGATATGAACTTGCTTGAAGTGCTGGTATATTTGGATGACCTCATAGTAGTTGGATTCACCTTGGAAGAACATGAAGCGAGGCTAATGAAGGTGCTGAAGCATGAAGGATTAAAACTTTCCTTGGACAAATGTCAGTTCTGCCAGACATCTTTTAGTTATGTTCGACGCAGAATCTCGTGGAATGTAGCTACAGATCTGGCTAAGGTAGAAGCAGTGATCACTTAGCCAAGGCCCTTGCGCCCGTTCTTGGGGTTCTGTGGATGCTACTGGAGATTCATGAAGGGCTATGCCAAGCTGAGTCACCCCTTGAACCAGCTTCTGCGTGGCTACCCTCCTCTGGGGCAGAAAGGGAGAGGGACGAGATTTGGGAGTTTGGGGAATATCTGAACCTGTCAGAGCCCTTCGGACAGAGATGGGATGACAAATGTGAGGAGGGTTTTCAGTCTGAAAGGGATGCTGACTCAGGCTCCAGTGCTGGCTTTCGCGGACCCCCAATTTCCCTATGTGCTACTCACCAATGCCAGCCGTGAGGGGTTAGGGGCCGTCCTGTATCAGGATCAGGGCTCCGGGCTGAGGCCTGTGGCATTTGTCAGCTGGAGTTTGTCGCCCTCTGAGAGGAACTATCCCACCCACAAGTTGGAGTTCCTGGCGTTGAACTGGGCAGTGGTAGATAAGCTGAGTGACTATCTCTACGGGGCCAAGTTTGTGGTGACGACGAACAACAACCCGCTCACTTACATCCTGACCTCGGTGAAACTGGATGCCACAGGCCTTTGGTGGTTGGCAGCCTTGACTGTGTATGATTTCAGCCTGAAGTCCAGCCTGGGAGCCGGAATGTCGATGCAGATGCTCCGTCCCGATGGAGGCATAAGGAACTGGAGAGGGACAAGGAGTGGGAGAGCATTCCTACATCCGGGGTGAAGGCCATGTGTCAGTGTGCTATCACCGTGCAGGCCAAGGAAAAGGAGTAGCCAGATCGAGCAGTGGACCCATTGGGGGCATCGGATGACGCCCTACCCCTAGTTTACTGTGACCTGACTGCTCTGAAGACCATGCAGCTGACGGAGTTAAGCCCTGGGGAAGTGGCCGCTGCTTAGCGAGATGACCTAGGCATTGGCCCTGTCTGATATACAGTTGAAGAGGGGAATATGACACGGGCAGAGAAGACGAAACACACTTCAGTGTCTCTTTACTGAGAGAATGGCCTCGGTTGTGGTTGAAGAACCAAATTTAATACTGGGTAACGTCACCCCTGGACTGACGTCGGCGCTGGCAGCTGGTCCTTCCTGAGAAGTATCGGAAGGTTGTGTTCAAGTCCCTCCATGATGACTCTGGATATTTGCGGGTGGAAAAGACCTATGGATTGCTCAAGGACTGGTTTTACTGGCCATGAATGAGGTTGGAGGTCATAGAGTACTCTAAGTCCTGCATTCGTTGCACACGCCGGAAGACGCTGCCTTTGCAGGCTGCTCCTTTGTCACACTTGTAGAGTGCGGGGCCTTTGGACCTAGTGTGTATAGATTTCCTGGCCATAGAACCCAATGCCAGCAACATGGAGAATGTCTTAGTCATCACGGACCACTGTACCAGGTATGCTGAAGCTTTTCCTACCGAGGATCAGAGGGCGACTACAGTGACAAAAGTTCTATGGGAGAAGTATTTTGTGCATTATGGCCTGCCCCGGCAGATGCACAGTGAGCAGGGACAGGACTTTGAGGGTAAGCTCATCTGTGAGTTACTGGGCATGCTGGGATTTGAGAAATCGAGGACCACGCCCTCTCATCCATAGAGCAATTCCCAGCCATAGAGGTTTAATCGGATGTTGCTAGACATGCTCAGGACTCTGGAGGTCAGAAAAAAGAACAGGTGGAGTCAACATATTGGGCATCTGGTTCACTGTTACCAATGTACACCCAGTAAAGCTACCGGATACCCTCCCTATTATCTGAATTTTGGGCGCGAAGCAAGACTGAAGCCGGTGGGGTATTGCCGAAGCCTTAGTTGAAGTATATGTCTGATATGGGAAAAGAGCTGGAAAGGGCTTATGAGTTTGTTGGGGAGGCGGCAGCCAGGCAGAATTGAGGAAATAAGAGGAGGTATGTCCAGAAAGTAAAGTTCTCTCAACTCCTGCCGGGAGACCGAGTCCTCATAAGGAATTTGGTATTGCCTGGAAAGCACAAGTTGGCTGATCACTGGGCAGCCACGTCCTTTGTGGTGGAGAACTAGACTGCAAATTTACCGGTTTTCTGGGTGCGGCCTGGGGATGGAAAGGGGCCTATCAAGATTCTTCACCGGAATTACCTGTTGCCCATGGGGCAAGATGTACAGGTAGAGCGGGAGCCTGACGTGGTGGCTGCACCTAGTACAAAGACTCTGAGTATCTGTGGGGTGACGTAAAAGCCCACCCCGGAAGGACGGGCCTAGGCCCAGCCCCTGTGGGGGATACTGATTCGGATGATGATGATTTGGACGATTGGTACATGATGCCGTTCGCTGATGTCCCCGTGATGGAGGAAGAGACTCCTGGCCTTTCCCCCACTGAGTTATACGGGGTAATGGGGGTTAGTGATGGGCAGTCGGTGGTACCACAGGGTGCTGAAGGAGAGGATGTGGGGCCTGAACCAGAGACAGATGGTAGCGGGGTGCAGGGGGGTTTGAGTGACCGCTTGCGTGAAGGTTCTCCACGTCGCTCCCAAGGCTCCCCTGTAGTGTCTGAGGTGGAAGAGTTATAAGAGGGCATACGCAGGTCTCGGAGAAGTAGGAACCCCCCAGATAGGTTAACCTATACAGCACCTGGGGTACAGTTGTGGTCTCCACTGTTTTGGGGAGCTATATCGCTGCTTTCTGCACTTGGATTGGGCTTTTTGTTTCGCAGGAAGGAATTCCAAATTATTTGAACGTAATGAGGGCATGACTAAATTCAGTGGGGGGAGAATGTAGGGTTCTCAGTAATATTAATCTATAATGTTAATTGTTAAGGCTGACAAAAGGGCTTCTCTGCAATGTTAACTGCTGAGGTAAGGGGTTCTCTGCAGCCGCATGTTTGGGTTATAATTAGTAATAACGGGACTTGTATTCATTTGCTAGCCAATGGGAGTCATGTTATTCTCTCTGTATGTGTGGGAACCGGAGGGAATGCACGGGCTTTTCATCGAGGAGAAGAGAAGAATTCGGATGTGAGTCGAGCATTCTGGTAGATCACCGGGAGTGATCCCAGCTGAGGGTCAACGGAGTTCGGAGGAGTACGATGGGTGGAAAGGATACCTGATTTTGTGAGCTTCGATGATTTATTATGTGCACGGAACTGATAAATGTACTGACTTGGTGCCTTTATTGTATTTGTTTCTACTGACCCATCACCAAGAAATAATTATAAAGTGTAATCATTTAATTGTATACTGTGTATTGTCTGATATTTTATGTTGTGAACTGGTAACAGGGTGCATCACACAGTATCCACACCAACACCGTTACAGTGTTGGCGGGGTCATCGCCAGTTTACCCTAGACGAACGGGAGCAAACTGGACAAAGATGCTACATTGATAAATATTGAGGGATTCATACAAATTTGAGTCATTTTTTTCTGTTTTTGTACATTTTCAGCCCTTCAATAAACTATTGAAAATCGTGGTCATTTTTGCATATCCTAATTTCCATACATGAAAGATAATATAACACATCCAAGACTTCATCATGTATCTATTCTCAGATCTTTAGAAGGGAGATTATTTATGTGAACAATTTTAGTTACCAACCCTGAAGGCACTTTTTTTTTATAAGATTACAGTCTTGTTTGAAGAACAGTGAAATGATAATAAAATTAAAAACTGCAGAGTGCTTTCTGTAATCTCTGCCAGTTCTATGCTTCTCAAGAAGTACTGTTATCCTCTAATTGTTTCTTATTGAGCTTCCAACTTCAGCTGCCAAGGCCCTGAGCTCTGGACGTTCCCTTTTTAAACTTCTCACCTCAGATTTTCATTGATAATGCCTTATCAGGTCCTTGGGACATTGAAGACAATGATGCAAAAATGTCCAGGGCAAGGTGAGTGAGAATCCCAAAGACTTCTATATTAAAAGCAAAAGTATAGCAAGGGACAAAATTGACCCTCTTGAAGATGTCTCATTTAGTTCAGAGGCTAATCATCGACTGATAATTATAAAAATATTTATTCTAAAGAAAATTATCATACTTATGTGATGCCAATAAAGATAAGGTATGGGATTTCACCCCTGAAATCCCTACCATTTACTGTATATGTTCTGTTATTATTTGATGCCCAAGTGTTGTAGTTTTAGTTGCAGATTTCATACTTAAGCCCTTAAATGTCCATTTATCCACATAAGCTTTTTATTTAACATTAGGTGAAGCAAGTGATTACTTTCGTGAGATTGGAGGTGTGGACTTTATTCGAGGACTTATTAAACTGACTAATGCTTCTGTCCTTCGTGAAGCTGCTCTATTCACGTTAGGTGCTCTAGCTGAAAGCAGTGGTATGAAAGATTTTTATTTACCTTTTCTGAATTCCCTAGTTTCTCTTTTCCATGAACTTTCTTCGTTCTCTCTATTTATATCCTTCACCCTTGGCTCAATTAGTAAAAGCATTGCCTGATAATTTACTGACCAAAACATCAGATGCTTGATTTCTCAGGTGCTGTCAGGAAGGTGGGAACCTTATCACACCTGTGCTGTTTAAAAATGCAGTTTGAAACAAAAACTGCCAAGATTTCATAATTTGACATCCAGTGCCTTGTTGGAAAACATACCTACATCAGTGATTATAAGCTGAGAACTTGAACAAAGGGGTACTGTGTATAACTAAATAATTTTTTTGGTTCATTCCTCTGTCTCTCCCCCTCAAATTTGTTTTTCTTTACCCCTCAAATCCCATTATTCCTTCTCACTCTCAGGACCTGCACATCACCCACAATTTCCTTCTCCTGGTTTCCCACCACCTTCCCTTTTACTGTGGCCCGTTCTCGTCACCTATTAGATTCCTCCTCCTTCAGCCCTTTGCCTCTTCCATCTGTCACCTCCCAGCTTTTCACATCATTGCCATTTCCTCTAACCCACCTACCTATCTTTCCCCTCACCTATCAGCTGTCAGCTTGTGCTACTCCCCCTGCTCCCACTCTTTTATTCTGGCTTCTGCCCTATTTCTTTCCAGTTTTGATGAATGGTCTTGGTCCGAAATGTCATCCGTTCATTTCAACACACAAAATTCTGGTGGAAATACGGAGGTGAATGAAGTCAATGGCTTGGGCTGAGTTCCTTCCACATTTTGTATAGTGATGCTTGAGGTTTCCAGCATCTGCAGAATCTCTTCTATCTATAACTATTTATTTCTTTCCATAGATGCTGCCTGATCTACCAAGTGCTCCAGAAATTTTTGTGTGCTGCTTCCTCCAACAGCTGTCTCCTCTTTTCATACTCCCCTCCCCCCAAATTGCTGCATTTGTTTTTGCCTTTGTCTCTTATCCATCTTATAATTTAATGTACACAGAGTGCTAGAGGAGCTCAACTTGTCAGGCAGCATCTGTGGAGGAAAATGATAAGTCAGTGTTTTGGGCCAAGACCCTTTATCAGTTCCTTCTATCATTCACTTGCCACAGTCTTCCAAATTTGCCCCGCCTCTCTATATCTGCATGACATTCTTACGTCCCCCAGTCCACCAATCACCTTCTTTCTTGCCACTCCCTTCTCTGTATGCTCGTAGTCATTCCTCTACACTCTCAGTCCTGATACAGGGTTTCAACATGGAATGTTGACATTTTCTTTCCTCCCACAATGCTGCCCAACCCACGAATTTCCTCAGCGGATAGTGCTCCAGATTCCAGCATCTGCAGTCTGTTGTGTCTCAAATGGTTTCTATCTGCAAGCTTTTCGAAATCAGCTGCTTCACATTCTGTTGCAGTGAATTTTTGTACATTTGCTATCAATGATTCAAAATAAAAGTAAAGATATTTCTCTTTTGTGTTTCCAGTGTACTGCCAGCAGAGTCTGTGCACTGTAGAACTGCTATCCGGTATCGCCATGTCACTTGCTCAGAAGGATGCTTCACTGACTCTGAAGAGGACAGATGTCTACATGATCCTGGTGTTGGTCTCACACAACAGTATGGATGTCATGTTTATATCACTGTGCTAACCTTCTCTCCTTGAAAGATGAATCGGAACACCATATTACACAAATGTGTAAAGGAAATGCATGTGATAAGCATAAGTTACATATGATAACTGATTCTTAACCCAATGAACAAAAAAAAAGTTAACAGAACTCACCACCAAACAAGCAGAAACTATTTTGCTATTCATTTACTAACCCTGAATATGCAGCAAATTAATACATGTAGGCAATACATAACCCATTGTGCCAGATAAATAGCAATCCAACAGAACTCTATCTTCTTATAACTACAGACCTTCATTCTAGGCCACAAATTCAAAGTAAATTTATTAGCAAAGTACCTACTGTATATGTCACTATATTCTAAAGGAAAAAACTATCAAAAATGTTCAGCGGTTTTAACAGTGTCTTGATGCCTACAACTCATTAATTTCTTGGTTTTCTTCTTCACTAAATGAGGTCAGTGTTGGAGACAGGAATATTTCTGTATTTTCTACAGCCCAAGTCAGCACCAATCATGATCAACCACAGAGTAAAAGTTTTTCTTCTTCTGTTGCAGTTAAGGATAGCTTAGCCAGCATCAGCAAATGAACAATGAGTGCAATATATGCTCATCTTAACCCGGAGTCAAAACAATTCTGCATCTTCATTACCTTTCTTTGAGCCTACTGCACTAATACACTACACTGCACATACTACACTGTTAGGAAACTTGCTGTATTGTCACAGAGCTTAAATTCTTGAGAGGCTAATACCCATTTTAACCTGGTCATCATCAATTAAAGCCATCCTGTTCCTTTTAAAATAGTAAACCACAACTTCTCACAACCAACGGACTGACCTTCAAGGACTCTTACAACTCATATTCTCAATATTTATTGCTTCAATCCTGAAGTTGTGCACTCTTGTCCTAGACTCCCCTACCATGGGAAATACCTTTGCCATATCTAATCTGTTCAGGCCTTTTAACATTTGGAATGTTTCTATGAGATCCCCCCCATTCTCCTGAACTCCAGTGAATACAGCCCAAGAGCTGCCAGATATTCCTCATACGGTAACCCTTTCATTCCTGGAGTCATTCTTGTGAATCTTCTCTGAACCTTCTCCAACATCAGTATATCCTTTCTAAAATAAGGATCCCAAAACTACACAATACTCCAAGTGTGGTCTCATGAGTGCCTTATAGAGCCTTAACATCACATCCCTGCTCTTACATTCTATACCTCTAGAAATGAATGCCAACATTGCATTCGCCTTCTTCACAACCGACTCAACCTGGAGGTTAACCTTTAGAGTATCCTGCACAAGGACTCCCAAGTCCCTTTGCATCTCTGCATTTTGAATTCTCTCTCCATCTAAATAATAGTGTGCCTGTTTATTTCCTCCACCAAAGTGCATGACCATACTTTCCAACATTGTATTTCATTTGCCACTTCTTTGCCTATTCCCCTAAACTATCTAAGTCTCTCTGCAGGCTCTCTGTTTCCTCAGCACTACCCGCTCCTTCACCTATCTTTGTATCGTCAGCAAATTTAGCCACAAATCCATTAATCCCATAGTCCAAATCATTGACATACATCATAAAAAGCAGCAGTCCCAACGTCGACCCCTCTGGAACTCCACTGGTAACTGGCAGCTAGCCAGAATAGGATCCCTTTATTCCCACTTTCTTCTTTCTGCCATTCAACCTATGCTCCATCCATACTAGTAACTTCCCTGTAATTCCATGGGCTCTTATCTTGCTAAACAGCTTCCTGTGCGGCACCTTGTCAAAGGCCTTCTGAAAATCCAAGTACACCACATTCACTGCATTTCCTTTGTCCATCCTGCTTGTAATTTCCTGAAAAAATTGCAGTAGGTTAGTCAAGCAGGATTTTCCTTTCAGGAAGCCATGTTGGCTTTGGCCTATCTTGTCATGTGCCTCCAGGTACTCTGTAATCTCATCCCTAACTATCAATTCAAACAACTTCCCATCGGCTGATGTCAGACTAACAGATCTATAGTTTCCTTTCTGCTGCCTCCCACCCTTCTTAAATAGCGGAGTAACATTTGCAATTTTCCAGTCATCCGGTACAATGCCAGAACCTATTGATTCTTGAAAGATCATCGTTAATGCCTCCGCAATCTCTTCACCTACTTCCTTCAGAACCTAATGGTACATTCCATCCGGTCCAAGAAATTTATCCACTCTCAGACCATTAAGCTCCCTGAGCACCTTCTCAGTCATATGTAAAGGAGTTTCGATTTTTATGTTACTGCGGAGGCTAATTAAAATGGCGTTTTTGTTATGTTAATCTGGGGAATGCGGCTTTGTTGTGCTTTAACGCTGAGAAAGTTTGCGCTAGCAGCTTATTGTGGTTTAGAGTCTGATAAGAGGGTGCTATTAACCAATTGGGATAGTTGTTATGGTTTTGGTGTATCTGAAGATACTGTATGTGCGGGGTTTTGGGGCAGAAGGCGGGAGAGCGAGACAGAGGATGGACCAGGTGCTGTGAGTCCGCTAACGGGGTCGGACCCCGAGCGGGACGTTCGGCAAGGAGACGGAGACGGACTCGTGTGGAGCGTCTGGTCGACCACCGTTGTTGGTCCCAGGCGGCCGGTCGAGGTGGTCCGAGGGGGTCGCAGGGTGAAGAAGAAGGTCCTTGAGCTCCAACGGTTTTTGTGCACGAAGAGATTGAACTTTGATAAGTGTGGCGCCTTTTATTTTCCTTTTATATTTTATTCTCTTTTAATTATATAGTTCCAGTAATATCTATAAACTGTAAATCATTTAATTGCATCTGGTGTAATGTCTGTTATTTGGGCGGGGTGGGGTACCTCACACAGCATCCACACAAACGAATTACCCAGTTTGGCGGGGCCGAGGCTGTTTCCCTAGACGACAGCGAGCCGAGCGACCCTGAGGGTGGCCGGGGGGCTGCACATAATTTTCACTGCACATACTTTACTTCCCTGGCTCTCTTGACTATCTGGTATACTGCAGATGTCTTCCACTGTGAAGACTGATGTAAAATACACATTCAGTTCTTTTGCCATCTCTGCGTCTCTCACTACAATTTCTCCAGCATCATTTTCCATTGGTCCTATAGCTTCCCTCAGCTCTCTTTTACCCTTTATATCTATATACTACTAAAACTCTCATGCTGTGTCTGTCTGTTTGTGACCTCCAGTTAGTGCAAACGGTGCATTACAGCGGCACTTTTTTGGCTCAATCAAATTAAAATGCACTAACTTACAGAATGCAGGCAAAGTTCAGGGTTATATAATCGTATAAAATTGCTCATTTACCAAAATCAACAGGCTCGCTTTCACCCGAGAATCCATCTGCCATCATGGAAATCAGGACACGACAGCCTGACGCATGCACACGGCAGCCTCAGCAACGACACCTACCGGAGCAGGAGGGCAAGGCAGCTCTATTTCAAGGGGTCACATTCTGCTAATCACCATCAGCATGTGCAGGATTAGGACAGATCTAACTGCCACCCATCAATAAGAGTTAATTAAATCCATAAAACTCTTTGCTGCAGTCAAAGGACAGCGGTGACTATGTCACGTCCATTTAGGAGAGCACCAGCCACATCATCAAGAACAATCAGCATCCTTTGGTGTTACTGCTTCGTATCTTCTATCCAGCATTAGGGTGGGGAAAAAAATGGTCAGCTTAATTATGCAGCGTGGAAAGGGAAGGGGGACATTATAGTCAAGAGATGACGCCAAACGTCATCGGGAAGTGGCAAGGAGATGGCGAGAACAAGAATTGGATAAGGCCAAGGCTGCACAACTCCAGGATCAAAGAGTCAGGACAAAAAAAGATGAGAGAAGAAGAGACAGAGGAGGAAAGGCACGCGCGTCTCCAGGATCAGAGACAAGCAACAAGCAGCAGAAGAGATGAAGAGATGGGGGATGAAAGGTCTGCATGTCTCCAGAATGACAAAAACAGGCACAGGAGGAGGAGAGAGCAAGAGACAAAGGAGCTGAGAAATGCACGTCTCCAGGATCAGAGACAAAGAACAAACAGCAGAAGAGATGAAGACATGGGGGATGAAAGGACTGCATGTCTCCAGAATGACAACGAGAGGCACAAGGGTGGCGTCGTTCTTTAATTAACTGAGGTTTTCTACTTCAGTTTCCAAAGCAAAGTGATACCAATAGCATTCAGGAAAATTTAATATTCATTCTGGTCACATCAGACTGCACTACCCTTCTCTGAAAGGGTGCCCCAACGGGTCACCCCATTGTCTAGTACTCTCCAAATGCATTTTGTGTCCAGCCCATGTTTTAAAAACATCACTCTTTCCCCTTTTAGAAATACTACATTCTGTTCACATTAGTCAAATGTGAAGGATTTATTTTCTTCTACAATTATAGACTCTTCATTCAGCCATCTTGGTTCCAATTGCCACCTTTCCTAGACTTCCTTTCCTTGTTTAGCCTTTTGCTTCCTACAGATCCTGCTTCTGAGCCTTCAGCTCTCCTCATCCAAATTTTTCTCTAAATAGCTGTTCCGTTTTTTTCAGTGTGCCTCAGTATTGACTCAATTGTTGGTTTCCTTTCATTGAAGTTTATCATTCTGCATTTTAAGATGTTGCAATAAATCTCCCTTAAAAGGCTATCATTATTTATTGGCGAATGAGTCTTACTTCAGTGGTGAGAAAATTATTGGAGAAAATTTACTCGCATTTGGAAAAGCAGGGATTTTTTAGGGGGTATTAGCATGTGCACAGGCACAAGATGAGGCGTAGGTCCTAGAACGTGAGAAAAATTGTTTTGTAGCAGTACATTGCAAAGATATAACATTACTATGAATTACAAAATAAATGATGCAAAACAAAAATTTAAATTGAGATAGTGTTCATGGGTTCAGGGACCATTCAGGAACATGATGGCGGTGGGGAAGAAAGTGTTCCTGAATTATTGAGCGCGAGTCTTCGGGCTCCTGTATCTCCTCCGTGGCAGTAGCACTGAGAAGAGGGCATGTCCCAGATGGTGAGGGTCCTTGGTGATGGATGCCGCCTCCTTGAGGCACTGCCTCTTGAAGATATTGAGGTTTGTGCCAAGATGGAACTGGCTGAATCTACAAGCCTCTGCAGCCTTTTACGATCCTCTGCACTGGAGCCTGTTGTTGTTGTTGTTCGTCCTTCGTAGTCGAAGATGACCATGGTTTCAAAGTCAAATGGGAGATTGGTGGCTGTGGGTCCGGAGGTGACTGATGAGGCCAATCCGGGCCCTGAAGACTCGCCCACATGTGGGACACAAGTGGGTGGGTGCTGTCGTGGCAGTGGATGCTGCTCGGGCCTTGCGCACAGCACGCTTTCGTTGCACCTCGATGATGCGCCTGACTTCAGCTGCACGGGCTCCTGTGGTGATCTTGCTGCGCCAAGCTGGACGGTCGAGGGCAAGCGTCTCCCACGTGTTGATGTCGACACCCAGGCCTTTGAGGGACGCTTTCAGGCAGTCTTTGTAACGTTTCTTCTGCCCCCTGACTGAGCGCTTGCCCTGACACAGTTCTCCGTACAGCAGCTGCTTAGGCAATCGGCTGTCTGGCATTCTGACCACATGTCCAGCCCACCTGGCTTGGGCTTTCAGCAGGAGGGTGTAGACGCTGCAGATCCCAGCTCGTTCCAGGACTTCCGTGTCGGGGACTTTGTCCTGCCACCTGATGTGGAGGAGTCTGCGGAGACAGCTCAGCTGTTTGGCGTGTCTGCTGTAGACAGTCCAGGTCTCACTGGCGTAAAGGAGGGTGGTAAGGACCACTTCACAGTAGACCTACATGCCAGTCGGTGATGCAGTCAATCAGAATACTTTCCACTGTATATCTGTAGAAATATGCATGAGTCTTTGGTGATGTACCAAATTTTAAATTCCTAGAGCTGATGGTATGCCTTCTTCATGATTGCATCAATGCGTTGGGATCAGAACAGATCCTTGGAGATACTGACAGCCAGGAATTTGTGGCTGCTGATCCTTTTCACTGCTGACTCCTCATTGAGGACTGATGCATGTTCTCTAGAGTTCTGAATTGCCATCTGAGGTTTTACCCCTTCTGAAGTCCACCATTAATTACTTGATATTGCTGACATTGAGTGTGAGGTTGTTGTCACACCACTCAACCAGCCAATTTGTTTCACTCTTGTATGCCTCTTGTTGCCATCTGAGCTTTTACCAACAACAGTGGTGTCATCTGAGAATTTATAAATGAGTTATGCCTAGTTACACAGTTTCGGGTGTAGAGAGTTTAGAGAAGTGGGTTAAGCACGCATCACTGAGGTATGTTAGAGTTGATTGTCAGCAAGGAGGAGCTGTTATCACTTACCTGCACTGACTGTGGTCTCCTGATGAAAAAATTAAGGATCTAGTTGCAGAGGGAGGTACAAGGATCCTGGTTTGGAGCTTGATAATTAATACTGAAGAGATGATGATGTTCAATACCATTGATATATGTTTCGATACGCAAACACAAGGAAATCTGCAGATGCTGGAAATTCAAGCAACACACACAAAATGCTGATGGAACGCAGCAGGCCAGGCAGCATCTATAGGAGGAGGTACGGTCGATGTTTCAGGCTGAGACCTTTCGTCAGGATTAAATGAAAGAAGAGATAGTAAGAGATTTGAAAGTGGGAGGGGGAGGGATGGACCTAAGAGCTGGAAAGTTGATTGGCAAATGGGATACCAGGCTGGAGAAGGGAGAGGATCATGGGACAGGAGGCCTAGGGAGAAAGAAAGGGGGAAGGGGAGGATCAGAGGAAGATACAGTGAGAGGGACAGAGGGAGAAAAAAGAGAGAAAGAAAGGGGAAAAAATAAAAAATAATAAATAAAGGATGGGATAAGAAGGGAAGGAGGGGCATTAACGGAAATTAGAGAAGTCAATGTTCATGCCATCAGGTTGGAGGCTACTGAGACGGAATATAAGGTGTTGTTCCTCCAACCTGAGTGTTGGAGGATCCTCCCAACCTGAGTATCCTCCCGCCACCCCACTAGGAATAGGGTTCCCTTTGTCCTCACCTACCACCCCACCAGCCTCTGGGTCCAACATATAATTCTCCGTAACTTCCGCCACCTCCAATGGGATCCCACCACCAAGCACATCTTTCCCTTTCCCTCCCCCCCCTTTCTGCTTTCCACAGGGATCGCTCCCTATGCGACTCCCTTGTCCATTCGTGCCCCCCATCTCTTCCCACCAATCTCCCTCCCGGTACTTATCCTTGTAAGCAGAACAAGTGCTACACATGCCCTTACACTTCCTCCCTCACCACCATTCAGGGCTCCAGACAGTCCTTCCAGGTGAAGCGACACTTCACCTGTGAGTCAGCTGGTGTGATATACTGTGTCTGGTGCTCCCAGTGTGGTTTTCTATATATTGGTGAGACCCGACACAGACTGGGAGACCGTTTCACTGAACACCTAAGCTTTATCCACCAGTAAAAGCAGGATCTCCCAGTGGCCACACATTTTAATTCCACGTCCCATTCCCATTCTGATATGTCCATCCGTGGCTTTCTGTACTGTCAAGATGAAGCCACACTCAGGTTGGAGGAACAACACCTTATATTCCGTCTGGGTAGTCTCCAACCTGATGGCCTGGCCTGCTGCATTCCACCAGCATTTTGTGTCTGTTGCATATGTTTTGATGTTATCTTTGTGTTCCTAAACAGAATGAAGAGCCAGTGAGATTGTGTCTGCTGTAGACTGTTCCTGCAATAGGTGAATTGTAGAGGGTACAGGTCTTTTCTCAGGCAGGATATAATCCTAGCCATAACCAACTTCTCGAATTGATCATCATTGAGGCAGCTGACTGCTTTTCTTGGGCACCAGTATGATTGCTGCCTTTTTGAAGCAGATGGGAACCTCGGATCACAGTAGTGAACGGTTGAAAATGACCTTGAACACTCCAGCCAGTTGGTTGGCACAGGTTTTCAGTACCTGGCCAGGTGCACCATCGGAGACTGGCAGCCTGCATGGTTCACTCTCTTGAAGATTCAGCCTCTGATCAGAGATCACAAGGTTGTCTGTGGGGATTCACAGAAATGCAGTGTTACTCTCTCTTTCAAAGCATGCATAACATGTGTTGAGCTGAACTAGGAGTGAACGTCACTGCTATTTGCACTGTAAGGTTGCACCATATAGGAAGTAATGGCATGAAAACCATGCTACAGCTGCTGTGCATCTAATTGTGTCTCTAATTTCACATGGAATTGGCATTGCATTCTCATGATGGCTTTCTGTAGGACGTTCCTGGACTTCTTAAAGGATTCTGGACCATCAGTCCTGAATGCCACAGATCTGGCCCTCAGCACACTGCCAGTCTCCTGGTTCATCCAGAACATCTAGTTTGGGAAGGCTCAGTATGTTCTCGAAGGCACACACTCATCCACTCAGGTCTTGATAATGTGGGTGATAGCTATGATGTATTCATTCAGATCTGAAGATGAATCCCTGAGTATGGTTCAGTCCAACAAAGAGTTCTATAAACACCCCTGTGCCTCCCTTGAACATACTTGTTCCATGTGGTGGATGGTGAAGCCCTCAGGCTGGAGTGCTGTGCCCAGAATGCTGCGGGTGAGCCATATCTCTGTGAAGCACGGTTTATAACAGTACAGCAATCTTTTCTGAGGTTTTGGTTTTATTTTCCAATTTTCCAGAGACAGGAGGGGAGGGCCTTGGGGCTCAGGATTCATTTTACTTACAGTCTTCCCTATAAGCCACATTTCTTGAGCAATGGAGACATTCCCTGAGCTTCCAGCTGTTCTACTCGCTCCCTAGGTGGTTTGGAGTCTGAAAACTTTGGAATCTTAAGATCCCTAGTTGTTTTAAATGACATGAAACAATGTTGCTTATTGTAGTGACCCTGACAGCAGATTTCTGCTGTAATACAGTGGGCTGCAGTTAATTGGGACACATCAGAAGTAGTACATTTTGGCTCAATTAAGCGGTTGCCCCAATTAGCCAAAGTTTCATGGAGTTAGTTAAAATGTATAAAGACAAACTGCATTTCACTGAATAACAATTTTTGTATTTAAATGGAATAAAGAACAAATTAGAATGCTACCAAAACCTGTACAGTGCTATAAAACTATATTAGTACCTAACAGTTAACGAAGGAGATATTAATCTTCCCTGTTCTTTTGATTGACTATAAATGTACAAAATCAGTGCAGACACCTTGTGCAGAGAATGGACTATTTTCATACAATGCTTTAGACAACTGTCCAAATCTTTATTTTCATTGTAACATTCAAGGTGATTGTCAAAAACTTCAAATTCTTAATATTTTCTAAATTGTTGAAGCAGGGAAATCATTTCGTTTTCACTTTTGGCTGTTTCTGGCATCTCCAAGTCTGAATACTTGAAACCGCAGTGAGCAAAACAGTCCTGAATTGTCTTACTGCTTATTTCTTACTGACTATCCATGACAAAAATCACTGCATTTTAAGCACAAACTCTCACAACAAATGCATTTTAAAAACTGTTCACTTTAAACATTTCTTCTGAAATGAAGAATATTGATAATAGCTGGGGTCACTTGTCTTATAAAGACACTAACCAGAAGAAGGCAATGGCAAACCACTTACGTAGAAAGATTTGCTTCAAACAATTGTGGTCAAGGATCATGATCGCCAATGTTATACAATATGCACATGATGATATAAAATTATAAGTTGTATGGATAGGGTAAATGTAAACAGGCTTTTTCCCAATGAGGTTGTATGAGACTACAACTAGAGGCCATGGTTTCAAAGTGAAAGTTGAAATATTTAAGGGGAACATGAGGGGAAACTTCTTCACTCAGAGGATAGTGGGAGTGTGGAATGAGCTGCCAGTGGAAGTGGTGGATACACGATTGGTTTGAAATAAATTTGAATAGGTATATGGATGGGAGAAGACTGGTCGGGGTGCAGGTTGATGGGACTAGACAGATAATAGTTTGGTGTGGGCTTGATGGACTGAAGGGCCTATTTCTGTGTTGTAGTGCTCTATGACTCTATGACCCAAAGTGCTGTAAAGGAAAACATGCAAATTCCTCACAGACAGCAGTGGAGATTGAAATCCGATCATTAGTGCTGTGGAGCAGCATCCCTACTGTCTGACTCACAGTGCCAATTATTTGGATCATTGTGATATCCAGTTTTATTCCATTCATTAACATAATTATACAGTCTGTCCCGTGACTTATGACCTATAACATTGAGCTGAGCTTCAAACACAATTTGTTCATTGTCAGGACAATATATTTCCAATTTCAATGTTGCTTACATCCACTCATGTCTGTTATTCTTTCCTCTACTCTATACCAGATCTATCTTTAATTCAGCACAACTTTCATTAATCAGAAGCTCATTAATCTATTAATTGATTAATCTATTGGCATTGTCTCCTGGTTGAAATGAATTGAAATCCAAACACTTAATGCTTTTTGGCACTTTTTTTTAGAGATTGGACAAGCGTTGGCAAGATCAACAGGGTGTATTGATATTCTTCTAAATTTGTTCAGGTAATTAGCAAAATCTAAATTTGATATATTTCATGTTATTCTCAAGAGTGAAATGTTGAAATTTATGCTGTAAAAATGAAATTATGCCATTGGGATATTAAAGCAAATTAATTTGCAATGCAGCTTGTTTAAATGCCAAATGATTTCAGTCAATGTGAGCTTATTAATTTTACTTTGATGGTTATTTAAAATCAAAGAGTTAACTTAAGACTCTGGTTAAGATATTGGATAGACACTGGTATAATTTCATTTGGCTGAGCTGGATATGTGAATGAATGGTACCTGGAAGGTCAGAAACCCATTTACTTTTGTGGGCAGAATTTTTACCGTTTCGTGTTCCCGAAAGTGACATTAATAATGTACAAGGGGAATGGGAATAGAATCATAGAATTTTAAGGCACAGGAAGTAATTTAGCTGCATCCAAATGAAAAATAAACTAAATTGATCCACTTCCCAGCTCTGTGGTTACACCCTTCAATTGCTCATTCAGATACATTTTAAACATAATAGTTATTACCTCTACTACTCTTATAGTGAATATACTCTTATTGAATAAAATAAATTTTCCACGGCCCTTTCTAATCCTTCCTTCAATTAACTTAAACCTCTGTTTCCCAAGTTACTCACTGAGAAAGTGAAGTTCTGTCTGTATATCCTCCCAAGAACATAGAGCACAGCACAGTGAATTGAATTGACTTTACTTTATTACTTACATCCCTCACTTACATGAGGAGTAAAAATCTTTACGTTATGTCTCCGTCTAAATGTGAATGTGCAATTTATAGTCATTTGTAATAAATAGTATGTACAACAGGACAGTCAATATAGCATAGAAATACAATTGTGTCGGCGTGAATTAATCAGTCTGATGGCCTGGTCCTCACTTTTATTCCGTGGTACAGTTTCCCAGATGGTAGCAGCTGGAACAGTTTATGGTTGGGTTGACTCGGGCCCTTTTTATGCACATGTATATGTCCTGAATAGTGCGAAATTCACATCTACAGATGCGCTGAACTGTCTGCACCACTCTCTGCAGAGTCCTGCAATTGAGGGAAGTACAGTTCCCATACCAGGCAGTGATGCAGCCAGTCAGGATGCTCTCAATTGTTTCCCTGTAGCTCTTTTGGCCCACGATGTTGTGATGGCCTATTAACCTACTCCATGATCAATCTAACCCTTCCTTCCCTCCCTCATAGCCGTCCATTTTTTTTTGTTAATGTGCTATCTTTGACTTCCTTAAATGTCCCTAATGTATCTGCCTCTACCATTAGCTCTGCCAGCGCATTGTACAAGCCTAACACTCTGTGTAAAAAATACTATTGATATCGCTCATATATTTTCCTCCATTCATCTTAAATTTATGCCCCCTCATATTAGCCATTTTCATCCTGGGAAGAAGTCACTGATTATCCACTCGGTGTATGCCTCTTATCATTTTGTATACCTGGATCCACCTCTTTAGGTCCAAAGACAAAATCCCTAGTCACTCAAAGCTAAGCTGTCTTATAATTTTATATGCTTCAGTTAAATCATCTCACATTCTCCTTTGTTCTGCGGAAAGCAACACCAGCCTGGCTAGCCTTTTATCATAACTGAAAGTAAGTCTTTGCACCTTTTCTCCTGCTCTTATACCCTCCAGAGAGTGGTGACAAGAGCTGGAGTATTTTTGCTGTGCCCTAATTAGTGTTTGGTAAAGTCTAACATGATCAGTGCATCAACCTATAGAGACAAGTACTCTTTATGCTTCTCATGGAATACAGTGTTGGGAAATGTATGATAATGCATTTTGGTAAAGGGAACAATAATGCTGACTATTACCTAAATGGGGAGAAAACTCAAACATCAGAGGTGCAGAGGGCCTTAGGAGACTCCCAGAAGGTTAATTTACAGGTTGAGTCTGTGGTAAAGAAGCCGTATTCAATGTTGGCATTTATTTCAAGGGGAATAGAAAATAAAAGCAAGGAGATAATGCTGAGCCTTTATAACACACTAGTCAGGCTGCAGTTGGAGTATTGTCAACAGTTTTGGGCCCCATATCTCAGAAAGGGTGTGTTGTCTTTGGAGATAGTCCTGAGGAGATTCACAGGGATGATTCCAGGAATGAACGGGTTAATATTTGAGGAGCATTTAGCAGCTTTGGGCCTGGTCTCACTGGAATTTAGAAGAATGCGGGTGGGGGATCTTACTGAACCTACCAAATGTTGAAAGGACTAGATAAGGTGGATGTGGAGAGGATGTTTCCTCTGATGGGGGTTTCCAGAACTAGAGGACACAGCCTCAAAACTGAGGGGCAACCTTTCAGAACAGAGGTAAGGAAGATTTTTTTTTTAGCCAGAGAGTATTGAATCTGTGGAATGCTCTGCCGCAGACTGCAGTGGAGGCCAAGTCCATGGGTATATTTAAAGCGAAAGTTGATAGTTTCCTGATTGGTCAGGGCATCAAAGGATATGCTGAGAAGGCAGGTGTATGGGGTTGAGTGGGATCCAGGATCAGCCATGATGGAATGGCGAAGCAGACCCAGTGGCTGAATGGCCTAATTTTACTCCTATCTATGTGTCCTGCTAGTTTTTTTTTCAGGAACCTTTTGTTCCTGCACACATTTAATTATTCCATCATACTTTGACCAGATTGGTGTTCAGCTGGTAGTTCTGTTAAATCTTTTTTCTGGCCAAAATATTGGCCACCTACCAAATGCTCCTTACTACATGTTTTGGGGCCAGAATCTTTCAACCCTTTCATCAGTGGGTATGTCTCCCCATACACCTCGCAGCCTACGCCAATTAACATTCAGTGTTCCAGCTCTGAACTCCTTAATGATCGGAGGCTTCTAGCTGAAAGAATACCCGCCTATTTCCCCTGGCTGTCCCCAGTTTCTCAGTTTAATGTGTGACTCCAGCAGGGGTGTGGGGTAGTGAGTGAATTTTATGAATATTGTCTGCACAATGGTCTTTGGGAGTGTAACATGTATTATAGCCAGAGGGGAACTGGTAAATGTACTAATATTTAGATTTCCAGAAGATGTGATGAAGTACTGTTTCAAAGTTGTAAAAAGAGAAAACATCATCTAGCAGGAGTAATGTATTGACTTGAACAGAAATCACTGAGCAAGCATAAATTAGTAGTGGGCAGTGTGTTATGGGGATTAGTGCTAATGCTTCAGATTCTACGATTTCTAAGTATGTTTCTGTATAGAAAACGTGGCTGCTAAATTTGTATGCCACTGTGACAAGCAGAAACACTTATTTCTTGAGTTCTGGTACACAGGAATTTGGAGCTGCAGGAGGCTACATAACGCCTTGAACTTGCTCCCTTATTCTCTAAAAATTGGCTAATTTACCTTACTTTTTTCTTAAACTCTTTAATGTCCAGAGGCGTGTTCAAGATTGTAACACTGAATATATTAATTGATTAAGCATCATCAGGAGCAAATATTTGCAACACTTTGAGTGAAGAAATTTATTTTCATCTGCATTCTAAATATCTCCAGATCTTAACATTCTCTGAAAGTTTCTGCTCATATTCATTCTTGGGTGTTAATTGCCAATTGTAGCTCATTTGTCCCGAGTCAGAACGCTATTGATTTTAGTGTCTATTCCAGAGACTTGAAGCAGATTTCAGTTCAGGCTGATGCTCTAATCTGGGGTAAGGTTTGGGGGGATGGTGCGTTGGATTGCTGGACTCCTAATAGTGGAGTCCAGTCTTCTGGTCAAACCTAGCATAGGATCAAGGATACTACTGATACCTTTACAGATTCTAGGTCTGTGCTGAGATGATTTAAAGGTACTTACTTTTACAATATGCAAATGTATATTTTTGAATTTAACTTTTCAAATGCTTTAAATATTTGTCATAATTTCTAATTTTGAATTAACTTTATTTTCAATTGTTTTTAATGTCTCTAAATGTCATTGACATTACGACTTCCAAAGCCCATGACAGACCACTGCTTTCTCTCAAACCCTATCAGGAACATTTTGCACAAGATTTCTGCATTCTGCAGGGTTTTTCCCAAGGTTGAAATGGCTAGCACGAGAGAGCATAGTCTTAAGGTGCTTGGAAGTAGGTATAGAGGAGATGTCAGGGGTAAGTTTTTTTACGCAGAGAGTGGTGTGCATGGAATGTGCACGGTGTATCGGAAGGATAGGAAGGTAGGCAGAGAGGAGAGGGGGAGGCGTGGCTTTATTGGTAAGAAATGATATTAAATCATTAGAAAGAGGTGATATAGGATCGGAAGGTGCAGAATCTTCATGGGTTGAGCTAAGGAATAGCAGGGGTAAAAGGACCCTGATGGCAGTTATTTATAGGCCTCCAAACAGCTGCAGGAATGTGGACTACAAATTACAACTGGAAATAGAAAAGGCTTGTCAGAAGGGCAGTGTTATGATAATTGTGGGGGATTTTAACATGCGAGTAGATTGGAAAAATCAGGTCGGCACTGGATCTCAAGAGAGAGAATTTGTAGAATGTCTGCGAGATGGCTTTTTAGAACAGCTTGTTGTTGAGCCCACTAGGGGATCGGCTGTACTGGATTGGGTATTGTGTAATGAACCGGAGGTGATTGGAGAGATTGAGGTGAAGGAACCCTTAGGAGGCAGTGATCATAACATGATTGAGTTCACTGTGAAATTAGAAAAAGAGAAGCCGAAATCTGATGTGTCAGTGTTTCAGTGGAGTAAAGGAGACTACAGTGGCATGAGAGAGGAACTGGCCAAAGTTGACTGGAAAGAGACACTGGCGGGAAAGACGGCAGAGCAGCAGTGGCTGGAGTTTATGCGAGAAATGAGGAATGTGCAAGACAGGTATATTCCAAAAAAGAAGAAATTTTCGAGTGGAAAAAGGATGCAACCGTGGTTGACAAGAGAAGTCAAAGCCAAAGTTAAAGCTAAGGAGAGGGCATACAAGGAAGCAAAAATTAGTGGGAAGACAGAGGATTGGGAAGTCTTTAAAACCTTACAAAAGGAAACCAAGAAAGTCATTAAGAGAGAAAAGATTAACTATGAAAGGAAACTAGCAAATAATATCAAAGAGGATACTAAAAGCTTTTTTAAGTATATAAAGAGTAAAAGACAGGTGAGAGTAGATATAGGACCGATAGAAAATGATACTGGAGAAATTGTAATGGGAGATGAGGAGACGGCAGAGGAACTGAACAAGTATTTTGCATCAGTCTTCACTGAGGAAGACAGCAGGATACCGGACACTCAAGGGTGGCAGGGAAGAGAAGTGTGCGCAGTCACAATTACGACAGAGAAAGTACTCAGGAAGCTGAATAGGCTAAAGCTCGATAAATCTCCTGGACCAGATGGAATGCACCCTCGTGTTCTGAAGGAAGTAGCTGTGGAGATTGCGGAGGCATTAGCGATGATCTTTCAAAAGTCGATAGATTCTGGCATGGTTCCGGAAGACTGGAAGATAGCAAATGTCATTCCGCTATTTAAGAAGGAGGCAAGGAAGCAAAAAGGAAATTATAGACCTGTTAGCTTGATGTCGGTGGTTGGGAAGTTGTTGGAGTCGATTGTCAAGGATGAGGTTACAGAGTACCTGGAGGCATATGACGATAGGCAGAACTCAGCATGGATTCCTTAAAGGAAAATCCTCCCTGACAAACCTATTACAATTTTTTGAGGAAATTACCAGTAGGCTAGACAAGGGAGATGCAGTGGATGTTGTATATTTGGATTTTCAGAAGGCCTTTGACAAGGTGCCACACATGAGGCTGCTTAACAAGATAAGAGCCCATGGAATTACAGGAAAGTTACATACGTGGATAGAGCGTTGGCTGATTGGCAGGAAACAAAGAGTGGGAATAAAGGGATCCTATTCTGGTTGGCTGCCAGTTACCAGTGATCTTCCACAGGGATCAGTGTTGGGGCCGCTTCTTTTTACATTGTACATCAACAATTTGGATTATGGAATAGATGGCTTTGTGGCTAAGTTTGCTGACGATACGAAGATAGGTGGAGGGGCCGGTAGTGCTGAGGAAACGGAGAGTCTGCAGAGAGACTTGGATAGATTGGAAGAATGGGCAGAGAAGTGGCAAATGAAGTACAATGTTGGAAAGTGTATGGTTATACACTTTGGCAGAAAAAATAAACGGGCAGACTATTATTTTAATGGGGAAAGAATTCAAAGTTCTGAGATGCAACGGAACTTGGGAGTCCTCGTACAGGATTCCCTTAAAGTTAACCTCCAGGTTGAGTCAGTAGTGAAGAAGGCGAATGCAATGTTGGCATTCATTTCTAGAGGAATAGAGTATAGGAGCAGGGATGTGATGTTGAGGCTCTATAAGGCGCTGGTGAGACCTCACTTGGAGTACTGTGGGCAGTTTTGGTCTCCTTATTTAAGAAAGGATGTGCTGACGTTGGAGAGGGTACAGAGAAGATTCACTAGAATGATTCCGGGAATGAGAGGGTTAACATTTGAGGAACGTTTGTCCGCTCTTGGACTGTATTCCTTGGAGTTTAGAAGAATGAGGGGAGACCTCATAGAAACATTTTGAATGTTAAAAGGCATGGACAGAGTGGATGTGGCAAAGTTGTTTCCCATGATGGGGGAGTCTAGTACGAGAGGGCATGACTTCAGGATTGAAGGGCGCCCTTTCAGAACAGAAATGCAAAAAAATTTTTTTAGCCAGAGGGTGGTAAATCTATGGAATTTGTTGCCACGGGCAGCAGTGGAGGCCAAGTCATTGGGTGTATTTAAGGCAGAGATTGATAGGTATCTGAGTAGCCAGGGCATCAAAGGTTATGGTGAGAATGCAGGGCAGTGGGACTAAATAGGATAAAATGGATCAGCTCATGATAAAATGGCGGAGCAGACTCGATGGGCCGAATGGCCTACTTCTGCTCCTTTGTCTTATGGTCTTATGGAATGGGCTGCCAGTGGCAGCGGTGGAGGCGGAAATGATAGGGTCTTTTAAGATGCTCCTGGATAGGTACATGGAGCTTAGAAAAATAGAGGGCTTTGGGTAAGCCTAGATAGTTCTGAGGTAAGAACATGTTCGGCACAGCTTTGTGGGCCGAAGGGCCTGTATTGTGCTGTAGGTTTTCTATGTTTCTATGCTGCTCAACATCTAATCACTTGACATTTGACTCATAGGTACTAGTGAGATTGGCTACTGAAACCATCTAAGTACAGGCTGAATGGACTCATGTGAGGCCTGTGGGTACTGCATCCTTAATTTGGCAAAAGCCAACTCTTTACTAAAGTAGGCTACCTCAGCATTGCTAGTAGATAGTCAAAATCTTTTTCCTGGTAGAGCTATCAAAAGCAGGGCTGGAAGGTGAGAGGTAGGAAATGTAATTTGCAGAGGAGGTGTGGAGTTAGTTACAATTATAAAGTTTACAAGGCATTTAGACAGACACTTAATAGGCAGGGTATAGAACAATGTGGCTAAATGGGATTAATACAGATGGGCAAAATGGTTGACAACGACATGTGGGCTGAAGAGCCCGCCTCTGTGCTGTACAACTTTGATTTTATTACTCCAGCTGAGGCTTAACCAGTGAAATGCAAAAGTTTAGTATGTATAAAGTTGTAGTTTTTAAAATGAGTACACTTTTTTAAGCAACCTATAATCTTGAGCACCTTTCCACAAATCAAAATAGTGAAAATCAAGTTGACTAAGAGCAGACCAGTTTGTGGGTAGCAGTTTCATATAAAACTGTCCTAAATTATGTCATTAGTAATGCAACATGCAAAACTTGACTGCGGTGAAATTCTCAACAGTACTCTTCTAAAAAAAGAGATTGTTTTCAACCAGCTCTTAATAGTTTCCCCTGAAACCATGATTTTTTTTTAAAGGGAAATACCCAAATTCTTAGTCCTCACCAATAACTTTGACATGCTATTATGTCAAATAGCTTGTACGTCTGGACTGCTTTGTACATTAAGGTCAAGGTCATTGTTAAACTTATTTTCCTAACTTTCATGTTTCTGTGTGCTGCCTCATTAGGGTTGTCACTCAAACAATTTCTTCAGCATGGATGGAAACATTGTATGTATGAGCAACACGCACAAAATGCTGGTGGAACGCAGCAGGCCAGGCAGCATCAATTGGAAGAGGTACGGTCGATGTTTTGGGCCGAGACCCTTCGTCAGGACTAACTGAAAGAAGAGATAGTAAGAGATTTGAGAGGGGGAGGGGGAGATCCAAAATGATAGGAGAAGACAGGAGGGGGAGGGATGAAGCTAAAAGCTGGAAAGTTGATTGGTAAAAGAGATACAAGGCTAGAGAAGGGAGAGGATCATGGGCCGGGAGGCCTGGGGAGAAAGAAAGGGGGAGGGGAGCACCAGAGGAAGATGGAGAGCAGGCAAGGAGTTATTGTGAGAGGGACAGAGGGAGAGAAAAGGGGGGGGGGGGGGATAAATAAATAAATAAATAAGGGATGAGGTAAGAAGGGGAGGAGGGGCATTAACGGAAGTTAGAGAAATCAATGTTTATGCCATCAGGTTGGAGGCTACCCAGACGGAATATAAGACGTTGTTCCTCCGACCTGAGTGTGGCTTCATCTTCACAGTAGAGGAGGCCATGGGTAGACGTATCAGAATGGGAATGGAACGTGGAATTAAAATGTGTGGCCACTGGGAGATCCTGCTATCCATGGTTCTCTTAGCATTTCAGATCTCCCCCTCCCCCTCCCACTTTCAGATCTCTTACTATCTCTTCTTTCAGTTAGTCCTGATGAAGGGTCTCGGCCCGAAAAGTCGACTGTACTTCTTCCTATAGATTAGGGGTCACCAACCCGTCAATCACGATCGACTGGTCGATCTTTGAGACTTTCCCAGTAGATCCCGAAAAAAATCAAAAATAAATACACAAATACTGTTGTAATGTGAGCATTATAAAAATAAGTAATACTAATTAGGATAATGGTAATGTAGCAATACTTTTGCTACAAAGCTGTTCGTAAAGAGAAAACAACAGGAATTCTGCAGATGCTGGAAACTCAAGCAACACACATCAAAGTTGCTGGTGAACGCAGCAGGCCAGGCAGCATCTGTAGGAAGAGGTGCAGTCGACGTTTCAGGCCGAGACCCTTCGTCCTGAAACATCGACTGCACCTCTTCCTACAGATGCTGCCGATCCTGCTGCGTTCACCAGCAACTTTGACG
Source organism: Mobula birostris (assembly GCF_030028105.1). Classification (NCBI taxonomy): domain Eukaryota; kingdom Metazoa; phylum Chordata; class Chondrichthyes; order Myliobatiformes; family Myliobatidae; genus Mobula; species Mobula birostris. The sequence continues at coordinate 79,545,614 of NC_092384.1, read as the reverse complement.
TGTGTTGTTCGTAAAGAGAGATTGTTTCTGGGTTGCGGAGTTTTAGTTCCGTTCTTTCTGCCCAGTGCGCATGTGTGTAGCACCCCCGCCATGTACTGCGTTTTCAGCATAGCTTGTGCTGCATCAAAGTGACAAATTAAATTAGATACGCAGTGATCCCTAACCACCGGGCTGCGAAGAATGCGGCGGTACAGCGGTAGTCGGAATGCACCCAGCACATCTTTAAGAAAAAAGTTGAAATAAACAAGCTAATTAATTAGGTGCCGCCCAGCACGTAAATGTCGGGCGTGTGGTAAACCATACTTATATGTTGTAACTGGGTTACCTGTCTGGATACGCCCCTCTGCTGACTGCTCCTGTGGCTCTTCCCACAGACCCCTGAATAAAGGCGATTGTGTCATTGCTCCTCCTCCTCAGTCCAGGGGCAGATACTCAGCATGATGGAGGTCAAATTTTACTGCTAATAAAAGCCTTTCAGTATTTACTCTACTTCCAGTCTTTTGGAGTTATTGATGGTGCATCAATTTTATTAGCAGTAATTTTAAAGCATGGAACACGTTCTGAGACCCGACAAGTTAGAACTCGACCCGCAAACACCTGAAGCTGGAAAGGCTTTTGAACTCTGGCTGGCCTCCTCATACCTAGAGGAGATTGAAGTGATCGAGTCCACAGCGAAGCGCAGAGTTCTCCTCTCCAGGGTCAGTCCACGGGTCTACTTGATGATCAGAGATCAGCCGAGCTACGACAGCGCGATGAGCGCCCTCAAAAGACAATACCTGCGGACGGTAAACACCGTCTACACGCAGCATCGGTTAGCGACACGGCACCAGCGGCCCGGGGAGTCGAGTGCTGAGTTTGTCGGGGCACTACAGACACTCGTGCGGACCTGCGGCTGCCAAGAACTGACGGCAGAACAGCATGCGGACGTCCTAGTGAGAGACACCCTCGTCACGGGGACCAGGTCAACGTATGTGCGCCAGTGGCTGCTGGAACAAGCTGATCTTACCTTACGTTCGGCGATTGAGCTGGCCAACATGCTGGAGGCCGCTCTGCAGAACTCTGAGGCTCTCCAGGCATGCGATCCCCCGATGGCCTTGTGGGCACCGCAGACCCCGCAACCTGCCAGTGAATCGACCTCGGCTGCTGCCAGTCGCGAGTCCGCAAAGTGCTACTTCTGCGGACTCGAGAAGCACCCCTGGAAACGCTGCCCGGCCTGAGAAGCTACCTGCTCCAGTTGCGGAAAGAAGAGCCACTTTGACAAGGTCTGTAAGTCCAAACCACGAACGGGATCGAGCAGCGCTGCATGCGAGACAAAGGGTCGCCATCTTCCCTGCATGCCACCACCACGTGTGAGACATGGGGGTTGCCATCTTGCCTGCCACCATCTTCCCTGCACGCCACCACCACGTGCGAGACGTGGGGGTGGCCATCTTGGTCAGTGCCACCTCCCACCGCCTACAACCAACGGGTGCTCACGGGGCACCCCACCGCGCCGGACCAAGACAGCGACTCAACCCTGGCCTCTGTGACCCTCGATCAAAGCGCTCCTCACCTGCTCACAAGGTCAATAATGGACATCCTGGTGGAGGAGCACAGAACAAGCTGCCTGTTTGACACGGGCAGCACAGAGAGTTTTATCCATCCGGACACGGTGCAGCATTGCGGACTCGCGATATGGCTGGTAAGTCAGACGGTCGCCATGGCTTCCGGGTCGCATACAACAGACATCCGTGGGGGTTGTGTAGCGACGCTAGTGGTGCAGGGCACAGAATATCAAGACTTTACATTACTGGTCATGCCTCAACTGTGTGCCCCTGTGCTGTTGGGGTTGGACTTCCAGAGCCACCTGAAAAGCGTGACAATGGAGTATGATAGGCTCCTCCCACCAATCACTGTCGTAAATCCTCAGTTTTGTAGGGATACATCACATACCCCGCTACTGACCACACACATACACCGACCCGCACATCCCACCCAACACCATGCCAACTGCCACACTACCGACGCCACTTGCGGCCTCTCCACCCTCAAGATCCCTCCCCCACCGCTGTTTGCCAACCTGACCCCTGACTGTAAACCTGTGGCAACTAAAAGCAGGAGGTACAGCCCGGGGGACAGAGCCTTCATTAAGTCAGAGGTGCAGCGGCTGTTTAGGGAGGGGGTCATTGAGGCAAGCACAAGTCCTTGGAGGGCGCAAGTGGTCGTTGTTCAGAAAGGGGAGAAAAATAGGATGGCTGTGGACTATAGCCAGACCATCAATAGGTTCACGCAGCTCAGCACGTACCCTCTACCCCGCATCGCGGATAGGGTCAATCAAATAGCACAGTACAAGGTGGACTCGACCATAGACCTAAAATCCGCTTACCATCAGCTCCCCATCCGCCAGGAGGACTGCCCTTACACCGCCTTCGAGGTGGATGGCAGGTTTTATCATTTCCTGCACGTCCCCTTCGGTGTCACGAATGGTGTATCTGTCTTCCAGAGGGAAATAGACCGGATGGTGGACCAGTGCCAACTGAAGGCCACATATCTGGATAACATCACCATCTGCGGTCACGACCGGCAGGATCACAACAACAACCTCCAAAAATTTCTCCAAGTGGCCAAAGCTTTCAATCTCACCTATAACAAGAACAAGTGTGTGTTGGGAACCACCCGACTTGCTATCCTTGGGTGTGTTGTGGAGAATGGAGTCATTGGCCCTGACCCTGACCATATGCGCCCCCTGTTGGAACTCCCCCTTCCCAACACCCTCAGAGCACTCAAAAGGTGGCTGGGCTTCTTTTCATATTACGCCCAATGGGTGTCTAACTATGCACACAAGGCCCGCCCCCTGGTCAAGTCCACCACGTTCCCCCTCTCAGCTGAGGCCCGGCCGGCTTTCAGCCACGTTAAAGAGGACATTGCCAAAGCAACAATGCATGCGGTGGATGAGGCAATTCCCTTCCAAGTAGAGAGTGACACCTCCGGCTTCGCACTGGCCACTACCCTCAACCAGGCGGGAAGACTGGTGGCGTTCTTCTCCCGTACCCTTCAAGGACCTGAAATTCGGCACTCCGCAGTGGAGAAAGAGGCCCAGGCCATAGTGGAATCTATTAGGCACTGGAGGCACTATCTCGCCGGCAAAAGGTTAACCCTGCTAACTGACCAGCGCTCAGTCGCATTCATGTTTAATAACCAACAGCAGGGCAAAATCAAAAATGATAAAATTCTGAGGTGGAGAATCGAACTCTCCATCTTCAACTATGACATCATGTACAGGCCTGGAAAGCTCAACGAGCCCTCCGATGCCCTATCCCGGGGAATGTGCGCCAGCGTGCAGATTGACCGGCTATACGTCCTACATGTAGATCTTTGCCACCCGGGGATCACCCAGCTTTTCCACTTCGTGAAAGCCCGGAACCTGCCTTACTCCCTTTAGATCAGGATGATGACCAGGGACTGCCAAGTCTGCGCAGAGTGCAAACCGCACTTCTACCGACCCAAAAAGGCCCAACTCATCAAAGCCACCCGCCCCTTTGAGCAACTGAGTGTTGACCCTAAGGGCCCCCTTCCCTCCACCAACCGCAATGTGTACTTAACATTATCGATGAGTACTCGCGGTTCCCCCTCGCCATCCCCTGCCCCGATACCACTACCACGTCCGTTATAAAAGCACTGTGCCAGCTCTTCACTCTGTTTGGATACCCATACTGTATCCACAGTGACAGAGGGTCCTCGATTATGAGTGACGAGCTGCACCAATACCTGTTGGCTAGGGGTATTGCAACTAGTAGGACCACGAGCTATAATCCCCGGAGGAATGGACGGGTGGAGAAGGAGAATGCCACGGTGTGGAAGGCCAAGCTCTTAGCCCTCAGGTCAAAGGGACTGCTTGTCTCCCGCTGGCAGGAGGTCCTTCCCGAGGCACTCCACTCCATCCAATCCCTGTTATGCACGTCCACCAATGCCACCCCTCATAAGTGACTCTTTTCCCAGAAAGTCGACCACTGGGACCACCCTACCAACTTGGCTGATGTCCCCGGGGCCAGTGCTGCTCTGGAAACATGTGAGGAGTAATAAATACTCCCCGACGGTCGAGGAGGTTCACTTACTTCATGCGAACCGCCAGTGTGCCTATGTGGTTTTACCTGATGGGCGGGAGGACAAGGTCTCTATCTGCGACCTGGCGCCTGCAGGAGCACCGGGCCCCTACCCTGAACACTCCATGGTGACTATTGACCCCGTACCCACTGATATATATACCCACGAGACACCGCACACTCCAAGCCCTACACAGACACCAGACAACACTCCCATACCGGGCGCGATGCATACGCATGAGGGATTACCAATGCCTAACGTTCTGACACCTCAAGTCAGGCCGGAGCCAGCACAACTACCGTCGCTGGTGCAATGACCACTGGTGCTACGTAGATCACAGCGACGGACTCAACCGCTTGATAGATTTGACCTGTACATATACTTGTTTTAAATATTGTCAGTCACTTCACCCGCGGGACTCTTTTTTTAAAACAAAATGGAGGGGTGAATGTGGTAAACCATATTTATATGTTGTAACTGGGTTACCTGTCTGGACACGCCCCTCTGCTGACTGCTGTTGTGGCTCCTCCCACAGAACCCTGAATAAAGGCGATTGCGCCATTGCTCCTCCTCCTCATTCCAGGGGCAGATACTCACCATGATGGAGGTCACATTTTACTGCTAATAAAAGCCTTTCAGTAATTACTCTACTTCCAATCTTTTGGAGTTATTGATGGTGCATCAGGGCGGCACCTAATTAATTAGCTTGTTTATTTCAGCTTTTTTTCTTAAAGATGTGCTGGGTGCATTCCGGCCACCGCTGTACCGCTGCATTCTTTGTGGCCCGGAGGTTGGGGACCACTGGATAAGAATACATACTGTCGCAAACATCAATATACAGCACTTGGTCGTGATATCCTGATAGCATGGCGGAGGCTCCACGAAAGAAGGCAAAAACATACAAATTCCATCCAGAATGGGAAGAGGTATTTCTGTTTACCTTGGTGAAAGACGAGTGTGTATGTATGTTGTGCCACCAAACACAAGCACTGACTAAAAGAAGGAATCTGTAGCGACACCACACCAACCACCAGTTTAAAGACACCTACCCCCCAAAGAGCGCAATTCGTGCCAGGAAAGTTGAGAAGCTGAAATCAGCATTGAAGGCCCAGCAATCGTTTTTCACAAAACATGCTGCTCAAAATAAAGCTGCTGTTGAAGCATCATTTCATGTAAGTCACCTTTTGGCTAAACACAAGAAGCCTTTTACAGATGGCGATTTATTCAAGGAAGCAATGGCCATTACCACAGAGACTGTTTTTAATGACTTTAAAAACAAAGACGACATCACAACCGCAATACATAGTATACCGCTTGGCCCTGCAACAGTGGTAAGGAGAGTAGAGTCCCTGTCAGAGGACGTGGGTATTTTTCACTACAATTCGATGAATCCCTGGATGTAATGCAAACAGCTCAGCTTGTTGTATTTGTCAGAATGGCTTTCCAGGATTTTACAACAAAGGAGAACTTGCTCACTCTTTTGCAATTAAAGGAGAGAACGGGAGGTTAGGATATCTACAATGAGTTTAAAAAATATGTCTGTGAAAATGACAATCCCATTCATAAACTGGTGGCAATTACTCCTGATGGGGCCCCAGCAATGTGCATTGTGTGCGTTGGTTTTATAGCACTAAAAGTCAGTGCCTACTTCGGGTCAACTTATCTATGTGAAATTGCATTTTCACAGGTGAAAAATTATTAAATCTAAGTACAGGAGCTGTCTTACTGACAGACACCTCACAGACTGTCTCAAACTGGCTGTCTGTAGTTATGAGCCAAATTTCAGGGAACTAGCAATAAGTATTCAGCCCCAGTCATCACACTGAATGCAACAGTCAATTTTTATTCATTTATTTTTCGTGTTGAAATAAAATTAAATAATGAAACTTAGAATTAAAGGTGTGAAGTATTGTAATATTCTTAAAGATATGCTAGTTACAGTGTTTTCTTGTTTGAATTAATTTGAAAGTTTGACAAAAGTATTCTGTGTAATTCAAATACAATTAGCCCAAATAAAAAGCCTCAAATTGGCAGTACTATCTGAGCTGTTTTTTCTCTAAACGATCCAGTAGGTAGAACTTGCCTTTCACTGAGGTCGAGGGAGGGGATCTTGGGCTTAAAAAGGTTGGTGACCACTACTATAGATGCTGCCTGGCCTGCTGCGTTCCACCAGCATTTTGTGTGTGTTGCTTGAATTTCCAGCATCTGCAGATTTCCTCATGTTTGTGTATCTATGAGCATTTGCTTTTGTCGCAGGCTTTCCTAAAGTGTGGGCATTCAGACACTGCATTATTGTTCTTAGAGGGGTCACACTGGCAACTTGCTGCCCTGGAGGTCCTTCACAGCCACCACGCACAAAGAAATTATTTATGTGCTCTTCACTAGCCTGTCCAGGTACTTCTTAGTGCCTTGGAATACCCTCCCATCATCGCAGCATCGGTTAATGAAAAGCAACATTCCCCAAATGGAAGAATTTTGTTTGTATGGTGATGTATTCCGTTTAGAGCTGTTGGCAAAGGTCAGAGCTATTGCCATGCTGAACATAGTGTAACTCGTCACTCATCAATGGGGAATGCTGTGTAGAAACTGGCAATTTAATTTCAACTTTGTGGCTTATTGGCTTTGGGGTAATGCAGAGAGTAGTAGTAGTAGACGGTTGCCTGTACTAGTGGTGTGCCGCAGGGATTGGTGCTGGGTCCTTTGTTGTTAGTCAATTACTGTACATCAGCAACTTGGATGATAATGTGGTTAACTGGATCAGCAGATTTGCGGTTGACACCAAGATTGGGGGTGTAGTGGCTATCATGGCTTGAAGAGGGATCTGGATCAGCTGGAAAAATGAGCTGAAAATGGCATGTGGAATTTAATGCAGACAGCTGCAAGATGTTGCATTTTTGTAGGACCAACCAGGGTAGGTCTTACACAGTGAACGGTAAGGCGCTGAGGAGTGTGGTAGAACAAAGTGATCTGGGAATATAGGTCCATAATTAATTCAAAGTAGCATCACAGGCAGAGGTCAGAAGAAAGCTAGGCACATCGGCTTTCATAGATCAAAGTACTGAGTATAAGGAGATGGGATGTAATGTAATGTTGAAGTTGTACAAGACATTCAGGAAAACAGATTATTATCTGAATGGTGGCCGATTAGGAAAAGGGGAGGTGCAACGTGACCTGGGTGTCATTATACACCAGTCATTGAAAGTGGGCATGCAGGTACAGCAGGCGGTGAAAAAGGCGAATGGTATGCTGGCATTTATAGCGAAAGGATTTGAGTACAGGAGCAGGGAGGTACTACTGCAGTTGTACAAGGCCTTGGTGAGACCGCACCTGGAGTATTGTGTGCAGTTTTGATCCCCTAATCTGAGGAAAGACATCCTTGCCATAGAGGGAGTACAGAGAAGGTTCACCAGATTGATTCCTGGGATGGCAGGACTTTCATATGAAGAAAGAATGGATGAACTGGGCTTGTACTCGTTGGAATTTAGAAGATTGAGGGGGGATCTGATTGAAATGTATAAGATCCTAAAGGGATTGGACAGGCTAGATGCAGGAAGATTGTTCCCGATGTTGGGGAAGTCCAGAATGAGGGGTCACAGTTTGAGGATAGAGGGGAAGCCTTTTAGGACCGAGATTAGGAAAAACTTCTTCACACAGAGAGTGGTGAATCTGTGGAATTCTCTGCCACAGGAAACAGTTGAGGCCAGTTCATTGGCTATATTTAAGAGGGAGTTAGATATGGCCCTTGTGGCTACGGGGGTCAGGGGGTATGGAGGGAAGGCTGGGGCGGTGTTCTGAGTTGGATGATCAGCCATGATCATAATAAATGGCGGTGCAGGCTCGAAGGGCCGAATGGCCTACTCCTGCACCTATTTTCTATGTTTCTATGTTTCTATTGGTGAGGCCTAATTTGGAGTATTGTGTGCAGTTTTAGTCACCTACCTACAGGAAAGCAGTGGATCAAAATGTAAATAAGGTTGAAAGAGTACAGAGAAAATTTAAAAGAATGTTGCCAGGTCTGGAGGACCTTAGTTATAAGGAAATATTGAACAGGTTAGGACTTTATTCCTCAGAACATGGAAGATTGAGAGGAGATTTGATCAAGGAATACAAAATTATTGGAGGTATAGATAGGGTAAGTGCAAGCAGGTTTTTTCCACTGAGGTTGGGTGGAAGTACAACTAGAGATCATGGGTTAAGGGTGAAAAATGAAAAGTTTAAGGGGCACATGAGGAGAAACTTCTTCATTCAGAGGGTCATGAGAGTGGAATGAACTGTCAGCACAAATGGTTCATGTGGGCTCCATATCAACGTTGGGTAAGCGAAGTTTGAATATGGATAGTAGAGGTATGGAGGGCTATGGTTCAGGTGCAAGATGATGGAAATAGACAGTTTAAATAGTTTTGGCATGGACTAGATGGACCAAGGAGCCTGTTTCTGTGCTGTACTTTTCTCTGACTCTGTGTCAAAATTATAGATGCAAATCTGGTTCTGAAGTCCCAACTCTTTCATAAACAACATTAGGATTACCCTCAAAATTCCAGTAAAACAGTTTCTAGGCCTTTGATCTACCCACTTTCATCCTTAAAATATAACATTTACGTTATGCTACCTCTCTGAGGAAACCTTCTGCCAATTAGCACTTACATCCATGTAGAATACCTTTTAGTGCAGAGGTTCTCAACATTTTTTATGCCATGGACAACACCATTAAGCAAGGGATGCATGGGCCCCAGATTGCGAACTCCTGACTTAGAGAGTGGCAAGGGGAGGCTTCAATGTTTATCACCAAGAACAACTACTGACCGAGTGGTAAAAGACCTTACTGCTAAATCAGTTCTCGATAAGTGATGAGGGGAAAATCTAATTGGTATACATGACAGCATTGGCAAGAATGGCTGCCATACTGTCTTTGTCAAGACAAAATCCTTCGTTTACAGCAAAAATACACTTCATTTTGCCACTACCACTATGCTAAATGGAGCCAATTGCAAACAAATAGCCACTTGAGACTAGGCCTTGATGAGCTCATATGGGCCATTGGTAGCAACAGCAGAATTGTACTCATTCCCCTGCTCCACCATCTCCATCAACCAAGTGACTGGCTCTGGTTCAATGAACAGTGCAGGAGGGCATGCCAGGAGCAGTAGCAGGCATGCCTCAGAATGAGAGATCAATCAATGAAGTTACAAGACGGGGCTACTGAAAGCAGACAACAGAAACAGACAAAGCTCAGTAATCCCACAACCTTAAGGTCTGATCTAAATTCTGCAGTCCTACCATATTCAGTCATGAATTGTGGGGGACAATTAAACAACTCACTGGAGGAGGAGTACCACTGTTGTTGGTAGAATCCATGACAACATGGAGATCTACAACAACACATACTAAATGTCAGCAAGACCAAGGAGTTGATTGTGGACTTCAAGAGGGGGAGTTGGGAGCACACTCCAGTTCTCATTGAGGGATCAGCAGCGGATAGGGTGAGCAGCTTCAAGTTCCTAAGTGTTGATATTTCAGAGGATTTACAGTGCCTATAAAAAGTATTCACCACTTCCCCCCTGGAAGTTTTCACGTTTTATTGTTTTATAACATTGAATCACAGTGGATTTTAATTTGGCTTTTTTGACACTGATCAACAGAAAAAAGACTCTATTGTGTCAAATTGAAAACCGTTCTCTGCAAAGTAAATTAATTACAAATGTGAAACAGAAAATAATCAATTTCATAAGTGTTCAACCCCCCCCCCCACCTTCATATCAGTTTTTATTAGATGCACCTTTGGCAGCAATTAGAGCCAATCTGTGTGGATAGGTCTCTATTAGGTTTGCACGTCTGGACACTGCAACTTTTCCCCATTCTTTCCAAAAGTGCTCAAACTCTGTCAGATTGTATGTGGATAGTGAATGAACAGCCCTTTTCAAGTCCAGCCACAAATTCTCAATTGGATTGAGGTCTGGATTCTGACTTGACCACTCCAGGACATTAGCCTTGTTGTTTTTAAGCCATCCCTGTTTAGCTTTGGCTTTATGCTTGGGGTCATTTTCTTGCTGGAAAACAAATATCCCAAGTCGCAGTTCTCTTGCAGACTGCATCAGGTTTTCCTCCAGGATTTCCCTATATTTTGCTGCATTCCTTTTGCCTCTACCTTCATAAGCCTTCCAGAGTCTGCTGCAGTGAAGCATCTCCACAGCATGATGCAGCCAACACCATGTTTCCCGGTAGGGATTGTGTCTTTTTGATTATGTGCAGTGTTTGGCTAATGACAAAAAACATAGCATTTAGTCTGATGGCCAAAAAGCTCAATTTTGGTTTCATCAGACCATAGAACCTTCTTCCAGCTGACTTCAGAGTCTCTCACATGCCTTTTGGCAAACTCTAGCTGATGTTTCATGTGAGTTTTTTTTCAACAGTTTTTTTCAGCCACTCTCCCATGAAGCTGCAACTGGTGAGCCACCCAGGCAAAAGTTGTTGTATGTGCAGTCACCTCAACCACTGAAGCTTGTAACTCCTCCATAGTTGTCATAGAACTCTTGGCGGCCTCCTTCACTAGTCCCCTTCCTGCATGGTCACTCAGGTTTTGAGGACGACCTGCTGTAGGCAGATTTACAGCAGTGCCATATTCTTTCTATTTCTTGATGATTGACAACTGTACTCCAAGGGATATTCTGTGACTTGGAAATTTTCTTGTACCCATCTCCTGACTTGTACTTTTCAATAACCTTTTCATGGAGTTGCTTGGAGTGTTCTTTTGTCTTCATAGTGTAGATTTTGGCAAGATACAGTACTGACTCACCAGCAATTGGACCTTCCAGATACAGGTGTATTTTTACTACAATCAATTGAAACACCTTAACTACACACAGGTCTCCAAAATCAGATCAGTGGCTCTACTTCATTAGGAGTTTGAAAAGATTCAGTATGTCACCAAAGACTTTTACAAATTTCTATTGATGTACAAAGCAGAGCATTCTAATGGTCGTATCACAGCCTGGTATGAAGGTTCCAATGCATAGCATTGCAAGAAGCTACAGAATGTGTAGACTCCACCAGCACCATCATGGGCACAGCCCTCCCCACCATCAAGGACATGGTGCCTGAAGGATGCAGCTTTCATCACTAGGGCCCATCACCACCCAGGACAGGGGCTCTTAACCATTTTTATACCATAGACCCTTACCATTAACTGAGGGGTCTGTGGACTCCAGGTTGGGAACCCCTGATGTAGGACATGCTTTATTTGTGTTACTTAGATTTGGGAGAAGGTATAGGAGCCTGAAGATCAACATGCAATTTTTCAGAAACAGCTTCTTCCCCTCTGGCATCAAGTTTCTGAATTGGCCATAAATCCACTACTTAGTTATTTATTTGTTTTTGTAGTTTATATAGTCATTACATTGTTTCAACACAACAAAGTTCACATCATGTAAAACAGAGATACTAATTCTAATTCTGTCTTTTTGACCATCAGACTGCAGTCATTGAATATAGATAGCAACAACTCTGCCACAATCATCCTCAACAGTGGTGCCTCAAAGGCTGTGTTTTCAGCCCCCTGTGCTACTACCTTTTTTTTGTTGTCCATCCTGTTGGGGGAGTTCTTTCATTGATTCTGTTGTATTTATTGTACTTACTGTGATTGCTAAAAGAAAATGAATCTCAGGGTTGTATATGGTGACATACAGTGTATGTATGTACTTCGATAATAAATTTACTTTGAAGTTTGAATCTATATACTCAGGACTGAGAGTGGAATTTCAAGTAACAATAAGCTGGAGTGCAGGAAAGAGATAGAGAGCCTAGTGGCATGGTTTCATAACAATATTTCTTTCAATGTCAGCTAAACAAAAAAGCTGTTTGTTGATTTCAGGAATGAGGGCAGAGCATATGCTCCTATTTACATCAATGGAGCTGAGGTCAAGAGAGTTGATATCTTCACGTTCCTAAGAGTGAACATCAATTACCAATCTTGATCCAACCAAACAGACGTCGCAGCCAAGAAAGCCTCTACTTTCTCAGGAGGCTAAAGAAATTTAGCATGTCCCTCTTAACCCTCATCAATATTTATCGATGCACCATAAAAAGCAATCTGTCTTGGCAATTTTTTTTGCCTGTGACCGCAAGAAACCTTAATTTTTTGAGCACTAGAAACAGCAGAGTTGTATTCACAGCTCTACACTTCATGGAAGCCAGTCTCCCCTCAATGGACTATGGTTATGCATCTTGCTGCCTCAGTAAAGCACACTGGACTGATAAATGGCAAGCCACCCTTCTATGGACACAGTCTACATTTCTTGTTAACTCAGTAAAGCAGACTGGATTGATAGGTGGCAAGCCACCCCTCCATGACTCTGTCTATGCTTCTTGCTGCCTCAGTAAAGTAGACTGGACTGATAACATTCATGCACACGACTGCCAAGCAGTGGCAATATCTAGCATCGGAAAATCCATTTACCACTCTCTGACATTCAATTTTATTATCTACTCTCCTCTTCCCTAGGTTTTAACGTTAATCTGTGACCATTATTGCGTTAAACAGACATACAATTGACTACTGTTGTGTATCTACAATGGGGTATTTTGTTACTAAAGTGAATATTGCAAATGGTGTTGATGCCACTGAGAGAGTGGTGGAAACTGGTTAATTGCAGCTGATCTGTCTGGAGGGAGATAAAGGACAACAAAATAAAGAATTGCCATGCTTCTCAAATATAGAACACAACAATTGTTGGAAAATGAAATAAAAGTGAATGCTGGAAGAAATAATCAAAAAGTGAGATAGCAGCTGTGGAGAGATTAATGACCTTGAGACAGCGTTGGGTCATTCAGGTATCAACTGGAAAGACTAGTTATCCAAAATTGTTGATTACAGCATTGAGATCGAAGGGTTGTAATTGGAAGGTGAGATGTGGAGTTGTACCCAATCAAGGAACTAGTGCTACTAAAGGAGGGAGAAAGTTGGTTAGCAAATAGGCCTAAGCAATAATATGAGATTATTCATTACAGTATCAAATAAATAATTATAAAGTTAGTGGATTTTAGACACACTTTTTCTCTGTCCATCAAAGATTCATTTATTATCAAAGTATACAACTTTAAAATTCTTCTCCAGATAGCCATGAAACCAGGAACGAGAAGAAAAGCAGCACGATCATCAACCCTGAAATTTCCCCTACCCCGCACAAAAAAACAAAAAAAAATTGGAACAGGACCATCAACTCCCAAACCTCCCTCCACCATACAAAAAAAAAATACAAGAAAGATTGTGCAAAAAAACACATTATATAAAAAAAACTATAAGATTGGGGAAAAAAGTCTACAGTCCAAACCTATATCCAAAATGCAGAAAAACCTGGGTAAAATTCTCCAGGCACAGCGGCAGGCCACACAGGCTTCCCTCTCCGGCAGCAGAATGATCCCACCAGCAGTCAGAAGGCAGTCTCCCCTCTCTGATAGTGTAGATGCTTGTTGAATATTTCCAGAATTTTGTGTTTCTGTCTTGAATTTGTAGCATCTGTAGTATTTTGTTTTTGTGCTATTTAATCTTTTGTGCATTTCTCTTCTATTAATGCCTACCTGAAAAAGCTCTGCTTCTCTCTCTCCAAAGGGATTTCCTTCTGTCTCATTTGCCTTGTTCATCTTACGTTTTTCATAAAGCTTTTACCAAAACTCACTTGCACAGCTGTGTGTTAGTTTTTGGTGGTTGGTCATTAATCAAAAGTATTTATACTTTTTTTTTACCTACATAGATGCTGCTTGGCCTCAATGACCTCAGGACACCAATGAAGTACTTTATTGAAGTTTAATCGCTGTAATATATACAGCCCAATGTGCAGAAGAAGCATCATTAAACAGCAATGTGATAGTAACAAGTTAACCTCTTGTCTTTTTGAGTTCAAAAATCAGGAGGTTATGTTGCAACTTTATAAAACTCTGGTTAGGCCACATCTGGAGTATTGCATACAGTTCTGGTCGCCCCACTATAGGAAGGATATTGAGGTTTTGGAAAGTATGCTGAAGAGATTTACTAGGATGCTGCCTGGTTTAGAGGGCACGTACTATCTCAAGAGGCTGGATAAACTTGAGTTGTTTTCTCTAGAGCGCTGGAGGCTGAGGGGAGATCTGATAGAGGTTTATAAGATTGTGAGAGACATAGATAAGATAACATAGAGAACATAAGAGTTCGGCACGGACTAGAAGGGCCGAGATGGCCTGTTTCCGTGCTGTAATTGTTATATGGTTATATAGATGGAGTGAACAGAGAATATCTGTTTTCCATGTTGAAATATCTCATACCAGAGGACATGCAGCGAAGGTGAGAGGGGTAAGAATTTTGCTCAGTGGTGGATGTCTGGTATATGGTAGAGGCAAATATATTAGAGGCTTTTAAGAAATATTTGGATAGGCACATGGATGTAAGGAAGATGGAGAGATATAGATATTGTGTAGGTAGGAGAGATGAATGTTTGGGTGCTTTTGATTTGCTTTTTAGCTTGTTCACTACAACATTGTGGGCTGAATGGTAGGTTCCTGTGCTGTACTGTTCTGTGTTCTAGTCTATTTTTAGTGATTGGAGGTTAAATTTGCTAAGTCACAGGGATAACAACTCTGTTCCTCTTTGAAATAATGTTACAGCTTCTTTTATATTTACATGAGAGGACAAGTAGAGAGGGTCTCATGATTTGTTCCACCAAAATAAAGCACAACCAACATACTATAATCCCTCAATACAGCATCAGAGTGTCAAGAAGCTTATGAACCCACAACTTCTTGACTCAGCAATCATTTTGTGCTGCAGACTCAGCTATCATTTACACCAGACTCAGGATATTTCACGTTCCCTTTTGGAAGTGCACTTTGCTTACCTATCCTATACTTGAATAACTTTACTGGGGTTTTTTCCCATATCAGTTATTGCATAATCAGTGAAGATGAAAATTTTCCAAAACTTTAGGAAAAGGCACTGAAAACGATTTAACAATTCAGCGTATGTTTACATTTTGACTTTCTTTTTTAACTTTTCACCAGAACTAGACTCCCGATGTCGGACAAGCAATCCATACATGAAAATATTGGTCAATACTACGAGTTGTGGTCATCCATTGGAAGTACTCTCTGTGCTTGTGTCAACAATCCACAGAATGGTATTTAAATTTTGCCTCCAGATTTGCTGTGTTTCAATTTGTTACATTGAAATCCTTTTTCTCAAAATGTTTGTACTGTATAGTGATTAAAAGAGGAACTTTATTTCAGTTGTATTTCCTAACCCTTGACCCTAGAGGTTAGTAAATGGGTATGCTATGCAGGCAAATAAAGCCCCCAGTTTAAAATTTCTTGTGTGCCAAGTTATCTAACAGTAGCCAGGAACTACTATTGCACCTTGTACCCTGAGGTCAAGAAGGACAAAAGTAAATCAGAATTTTTCCTTCTTACTTAATGGCTGCCAAATGAAAACACACATTTTATTGCAAACACCGAAAATCTGCAGATGCTGGAAATTCAGGCAACACACACAAAATGCTGGTGGAATGCAGCAGGCCAGACAGCATCCATAGGAAGAAGCACAGTTGATGTTTCGGGCCGAGACCCTTCGTCAGGACACATATTTTATCGCTTAGTTGTAGTCATGAATGTCCTTTCAAATAACCAGTTTACAGTCACTAGTCACTGTATATTAAAGAACCACCCTGGTGAATTTAGAACTCTATTTATGTGAATAAATAGAAATGACAAAGTGCTGTTCTTAACAGTATGAGAGATTTTATTGAAACTGCTAGAATGAATTGCTTCTTAAGTAGGAGTTGCTTATTGCACTAACTGTTATCCATTGAACATTTTTGCTTGATATGAAGAGAATTTTCTCCACTGAGAAGGTATTGACAAAGATATTAAGGGGTAAATCTGCTAAGATATTGTTTCATTTTAGCAAGAGATGCAAGGAAAAATTAAAACAATAAGTTGCTTGGGTCAGTTACTGTGACTCATGGGTAGTAAAGCACTTGATTACCCTCAGTCGCACTCAGCTAATGGAGGAGAAAAAAGAATTAAGCAAGGTTGCAGTGCCAATTGTTCAGTAGATTCTCCCAGACAAAGTGAGTGGCTACTCATTGGCTGCAAATAGAATCAACTCCATAACGATGTTGCAGAACAGTAGCCTGCCATCATGCAGTAACTAAGCTGAATAGGAAAAGCACCAGAGGGCAGTCTTTGCAGGCAAAACTGCACCATCACGAGTCATTGTCTCGGGAGAGGGGGAGGGAGAAAACACAGCTAAAAACTGCATATTATCAAACTTGCTTGTGTGTCTGCAATTTCATTTGCACTGACCCTTGTTTCGCTGTTGTAGAAGAGAACCAGAGACTGTGTACAACAGTCTTTCCATTTGCAAATGAATGCCTGCAAAAATGCATCAGACAAGAAATAATCCGGCCCATTTGTGCATTTATTGGACTCACAGTTGCCAATAATTGTAAGTATTTGGCTGCATGATATCTGCTTATTTATAATGAAGTGTAATGCATAAAGATTAAGAGGGGTGAGTTTGCTTATTGGTGCATTGGTTTGCCCCGACCTTCACCTGTACATAAATGGCTAGGATGATTTTTACTATGGAATGCAGCTGGTGTATCTTCGTATGAAAGGTCACCTTTTGGCTGCTGACAAAACCCTTTTCATAGATCCAGTGATGTTGATAGCCCTTGCTAGCATAGCTGGTTGCAGCCTTTATCTCTGTACCTTTGTCTTCTGGGTGTCTATAAGGCAGAATTTAAAGAAAATAATGGGAGAAATGTTAATGGATTTTTAATTGATTCATAGAAATCTCTTGCCTGATGATTGCACAGAAAATGCATGCTTAGCTTAAAGTGGACACAAAACCAGCATTATTGATCTTTGCTCCAGATTTCTGTGTATAACCTATTCACAGATGAATAATGAAACCAATTTATCAAAAAAATTATAAATTGACCTGTTAGATATTATGATCAGGAGACATTTTAAGCTATCAATGTAATAATATTATTATGTACTTCATTCTATAATCACAAGAAAATCTGCAGATGCAACACACACAAAATGTTGGAGGAACTCAGCAAGCCAGGCAGCATCTATGGAAAATAGTAAACAGCTAACATTTCAGGCCAACCCTTCATCAGGACTGGAAAAAAAAATGAGAAGTCAGAGCAAGAGAAGGAGGGCTGAGGAGAGAAAAAAATTATAAGGAAAAAGCAAAAGTGGTAGGTGATAGGTGAAACCAGGAAAGGGAGAGGGGTGAAGTAAAGAGCTGGGAAATCGATTGGTAAAAACGTTAAGGGGCTGGAAAAGGGAAAATCTGACAGGAGAGGGTAGAAGACTATGGGATAAAGGTAAGGGGGAGGAGCACCAGATGGAGCTGATGGTTAAGATGAGAGAGGGAAACAGGAATGGTGAAGGGTTGGGGGGGGGGGGGGGGAACTGTACCAGAAGTTTGTGAAATCAAATGTCATGCCATCAGGTTGGAGGCTACCCAGATGGAATATAAGGTTTTGCTCCCTCAGCCATAGTGTGGCCTCGTTGCGAGTAGAGGAATGGGAAGAATTGAAATGGAGATCCCATTTTTTCTGGTGGACAGAGAGTAGGTGCTCGGCGAAGTGGTCTTCAATCTATGTTGCATCTCACCAATATACAGGCGGTCACACCAGGATCACCGGATACAGTAGATGACCCCAACAGACTCACACGTGAAGTATTGTCTCACCTGGAAGGACTATTCGGGGCCTTGAATGGTAGTGAGAGAGGAGGTGTAAGCAAGTATGGCACTTGTTAAACTTGCAACGATGAGTACCAGGAGGGAGATCAGTGGGGAGAGATGAATGGACAAAGAAGTCGTGTAGAGAATGATCCCTGCAGAAAGGTAGTGGGTGGGGGGGAAGGATAAGATATGCTTGGTGTTGGGATCCCATTAGAGATGGCGTGAGTTACAGAGAGTTATGTGCCAGACGCGGTGGCTGGTGGCGTGGTAGGTGAGAATAAGAGGACAGACGTGCGTGAAGTTTCACATGCTCTAGATCTTTTCAATGACTTCAAGTTCCCTGGCCCTGATTATCTCATTTTCTTCATGGTCGTCCAGTCCCTATACACCTCCATCCCCCATTATGAGGCCCTTAAAGCTCTCCGTTTCTTACTAGAGATCTGCAAATGTCTGCCCTTACACCATCCTCCCACCACTCATAAAACCTTAAGATATAGGAGCAGAATTAGGCCAATTGGCCCATTGAGTCTGATCCACCATTTCATCATGACTAATCTAATTTTTCTCTTAGGCCCAATCTCCTGTCTTTTCCCTGTATCCCTTCATGCCCTGACCAATTAAAAATCTGTTAAATTGTGCCTTAAATAAACATAAAGTCTTGGCCCCCACAGCTTCCTGTGGCAAAGAATTCCACAGGTTCACCACACTCTGGCTCTGTAATGAGTCAACCTATAGCCGGGAGAGTGGTGACTCCCTCCTGTTAGACTCTTTGAGCTACTTATTTTTTATTCTTTCTTACTTCTCTTCTAATATAGGTCGACCTTCACAAATCCGGCACCATTGGGACCTGAGGAGTGCCGGATTATCGAAGGAACCGAATTACAGGTAGTCGGATTAGTGAAGGTTGACCTGTATTCATATTTTTGTGCACTTGTAATGCTATTGTGACACTAATTTCCTTTGGGATATCTATCTATCTATCTGTAAAGAAATTCCTCCTCATCTCCATTCTAGAAGTACGCCCCTCTATTCTGAGGCTGTGTCCTCTGGTCTTAGACTCTCCCACCATAGGAAACATCCTCTCCACCTCCACTCTATCAAGGCTTTTCACCATTCAATAGGTTTCAATGAAGTTGCCTCCATTCTTCTGAATCTGGTGAATACAGACCCAGAATTCCACCCCACCCATAACTTGCACTCCATCTGCCAGAACAAGCAGTATCTCCTGGTGGCCACCCACTTCAATTCTACTTCCCATTCCCTTTCCAACATGTTAATCCATGGCCTCCTCTACTGCCGCAATGAGACCACACTCAGGTTGGAGGAGCAAAACCTTATATTCCATCTGGATAGCCTCCCACCTGATGGCATGAACATCGATTTCTCGAACTTCAGGTAATTGCCCTCCCCCACTTCACCATTACCCATTCCCGTTTCTCTGTCTCACATTACCTCCTTACCTGCCCATCAGCTCCCTCTGATGCTCCTCTCCTTTCCCTTTCTTCAGTAGTCTTCCACGCTTTCCTCTCAATTTCCCCCTTCTCTAGCCCTTTATCCCTTTCATCTATCAACTTCCCAGCTCTCTACTTCACTCCTTACCCTCTCCCAGTTTCACCTATCGCCTGCCACCTTGTACTTCTTCCTCCCCTCCCCACACCTTCTTACTCTGACCTCTCCCTTTAATTTCCAGTCCTGATGGAGAGTCTCAGCCCGAAACGTTGACTGTTTACTCGTTTCCATAGATGCTGCCTGGTCTGTGAATTCCTCCAACATTTTGTGTGTCTTCATTCTATGAAGTCTGATAAGTTACCTTTACCTCTATCAATGTAGACATGTAGTTTGATCCAGGATTTGCTTTAATTGGGCTGTAAATTGTAGAAATCCGTAATCTGCTGCTGATCTGAGGGCTATTCCTTCAAGGGTGAATTTGCAGAAAGCAAATTACATGTACATTTAACATTTCTTTAATTTTCTCTTAAGCATATGCACAGAACTACTTTTGTAAAGTTGGTGGCCTGGATACACTTGCTCAGACTGTTGCGAATTTGGCTGATGCATCTCTAACAAATCACCCTAATGTGGAGTTGCTAATATCTGTGATAAAAACCCTGGATTCCTGCATTTCAGAAAATTGTGAGTAAATTGATAATTTTGATGTTATTTTGAAAATAGAGATGCCCAGGGGACTCTGCGGCCAAAGGAAATGAATAAAACTGTGTAAAGCATTAAGTCCCTGTTTGGATTCTTGGTCTATGCTGGCTGACCTCTGCCTGTGTGGTAAATGGAAGGATTTGGTAGCAGCAAAATATTGGTAGGTTCAACATGGAATCAATAATCAACAATAATCCATTAACTCACTGGATATCTGTGTGTGTGTCCTTGTGAGGGCATGCTTTCAGTGTCATCTTCTCCAAAGGCTCCCTAGCATCCACCATCGTGTAACAGAGATGCAACAAACTTCATTCCTTGTCCCTAGATCCAGCTATATACTTAAGCATGCTGATCTTTTACCTCAGGCAAGCTGTAACCATGACCCTCAACTCCAGCTCCCCACCTCAGACTTAAGCATGCCAGTCAAACCACTGGCTTTTATTAGAATATATCTCCACTTGAGTGGCCCAAAACATTGGCATCAGTGGAAACATTGTCACAAAGATCAAGGAGCTGGCTATTCTTGAAAAATGCCTTACATGGAGCTTTCCCAGCCTGTAGGACCTACAGAATAAAATTATAGGAGTTTTTGAGAGCCAGTGCCTTAGTCCCAGAATGGCAATGGCTAATACAAGAGGGCATAATTTTAAGATGTTTGGAGGAAAGTATAGAGGGTATGTTGGAGGTAGTTTGTTTTACATAGAGACTAGTGGGTGTGTGGAACCCGCTTTCAGGGGCGATGGTAGAGCCAAATATATTAGGGACATTTAAGAGACTCTTAGATGGACACACAGATGAGAGAAAAATGGAGGACAGGTTAGAGTGATGTTGGAGTAGGTTAAAAGGTTGGCGAAACATTGTGAGTTAAGGGACCTGTATTGTGTTGTAGTGTTCTGCCAAACTCTTCATGCACTCAGGATAAGCACAAGTTGTCCAGTGCTGTAAAGGCCACTGTGGCTCCCAACACCCAAGGCCACAATCTACAAAGAGTAATAACAGGATAGAGAAGTAATCAATGTGTGCCGAAAGGAATATTTTAAAGATCTCCGACTGTCCTTGATGTGTATGCTTGACTCCATTCCACAGCAGTCTCTCAGGGCAAGCCTTGCCATCACTCCTGACTGACAGGAATTCAAGCAAATATATTCCATCTCAACAATCGTAAGCCTTGGGAAGCATAGTAACCCTGCTAATATCATAAAATTTAGCGCTAAAATACTTTAGCTTCAAATTCATCGACTATATTTGAGAAGAGAATGATACTGTACACATGACCATGTTAAAGAAAGGGAATATCTGATTATGGCAACTGAAGAAAGGTCTCCCTGCCGTCTGCCACAGGTAAAGTCATCACTTCCTCCTGTTGGCCAAGGAGCTTTTCTGAGCATCATAGTATGGTCCATCCAGAGGCACTGTAGCCTGTAGGTGTAATCTTTGCCACACAACAACTTCAAGCACACTGCAGGGAGCCATTTTCTGTCACTTTTTTTTAACCTAACCAAAACTATTGACTCCATTAATATGAAAGGACTGAAACAACAGCCTCAAATTGTACAGTAGGTTCTTTTCTAAATATCTCATTTGCTGCAAGCAGTCTGCTTCTTTCCATGATAATCTATCCTTGTAAAATTTATGAAACTTAATGACTGATTTGTTCTCAAAATAATCTATATCTTATAAACTGTATTTGTATCTTATCAGACAGCTCTCTTGATTCAGTCTTGTCCCGTCGTAGGGTTTTACTATCCTCCTTGTGGTATCATGCCAGAAATCAATTAGAATCTCAATATCCTCTTTTCAACAGTTGGTTACCTTAGGTACTGCCTTTAATATCCTGTGACCTGTGACTCGCTTCCCACAATCCTTTTAATGGTCTTTGACAGTATGTAATCTGCATCCACAGAGTATAATTACTATTATCTTATCAAAATTCATCATACATACTGAACTATAAGGCCATTAAACATAGGAGCAGAATCAGGCCATTCAGCCCAGTAAGTCCACTTCGCCATTTCATCATAGCTGATCCTGGATCCCATTCAACCCCATACACCTGCCCTTTTACCATATCCCTTGATGCCCCGACCAGTCAGGAATCTATCAGTTTCCACTTTGAATATACCCATGGACTTGGCCTCCACCGTAGTCTGTTGCAGAATATTCCACAGATTCACCACTCTTTGACTAAAAAAATTTCCTCCTTGCTAGTGTCTTAAAAGGTCACCCCTCAATTTTGAGGCTGTGCCCTATAGTTCTGGATAACCACCAGAGGAAGCATCCTCTCAACATCCACCTTATCTAGTTGTATCATCCACAGTCTTTGCCACAAAGCCCTCAATTCCACTATCTAAATTATTGACAAACAATGTGAAAAGAGCGGTCCCAATACTGACCCCTGAGGAACTCTATTAGTCACTGGCAGCCAACCAGAAAAGGCCCCCTTTATTTCCACTCGTTGCTTCCTGCCTGTCAGCCATTCTCCTATCCATGCCAGTATATTTCCTGTAACACCATAGGATTTTATCTTGTTAAGCAGCCTCATGTGAGGCACCTTATAAAATGCCTTCTGAAAATCTAAGTAAATGATATCCACTACCTCTCCTTTGTCCACCCTGCTTGTTACTTCCTCAAAGAGGTCTAACAGATTTGTGAGGCAAGATCTCCCTTTACAGAAACCATGCTGACTTTGACTTATTTTGTCATTAGTCTACAAGTACCTTGAAAACTCACCCTTAATAACAGATTACAACACTTTCCGAGCCACTGAGGTTAGGCTAACTGGCATATAATTTCCTTTCTTTTGCCTTCCTCTCTTCTTAAAGAATGGAGTGACATTTGCAATCTTCCAGTCCTATGGGACCGTGCCATAATCAAGTGATTCTTCAAAGATTATGACTAATGCATCCATTATCTCTTCAGCAACTTCTCTCAGGACTCCAGGGTGTAGTCCCTCTGGGTCCAGGTGACTTATTCACATTAATTCCTTTGAGTTTGCCTAGCACTTTTCCCTTTACAATAGTAGTGGCACTCACTCCTGCTCCCTGACCCTCACAAACCTCTAGCACACTGCTAGTGTCTTCCACGATGAAGACAGATGCAAAATACCTATTAAGTTCATCTGCCATTTCATTTTCCCCATTACTACCTCACCAGCATCATTTTCCTGTGGTCCTATATCAACTCTCACCTCCCTTTTACTCTTTATGTAACTGAAAAAACCTTTGGTATCCTGCTTTATGTTATTGGCTAGACTACCCTCATATTTCATCTTTTCCCTTCTCTTAGTTTTTTTAGTTGCCTTTAGTTGGATTTTAAAAGCTTCCCAATCATCCACTTCCCACTCACTTTTGCTACCTTATTGCCCTTGTCCTTAACTTTCTTTGTCAGCCATGGTTGCCTACCCCTGCCATTTGAGAACTTCTTCCTCTGTGGGACATATCTTTGTGAACTATTCCCAGAAACTTCAGCCACCTCTGTTCTGCTATCATCCTCACCAGCATTCTCCTCCGATCCACCTGGGCAAGCTCCTGTCTCATGCCTCTGTAATTCCCTTTATTCCATTGCAATACTGAATAGATGTGACTTATGCTTCTCCCTCTCAAACTGCAGTATGAATTCAATCAGATTATGATCACTGCCTCCTAAAGGTTCAATTATATTAAGCTGACAAATAATATCTGGGGCTATTACGCAACACCAAATTTAAGATAACCTTTCCCCTAGTAGGCTCAAGCACAAACTGCTCTAAAAAGCCATTTCGTTGGCATTCAACAAATTCACTCTCTTGTGATCTGACACCAACTTGATTTTCCCAAACCCCTTGCGTAGTGAAGTCCCTCATTATAATTGTGAAATTACCTTTATTATATGCCCTTTTGAGCTCCCTTTGCAATCTCAACCCCACATCTTGGCTACTATTTGGGGACCTATATATGATTCCCATAACAACACACATAAAAGTTGCTGGTGAATGCAGCAGGCCTGGCTGCATCTCTTGGAGGAGGTGCAGTCGACGTTTCGGGCCAAGACCCTTCGTCAGGACTAACTGAAAGAACAGGTCGTTAGGGATTTGAAAGTGGGAGGGAGAGGGGGAGATCCAAAATGATAGGAGAAGACAGGAGGGGGAGGGATGGAGCCAAGAGCTACTAGACAGTTGATTGACAAAAGGGATATGAGAGGATCATGGGACGAGAGGCCTAAGGAGAAAGAAAAGGGGGAGGGGGGAAAACCCAGAGATGGGCAAGGGGTATAGTGAGAGGGACAGAGAGAGAAAAAGAATGTGTGTGTATATAAATAAATAACGTATGGGTTACATAGTCATAGTTATACTTTATTGATCCTGGGGGAAATTGGTTTTCGTTACAGTTGCACCATAAATAATTAAATAACAATAAAACCATGAATAGTTAAATAGTAATATGTAAATTATGCCAGGAAATAAGTCCAGTTCCAGCTTATTGGCTCAGGGTGTCTGACCCTCCAAGGGAGGAGTTGTAAAGTTTGATGGCCACAGGCAGAAATGACTTCCTATGACGCTCTGTGTTGCATCTTGGTGGAATGAGTCTCTGGCTGAATGAACTCCTGTGCCCAACCAGTACATTATGTAGTGGATGGGAGACATTGTCCAAGATGGCATGCAACTTGGACAGCATCCTCTTTTCAGACACCACCGTCAGAGAGTCCAGTTCCATCCCCACCACATCACTGGCCTTACAAATGAGTTTGTTGATTCTGTTGGTGTCTGCCACCCTCAGCCTGCTGCCCCAGGGCACAACAGCAAACATGATCGCATTGGCCACCACAGACTCGTAGAACATCCTCAGCATCGTCCGGCAGATGTTAAAGGACCTCAGTCTCCTCAGGAAATAGAGACGGCTCTGACCCTTCTTGTAGACAGCCTCAGTGTTCTTTGACCAGTCCGGTTTATTGTCAATTCGTATCCCCAGGTATTTGTAATCCTCCACTATGTCCACACCGACCCCCTGGATGGAAACAGGGGTCACCGGTACCTTAGCTCTCCTCAGGTCTACCACCAGCTCCTTAGTCTTTTTCACATTAAGCTGCAGATAATTCTGCTCATACCATGTGACAAAGTTTCCTACCGTAGTCCTGTACTCAGCCTCATCTCCCTTGCTGATGCATCCAACTATGGCAGAGTCATCAGAAAACTTCTGAAGATGACAAGACTCTGTGCAGTAGTTGAAGTCTGAGGTGTAAATGGTGAAGAGAAAAGGAGACAAGACAGTCCCCTGTGGAGCCTCAGTGCTGCTGATCACTCTGTCGGACACACAGTGTTGCAAGCACGCGTACTGTGGACTGCCGGTCAAGTAATCAAGAATCCATGGCACCAGGAAAGCATCCACCTGCATCGCTGTCAGCTCCTCCCCCAGCAGAGCAGGGCAGATGGTGTTGAACGCCATGGCGAAGTCAAAAAACATGACCCTCACAGTACTCGCTGGCTTGTCCAGGTGGGCGTAGACACTGTTCAGCAGGTAGATGATGGCATCCTCAACTCCTAGTCGGGGCTGGTAGGTGAACTGGAGGGGATCTAAGTGTGGCCTGACCATAGGCCGGAGCAGCTCCAGAACAAGTCTCTCCAGGGTCTTCATGATGTGGGAGGTCAATGC